>NW_027187267.1:788295-995240 GCF_028583685.1 Petaurus breviceps papuanus
GTGTGACCTTGAGACAGTCACTTTAATTCTCTGGGACCCCACTATGCTTTTGTTTTTTTAATTTCTAAAATGAAGGAA
Organism: Petaurus breviceps papuanus; assembly: GCF_028583685.1. NCBI lineage: Eukaryota > Metazoa > Chordata > Mammalia > Diprotodontia > Petauridae > Petaurus > Petaurus breviceps. The sequence continues at coordinate 788,374 of NW_027187267.1, forward strand.
TTGGACTAGATGATCCCTATCATCCTCTGACTGCAAATACAATGGATGTTTCCCCCTGCACCACTGTGCATTTAAAATAATGGAACCGGAACCAGGGGAACAATACACCTGAAGACTGTAATGGAAATTAAAAGAACACTACAAGACAATTGAACTATGGGCACTTGGGGCCTCTTGATTCACTTCAGAGAACAGGAGATAAAATGCCCTTGATTCTTCTCAGTAGAGAGGCGTGGGAATACAGGTGTAGGATATGGCATATGTTAGCAAGGGAGGGCACTGGAATGACTCGTTTTGTTTAGTTTGTTTAGCAATTTAACAATTTTTTATTTAACACAAATCATCAATAGAACTTATAACAACAAATAATACAAGGAGGACAACGACACAGAGACTTTTGAACCTAATGACCATTAGTCCCAAGGATATCTCTCTCTCTCTCTCTCTCTCTCTCTCTTTCAAGTGACTTAGAGTTCCAGATATAAAGGCTGCTCAGTAAGAAACCCTTCCAACCACCCCAATAAGTTTTGGTTCTAACACATTGGTTTCTCTTTGACTCTGTCTCTGTCTCCACCTCTGTCTGTCTTTCTCTGTCTCCCTGTTTCTGTTTCTCTCTGTCTCTCTGTTTCTCTCCTTCTTGCCATTCCTCAAGGTACTTTAGCATAGCTACCATGTACAACAGTTTTAGAGGTCAGACATGGAGAAGTCTCTAGTGTTGGATGGTCCTTCCAGTTCTGGATGGGGACAACACTTACAGAGTTCACTTCTCCCCTAGTTACCATTGCTGCCACCAATCAACTCTCTCTTTATGTCTTTGGGATCCAGAAATTACTATTTGCCATCTCCATATTTACCTTTAAGGCAGAAAGCCTTTGGTTTGGGGTGGGTAAAAGTTCTAATTGTTACGAATGTAAATTGTAAATGTTGCTACATATTATGCTGAATCAGCATTTTTCTGGGTCTTAGAGGACAAGTAGGGATTTTGATAAGCAGTTACTGAGAATAGGGGATGGCTTTAGTGACTATAAAGAGAGCATGCGCAAAAGACAGGAAGGAGGAGCGCCTGCAGAAGGAAGGAAAGTCAAGGGGACTAAAGACAATTTCATCTTCTAGCAATTTTAACCAGTGCTAGCCCTGGATTTATCAGGGGCCCTATCTGTACTTCCAAGTGAGAAAAGGGTTTATGGTGGGTTGAGAGCAGTCTGTGTTCCTTGTTCCCCTACTCTTTTTCTCTATCTCAACTGTTTAGGTAAATTTAATTCAAATTAACAAGAGTTTTATGGGCAGGCAGCTAGGTGGTGCAGTGGATAGAGGACCAAGCTTGGCATCGAGAAGATCTGAGTTGAAATCCAGCCTCAGGCATGTGCTAGCTGTGTGGTCCTGGGCAAGTCTCTTAACCCAAATTTGCCTCAGTTCCTTGTCTATAAAATGGGAACACACTGGAGAAATAAATGGAAAACCGTTCCAGTATCTTTGCCAAAAAAAAACCCCGTGGACAACGTCGTTGGGATCACATAGAGTTGGACATGACTGAACAAAAACAGCAACAACAGTATGTGTCAATCCCTGTACTAGGTGCTGGAGGCAGAAAGACAAAACAAAACTGAAAAAGCGTCCGCCTGAAAGGTGCTTCTAAACAACATGCACGTAGAAAATTAAACATAAAATGAGGGCAGAGTAAGTTTTTACTTACTGTGTGGATGTGTGTGTGATCAACAACAAACTTTCTGTAGGAGGTGGTAACTGAATTCAGGTCATGTGAAACAATCCCTTTTCTATCATTCGTATATTAATTTCTAATCTTGGGACTGCATATGTCTTTCATTTTTTTCTTTTTCTATCTTCTACTCAGATTTTTCACCAAAACCAGTGATTTACATCAGTCCTCCATGGACCACTTTCTTCAAAGGGGAAAAAGTGCATCTGACATGCAACGGATTACAGTTTTATGTACCAGGGAAAACAAAATGGTACCACAAGGGGAAAATACTCCAAGAAACCCCTGGAAACAACATAATAGTTAATAATACTGGGAGATATAGATGCAAGACCAACAATTCACCCCTTAGTGACTCTGTGGACTTTACCTTTTTTAGAGGTAGGAAAAGAGGTGAATTAGTTAAAACATTAACAATGGTTTATCTTTCTCTCCCTGAGAATCCCAGGATTTAGATTCTATAACTCAATTGTCTTCCAGGCCTAGTAGCCAAGGCTCTATTACTTCCAGTTCCAGCTTTCTCAATCTACTGCCTCAGATTTTCTCCTACTAGGGCCTGGAAATGTTATAAATGGGCCAATAGCCTGAGTGACTGTGAAGATCATGTCACTTAATAAAAAACAACCAACTAATTAATTAATTTTTCGTTTTCAACATTCACTTTGATAAGATTTTGAGTTCTAAAATTTCCCCCCTCCATCCCCTCTCCCCTCCCCAAGGTGGTATGTAATCTGATATTGGTTATACATATACAATCATATTAGACAGACTTCCACATTAGTCAAGTTGTAAAAAAAAAAAAAGAATCAGAACCAAAGGGGGAAAAACACAAGAAAGAAAAAAACCAAAAAAAAAAAAAGAAAGAAAATAGTGTGCTTCAATCTGCATTCAGACTCCATACTTCTTTCTCTGGATGTGGATAGCATTTTCCATCTTTAGTCTTGGAATTTTCTTAAATTGTGTCACCTTTGACAAGAGAAGTTGAGAAGAGAGGAGTGTTTGGGGGGAAGGATAACTAGTTCTATTTCGAACATGTTGTGCATGAACTGTATTTTTTCACCTGGGGGAAAATCAGGGTTTTAGTGAGGTCACAGGAGACAATATCACCAAACTTCTAGCCTTGCTCAGGAGAAGTGGCAACTCATTGGAGAATCTTGAGCGTATTTCTGTGGGATTTTGGGGAGGGGAGAGTAACAATAGATTACAGTGTAGTGTAAACATAACTTTTATATGCACTGGGAAATCAAAAAATTCGTGTGACTTGTTTTATTGCCATATTCACCTCATTGCAGGGGTCTGGAATCAATATCTCGGAAGTATAACAATAGTCTGTATATTACTAAATATCAGATATCACCAGATCATTTTCATCTGACCTCAATCAGAAAAGTTAGGGTCATGAGATATTAATGATGGTAATGATGTTGATGGTGACGTTGATGGCAGCTCCCATTTATATGATTCTAGAAGTTGGCCTCTAAGCCAGGAGAAATGAGATTCAAGTTTCCCCTTGGATAAATACTGGCTGTGTGACCATGGGCAAATCACTTAACTTTTCTGTGCTTAAGCAACTCTTTAAGATGATAATTTTATTTATTTATTTATTTTTAAGCAATTGGGGTTAAGTAACTTGCTCAAGGTTACACGGCCAGCTATTTTTGTGTGGGTGCCAAGTATCTGAGGCTGGAACTGATCCCAGATCTCCTCACGCTGGGCCAGCACTCTTACTCACTGCGCCACCTGGCTACCCCTTAAGATGATAACTTTAGACAAAGTGCTCACCCTTGGTAGAGGGAATTTCCTCACCAGGAATTCTTATACTGATGAAAATCAGAAGTATAATCCCTATCTCTAACCTTAAAAATGTATTGTCTCAGTCAATTTTCACATAAACACAGTGGAATGGGTGTTATCATCTTTATTTTTGCAGATAAGGAAACTGAGGCCCAGAGAAATTAAATGAATTTCCCAGAGTCATATGATTAGTTTCTAAAGCAGAATTTGAATCAAGTTCTTCCTAACTCCAAGTTCAGTGATACATCCACTAGGCCACTTTGATTCCAAGTATAGTGATTTTTCTCCTTCCCCACAAATCCAGAATTTTGAGTCTGTTCTCCAAAGGCTCAACAGATAGATTGACAAGCAGTATTTGGGAGAAGTTCACTTTGGAGAGAGGGGAATTTGGATCAGGGGATTGTCTAATGTTAAACAGAGGGCACAGGAAAGTCCTGAATATCTTTTTTTTTTTTTTTTAAGCAATCGGGGTTAAGTAACTTGCTCAAGGTTACACGGCCAGTTATTTCTGGGTGTGGTGCTGAGTATCTGAGCCCGGATTTGATCCAGGTCATCCCGACACTGGAGCCGGTGCTCTTACTCGCTGAGCCACCTGGCCGTCCCTAAGTAATTGGGGTTAAGTAACTTGCTCAAGGTTACATGGCCAGGTGTTTCTGGGTGGGTGCTAAGTGTCTGAGCCCAGGATTCGATCTCCAGGTCTTCTCAACACTGGAGCCGGTGCTCTTACTCGCTGTGCTACCTGGCCGCCCCAAGTCCTGAATATCTTAATGAAGCTTTATGCTAAGGGCTCCCTGGTCCTCCTTCCTTCCTTCAGCATTCCACACAGTAGGCACTTGATAATGGTCTATTGACTGTGTAGAGAAGCTCATCCCCACATAGGTTCTGTAGGATGGCCTTTGCTACAGATGAATGAATATATTAAACCTCAAAAGGTTTGGAGATTATATGGTTAAGTAACTAATGAATATGGGTGTGTCTTACAGTTTTTTTGATCCTGCGGATTCCATACCTTGTATTTGAAGGAGATAGTGTGATTCTTCGGTGCCAGGAAAAATATAACAATACTTTGACCCATGTGACATACTACAAGAATAGAAAACCCTTCTCTGCTTTTAATCAAAGTTCAGATGTCTTTATCCCACAAGCAAATTTAAGTAACAGAGGTCTATATCACTGTACTGCATTCAAACATACGTCATGGAAGATTGTATCAAGTCAAGTGTATCTCCACATCCATGGTATGACTGCCATTCCTATGGGGAAGAGGATAAGGACAGTCAGTGGCAGGGTCATTGATTAGATAGAGTGGGATGGACATGACAGAGGGACATCTTATGGACTCACCATTGATGGAAACTCAGAGTGGGTAGGTAATGATCCTTCTCTAAGGAGCTGGGAAAGCAAGAGTTAAAGCAATGAGGGGAAGAGAAATGGGTTTGTGGAGGGCACTGTGTATGGGTGTGTCTCTTTGTCTTGCTAGGCATCTGGAGATGTTGAAAAACCGAGGCTCACTTCTTTGTTGGACTCTTCTCTCTAGAGTTGTTTTCCCATCCAGTGCTGAAAACAACAGACTTTCAGCCCACAGAGGGAAGTCTGGTGACTCTGAGGTGTGAGATCTGGATCCCTCCAGAGAAGTCAAGCATCCAACTTCTCTTCTCCTTCTTCAGAGATCCTGGAATCATCCTATTAGGCCAAGCCAAAGTCCAAGAGCTCCAGATCTCAAAATTCTGGAGGGAGGACTCAGGATCTTACTGGTGTGAGGTAGAAACTGTGTCTCCTAGGGTCTGCAAACAGAGTCGTCCAGTAACAATGAGTGTAAGGAGTAAGTATGAGGGAGAGAGTTCTAATAGGTCTGGAATTAAGAAGAGGGAGGCTGGGTAAACGGCACCATTTTTGGCATTAAGTTCTATTCTGTGTGACTTTTCCCGTCCTTAGTAAAGGAATTACTTACTAGTATAATCAGTACTTACTATCTTACTAGTGAGATGGGGCTCCTTTGCTTAAGCAGAGCATCAGGAATGGGTTAAGAACTGCAAGAATCCAAAACAAGAGATTGCTTCCACCTCCAGGTCCTTACTGTTTACAATGTCTCATAGACAAATTCTTCCCCCAGCATCTCTCTCTCTCTCTCTCTCTCTCAATGGGGAGAGATGTATTGTAAACTGAAATTGCTCAGATAAGCAAAATTCCAGGATGGTAGGACAATGGAGTAGGACCTTTAGGAAAGGGGCATCCATTATGAGAATAAACAATCTGAGCAACTACCATATGTAACACACCATGATAGGCACTGGGGATACAATGAAGAATAGAGAATTCCTCTTTATGTAAATTCCTTTCCCTCAAGGTGTCTACAATCTAGTTGGGGAGTTATAACAAGAGAAAAAAGGGAGTGTATACTAAGGGCCAAGACAGTATGGAAATAAGTGGGTTCAGTATTCAACAAGTATTTATTAAATGTCTCTCCCTATCAAGATATCACTGGGAGATGGAGCAAGAAGTGGGCTGGAGAAGCTTGACTCGATCTATGGCCAATCTCTATCCTTCAAAAACAGAAGAGGCAGATCTGTTAAGGGAACTAACCTCTCATAGGGAGGTCCAACTCTATTTAATCTTAGATAATTGATGCTATTGGTATGGGGTTAGAAAGTTAGCTAAGATTAGAAAATTCATAAGATTTCAGTTAGGAGGAGTGAGGGTACTGTTTCCTCCCCAGGAGTGGTTTTGGAATTATTCTCTATCCCTCAACATTTGATGCTGAAACATTTCCTATTTCCTCTGCCCTGACCATGTCAGCATCTTGCTTGCTTCAGCCTCTTCCCTACCACCCCCACCCCAACTTCCCCATAGTAGAGGACCTTACAAGTTATTATGTGCTCATCTAGGAATCCCCATCTCTGGAATCTACATGGAGGTGCAACCTCGTGGAGGTCATGTGATAGAAGGGCAGAAGATGGTTCTTCTTTGCTCAGTAGTTGAAGGCTCAGGGGCCATCACATTCTCCTGGCACAGAGAAGGCACAGAAGCCCCTCTGGGGAAGAAGACCCTGCGTTCATTGGTAGCAGAGTTTGCATTTTCTGCTGTGAGGGAGAGTGATGCTGGGAAATACTACTGCACAGCTGACAACAACAGTAGCCTTATTTCCAGCCATTCTTTGAACATCACTGTGAGAAGTGAGTTTACCTCCATTCCTCTCCTCTCTTTTCTTCTTCCCTCTCTTTCCTCCTCCCTCCCTCCTTCTTCATTCCTTCCTTCCTTCTTCCCTCCATCCCTTCCTTCCTTCCTGGTGGCCCCTCATTCCCAGGGACTCATCATATTAGTATGGACACCTGCTCAGTTTAATTCACTGGACAGCTCAGAAATCCTGAGCTCCAATGATCTACTGGCTTCCACGGTAGCAGAGATTGTAAGTTCATGCCATTACACTTGACCTTCAGTCATTTTTTCTTAAATGGAGATGAAGGAGTCCTAGAAGATGTGTTGGTATTTAGATGATCTATGCCTTTACTAGACCTATAAAGATTCCTTAGGATACAAGCTATGCAGTTGGTAATTACAGATACAGAAAATAAATGCAAAAAATCCAGCTTTGGGGAGAAAAAGTTTGCTTAGCAGGCCCTCGGTCAAGCCCATTCTTGGTCCAGATCCTTTCTTGACTCCTCAAAAGTTTCCATTTTATTCTAGTTCCTCCCTGCTTCTACTCCCAGACCAAGCTGGGTTCCCACCGAGCTCACCTGGCCATCTTTTGGTTTTTCTAGGTCCCCACTCTTTCAGTCCAGATCAAATGGTTCCTCCAATTTTCAGAATTTCTTTGTTCCCAAGGATAAGCCAAAAATGAAGAGATTCCAACAAAAGTGATACAGATTGAATAATTTTTCCAACACAGAAACCTAGCATCTTAAGGACTAGGCAATGGGAAGACAGAAGCAGGAAGCATTGAGAGTGTCACATACATCAGGCATAGAGAGAGCATTGAGGTAGCCTAGAATGAAGACTTGGTGTTCACTAAAAGCAGATTTTGAACTTTTTGATGTGAAGAAGGGTGATGGCAGCAAAATGACCTGATATTCTTCTTTTCTCCAACAGTCCTCTGACCCCCTGGATTGCCTGAGTTACCCTTAGAATTTTGATTGGATGAAATCCCCAAGCTGACATTTTATCTTCTGTAGACGCATTGAAGGCATCTTTGGGACACTTCCAAAGGCAGTCAGGACAAACGGAGATAACAAGGAACTCATCCCCTCCCCAATTTCTTCTGCTAGGTCTATTTGACACTTAAGAAGCCCCAGAGGCCATCATATGCTCTGCCTCTTAGACTTGCTGTTCCACTTTTTATGCCACAGGGTCTCAGTCCAGATGAGGCAGTAGGTTTTTTTGCCCCAGGAGATTCCAGGTCCTGGGTTTCTCTTCTCTAAGACTCTCCTCTATCCCTGCAGAGAATGGAAGGGGCCCACTTGTAGCAGGAATCACCACGGCTCTGGTCAGTGCTCTTGGTCTTATTGCTGTTGCTCTTCTGGTTTACCTCAAGCACCAAAGGAAATCAGGTTTGTCACCTTCTGTTATTTTTCCTTTGTCACAGCTGGAGACAGTGTGGTATATACTGGACTAGAAGTTAGTAGCCCTGGGTTTGCCCAGCTCTGACACTCACAAGTTCCCTATACCAGTGAAAACATCAGATGAATATTTAGCCTAGAGATGAAGGAAGTGAGGTGCAGAGAGGTATCCCGACTCCAAATCCTTCATCCTTTATACTATACCATGCCTACTCCCCACAATGTAGTCCCTGATCCTAACACACTTCCCATCTAACAATTATCACCTCTGGAGGCTGTTGGTGGCACAGGGGTTAGACTGCTGGTCCTGGAGTCAGGAAGACCTGAGCTCGAAACCAGCTTCCGACACTTAAGTGTGAGCCTAGGGTAACATTTGTAAAGTGCTTAGCATGGTACCTGACCCAAAGTAGATTCCATGTAAATGCTCCTTCCTTTCCTTTAGAAGAAAGGGCTAAGTACAAAAGGAGATAACCTGCGCAAGGCACTATGGGTAATGTCAGGAGGGAGGGATCCTTGTTAGCTTGAAGAGGGAAGGAGGAGTCATGGGACAGACTTCATGGACAGGACAGCAGAAGGAGACCTTTCAATAGGTTGAGATGGGTGAGGAACTCATTCTGGCATGTGCAACAGGCTGGGCAAAGACCCAGAGGTGGGAGATGGATAAACAAGTACTGGGGATAGGGAGTGGTTTGGTTTGAATGTAGGACACATGAAGGGAACTATGTGATGGAAACCTAGAAAAGCAGGCTGGAGCCTGATTATATGGGGCCTTTCATGTCAAGATATGACGATTATGCTATATTGGGTAGGTAATGGGAAGCCACTGAAGACCAGAGAGGACAATCTATGGAGAAAGGATGAAAACCTCAAGGAGGGTAGCCTGAGTTTCAGTTTTGAGATCCCCCTCCATGTGAGGTGTTTCCTTAGAGGATGGGAAGATTTAGTTTGGGGGCGTTTTTGCCTCTGAGCAGAGGGGAAGGAAAGGAGAAGAAGCATTTATCTAGTAACTACTACATACCAGGCACTGTGCTAAGTGCTTTACAAATATTATCTAATTTGATCCTCACAAGAACTCTGAAAAGTTGGTGTGGTTATTGTCCCCATTTTATAGCTGAGGAACTAAGGCAAGCAGTTAAGTGACTTGCCTAGAGTTACACATCTAGTAAATGTTTGAGGTCTGATTTGAACTCAGGTCTTTTTGACACTAGACCAGGCGCTCTATCTACTGTGTTCTTAGCTGCTTCTTAGTACCTCAAGGTTTTTGTGGTTCCTTTTTGAAGGCCTCACCCACATTTCCCCTAATTACTAACCAAACTGAGCTTGAACCTTCCCCTTCTTGTAATTTGATAATTTAAAAGAATATTAGAACTGCAAGGTATCTGGTCCAATACCCCTACTTGATGTGACAAATGAGGAAACTGAAACCCAGAAAAGTTGTTTGCCCAAGATCATAGTCAGTACTGAAGTTGGGTCTTCTGACTCAAAGTCCAGCTAGCACTGCTTTTGCTACTCTTTGCCAGGAAAAAAATCTCCATATAGACTTCAAGATTACAACCCAAATAATATAGTTTTCTAGGGAGAAATTTTAATAAATTTTAAATGCAAATTATGAAAAATACTAATTTAACTAGGGCATTACTTGTTGTCTTTGAATACAGATAATAGAATAAAGAATCAATTTCAGCAGCCAGTGGTCAGTTAACCAGCAAGAGTTTTCTTAAAGGAAAGGGCAGTAATACTGGTTACTCTGAGCCTCAGCTAAGGAGACATTTTCAAAGGTGTGGAAGATGCCTTGATCACTGGGGAGTATGGTGACCTCTGCCTCAGGGCATGATAGGATATTTTTGCATCTTAAAAGAAAGTACTAAAATTACTAAGTCATTTCTGTGGGAACTTCTGCTTTCTCTTCAGGGTTAATTTCACTTCCTCAATACGAGTATATTTTTCCAAGCATTTCTGAGAAATGAGGGTCTTCTCTGGGAACTAAAATCAAATGAGAAATATAGACAATTTAGTGGACTTTTGTGGGGAAGGAGGAAATTGTAAATTGTGGGACAAGTTATGATAACGTAATTGAGAAGATCTCTCCTTGGTCATCTGCTGTTGACATTTTATGCCTCAATGAAGGCGTAGACAGAATGCTTGTCAAATTGCAGATGACAAGCAGCCTGCTTTTCTAGGTTTCTATCACATAGTTTCCTTCATGTATCCTACATTCAAACCAAACCACTCCCTATCCTCCCAAAGATGGGAGGAGGTACCTAACATGTTGAATGATAGACTCATGACAGGTTATATGATGGACCAGGTCTAATTAGGTGGGATTTAATGGTGGTAAATGTAAAACCCTTCATTTGTGATCAAGTAATCAACTTTACAAATGCAGGATGGAGTAGGCATAGCTAGGGCTGAAAGAGATTTGGGTTTTTAAGCAGACTACAATCTCAAAATGAGCCCAAAGTAAGTCCAGACATCCATTAGATTAGATGCTTTCTGCTAGCCCTTCTGACTTTGAGATTTTGTGATGACCTCCAATGACAGGGAACTCACTACTTTTCAAGGCAACTCATTTCCTCTTTTTACACCTCTCTAACTGACAAGAAGTTTTTCCTTAATGTTGAATAAAAACCATCTGCAGTATGATTTCTGCTCATTGATTTTGGTTCTAAACTCTAAAACCAATGGAAAATTGGTCAATAAAAACTACATGAAAATCTTTCAGAAGATATTCATGTCTCTCTCCCTGCCACTCCTCAGTAAGGCTCCTCAGTTTCCCATTCTTTGTCCCTTCCTTTTTCTTCCTGAGCCCAGCCTGGGAAGACCTAGCTTATGGTGTGTGAGCCTTACCATTGCCATACATTTTTTTGTAACTCCAATTGAGTGGGAACTGTATTGGATTCCAGTGGATTCTTGAGGGCTTTGGATGAAAGTGTGCTATGGAACACAGAAATACATGTTCTTTTGGGGGACAATGACAGAAATGAATGCGAGTTATGTGGTCGGGGAAAGAACCCTAGAAGAAAGGAGAATTGTAGTGACAGGGGGATTTAGGGAGCCAGTAGCCAAGAGGGCACAGAGAATTCTGGGTGATCTATGGAGTAATAACACCAAGCAGATTTTTTTGTCTTCAAGTTTCCCACCTAGTGGTAGAACTAGCTCAAGGGGAGACTGCTTGTTAGAGTAAATCAGGAAAGCTTAAGCCAGGAAAATATGGCCTTGGACACATATTGGCTGTGTGACCTATTGTAACCCACTTAACCTTTCAGTGCTTTAGGGTCAGGGGAGTCAAACTCTGGGAAGCCCACAAAACTCTCCAAGAGCAGGTCCAATCAGATTAAAATGTAATTGGGAAATGTTTAACAAAATAAAAATATCATACAATAGATAATGTTAATTTGTGATTTTCTAAGTTAATATGTGGTTAGCAGGGATCCATTTATATTTGAGTTTGATACCACTGAGTTTAGATAGCTCTCCAAAACTATAAGATGACCCTATACCAGTGAAATCACAGGGTCCAGTCCCTATGCCTAGAAATTTGCAAATAGTGAAATTGAAATCTTGTCACTTTCAAGTCTATGCACATACACTGAGTGCCTGCTTTGTATAGATGGGTAGTATGATGCGAATAACTGGCATCTGAGGACAAGGATTTAAGTTTGAGTTTAGGTTCTACCATTTACTTGTCTGTTATTTACTAACTTTGCAATCTTGGGTAAATCATGTAGCCTCATTAAAACCTAACTTTTTTTTAATCAATAAAACAGGGATACTCACTTTTGCTTTATCTAGCTCTCAGTATTGTAGTGAAGATCATATAATATGTGAGAAATACTTTTAAAGCTAGGGTCACAACGTTACTTAACACCTGCTTTGACTATTTCAGTAGAATCCAAAGGGTCTCCCCACCTATATTTTCTCCTCAATATCTTCCATCCTTCATATCACTTCATATCACATATCCAATAATTTTTTATACACATAAACCTAGCTAGAAGTAGTGATGTATATCTGTGGTTCTTGCTGCTAGGGAAGGTAAGGGTGGAAGTGTATTACTTGAGTTCAGGAATTCTGAGCTACAGGAGGGCTAACACCCAATTGGGTGCCACATTAAGTCTGGCACCAAAATGGTGAGCTCCCAGAAACAGAGGCTGCTTAAGGAGAAGCAAACTAGTCCAAGTCAGAAAAAAAATAAGTAAATTGAAAATTAAAGCTATCAATATCACCTATCAATAGTGGGTCTGTGAATGGGTGTTTGTGCTTCTTGCTTGGGTAAGATAGGGAAACTCAGTCTCAAAAAAAAAATCATATGTGGGGCGGCTAGGTGGCGCAGTAAGTAAAGCGCTGGCCTGGAGTTAGGAGGACCTGAATTCGGGTCCAGCCTCAGACAAAAACACTAGCTGTGTAACCTTGGGCAAGTTGCTTAACCCCAATTGCCCTCCAAAAGGCAAAAGAAATAAAATCATATATATATATATATATATATATATATATATATATATATATACACACACATACACACACTCTCAAACTTTCAGCTTGAAATCTTTCAATGGTTCTGATGGGGGGGACGGGATCCCAATAGGTTCAGCAGGAACCGTGATCTCATCCAAGACCAGGAAACCTGCAAGGGCGTCTGGAAAGAATTCAGCTCAGCCTTGCTTGGAGTTAGAGTTGAGAAAGTTTATTATTACGCCATTACAGCGGGCAAGAGTCCTTTAGGGGACCTGTGAGTGAGAGGAGTACATGCTTTTACCTTTGAAGGGTAGAGCTGCCATAGTCAGGGCTGACCTGATGGGAGGGGCCTCAATGCATAGACAAAGGTCAGAGCTGACCAAGAGGAGCATGTGAATAGATAGTTTAGATAAGATTTGGGCCAGGTCATTAAGGATAAAAAAGGCAAGGATAAAGGAGGGTGTGGGCCAGGCCTGGGAAGAAATCAAGAGATTCAGTAAGAACAAAAGGGGTCGAAGGGCGTTGCCTAGGTGGAGTGTGGGATAGGGAGAAGGGGCAGATCTCAAGGGTGGGAAAGGACAAATTACAACTTCACGGACTGGTTTTACAAGTTGGTTTGACCTAGACCCCAGGTACCCCATCAGTTCCTTATTAGACAAAATTCAAATGTTTTTTGACTGACATTCCAGATCATCTTAAATCTGATTCCATTCTAACTTTGTATCCATCACTAGAATTGTGAAATGAAAAATTCTTCTGGGGTTAAGAGGGGCAGTATCTAAATCAGGATATAAGCAAATATAAACTAAAAGGTTATGAAATGTTGGTGGTAGGATTTATTCAGGGCACCAAAATCCAAGGGACTGAGATAAAAGTTAGAAACCAGTAGGAGAAGTAGAGATTCAGGAGAAGAAGGTTGGCCAATGTTATCTCTGAATGTGGGGAGCTGACAAGTGATATCTGATCTGTCTCCTCAAAACTGTGTGATTTCATGGCATCTGTGTGATTTCCTTGCCTCCAATGGTTTCTGATATGATGGCATTATTAGAGGCAGGGTCCTCAATATTACCTCTTGACTTAGCTGGAAGAAGAAAGCCCACAGACTTGGGCATTATTCCCTCCTGTCCCTTGGACACTGATTCCCTCCATGAATTCTACACTGTCAAACTGGATTGCTTACCATTTCAAACCACTCCTTATGCCTTCTTGTCCCTGTACTTTTGTTCATGCTACTATTTATGCTTGGGATACCTTCTTTCACAGCTGCTGAATTCTTCCTCATCCTTCAAAACCTATCTCAAATGGTACCTCCTCCACAAGTGTTCTCATATTCCCCCACTCAGTAATGAGTTTTCATTCTTTGGGTCTGACATAGTACTATGTGCACCTTTCTCATGTAATCCAGTATGGATTATTTTGTATTATGGATTTGTCCCATATCCACCAATAGACTACAAACTCCATGAGGGCAGGAACAGTGACTTATCTAAACTTGGCATCTCCCTTAGGGCAGGTCCCTGCATATTGTAGGTCCTTCATAAATATCTAGATTGTTTGCACAGGTAGCAACCAGTCTTTGACCATTGGGAGCTTAAAGTCTTGTTGAGGAGAAAAGATCCAGGCTTATGAAACAATTAGAGGACAATATGCTAATTTATAGTTATTTCTTTTAGCTTGTCATCTTCTCAGGGTCCAATGAAGTGACAAAGCCGAACATGTCCAGATGATTACAAGTGCCTGAGCCTTCCCATCATATCTTACACACACATAAACATGCACACACAAATATGGATATACAGACACATATATATATATACACATACACATATTGGCATTTTAGCACCCAGCACAGCCTTGACAAAATATATCTTGAGGAACCAGTCTAAAACTCACCCTTACATCAGCTTTTTATAAATTCAGTTGGTTTGACTCAGGTGAATAGAATGAGAGAGGTAGTATACATATGTGTGTATATGTGTATGTGTGTGGGTATATACCTTTATATCTTTGTATATCTGTATTTATATATATATAACTTTGTATACTTTAAAGTGCTATGTAAAAGCAAGCTATTATTATGACTAGAAGCTAATTGTAGAAGTTGAATAAGAATGGGCCTGGAGTCAGGAAGACCTGAATTCAAATCCAGCCTCAGACACTTAGCTGTGTAATCCTGGGCAAGTCACTTAACCCCTGTCTACCTCAGTTTCTTCACTGGTAAACTGGGAATAATAACAGGACCTACCTCCCAGGGTTGTTGTCTGGATTAAATGAGATAACATTTGTAGAGTAATTTGCAAACCTTAAAGTCTTGTATAAATGCTAGCTAGTATTAAACTTCAAGATACAAGGTTCAGTGTTATGGAAGGAGCGTACCATCTGGTGGTTTACTATTTTAATAAATGAAATTATATACATGTATATATACATATTCTGTGTATAATATATAATGTAATATAAATGTGTGTATATATAATATACATATTATACAAAGCAATACTATTTATAAAGCGCCTGGAACATCATAGACACTTGGTAAATGTTTGTCTGTCCCCCACCCCAACTAATTATTCTTGCTTACCTAGGTGCTAAACTCAGTTGTTTCTAAAGGAATTTCAACTTTATTCAGTGCCCCCTAAATTTTGGTGCCTTGAGGAAAAGCCCCAGTTGCCCTGAAGTATTTGCAAATCTGCCAGAGAGACACATTTATTGACACATTCTCCTACTTTGCATTTCAGGGGAAAATTCCTCAACAGACCTGACCAGGTGAGGCCTCTGCCTTTTTCTGCAGTGTTGTTTTTTTTTTTTTTAAGGTGTCCACTCCACAATGCAGAAATATGGAATTTAGTCTAGTGACTGCTGTTTATCTCAGTGATTGGACATGTCTTGTTCCTGTTTAACACTTCTCTGGACATGTAAAACCCATTACCTGGATATCATCTTTCTCCCACCTCCTCCCACTCCCACTCATTCCCTGGGGCACATATTTTCTGTGCTCTGCTTGAGCCTGGTGCTAATATAGTATTTATTTCTTCGACTCACTGGCTTAGGCAACACTTATTATCTATATGTTTATATTGAACACATTTATCTATATATCTTTTGCCTGTGTCAGTGACGTAGACTACATGCTATAATCCCACTGGACTTTTCACCACTCATAACATGATCTGTATTTATCTAACTCACTCTAAGCATGGCATAGTCCAGGATCAAGCCCAGGCATATGTTGATTTAATGTCTTTTGAGAATAATGTCTTCTACTTTAGCTCCCCTCTCAGGGTAACCAGGGGCCGCAGTGTGACTAAGTGAACCTGTCTGGACCCTGGCCCCAAGCTGCCTGTCCTACTCCAACTAGTTCTACCATGAAGTGGGAATCTGAAGGAGAAAAAAGTCTGCTTGGTATTGTCACCCCATAAATCACCCAGGATTCTCTGTGCCCTCTTGGCTGCTGGTTTCCCTAAAGCCCTGTGTCACTACAATTCTCTTTTCTCTCAGGGCATTTTTCCCCTGACCACAACATTCAAGTTTAGTTCTGTCATTGTCTCCCAAAATAGCATGTCTTTCTGTGTCTCACAGGAGCCCTCCCATCCAAATGTCCCAAGAAACTGTGGAATCAAATGCGCCTACTCTGTTGGAGCTGCAAGAAATATATAGGGATGGTAAGGCTTATGCAATCAGCAAGGTCTTCCAAAGGCAGACTTAGAGAGCAAAAAAAGGGAAGAAGGAAAGGGAAACTGAGGAAACTTGTTGAGGAGTGGAGGGGGGGGGAGGATAAATCTTTCACATAGTATTGACCAATTGTACACTGGTCTCAGATGTAGAACCAGGAATAATGGGCAGAAATCATACTGTGGATGGTTTTTATTCAATATAAAGGAAAACTTTCTGCTAGAGAGGTATAAAGAAAATAAAATGCATTGCCTTGAAAGGTAGTGAGATCCCCATAATTGGAGGTCATCACAAAATCTCAGAATTGAAAGAGATATTAGAAGGCATCTAATCTAATACATATCTGAATTAGAAATCTCTCTATAACATACTCAATAAATGATCATCAGATTTTATTTGCAGAACTCTAATGAGGTGGAATCCATTACCCTATTATTTCCTGAGGCAGGCCATTCTGTGTTTGAACAGGAAGGAAAGTCTAAGACTTCTTTCCCCATTATATTTCCTCTTATTAGATCTGGCCCAATGTTCTAGCATTGTTTGGTATACTTCATTCAGGTAAAGGGTGGGACAAGAAGACATCTCTGATGTCCAACCCTAAGAGTCTATGAATGTGAGGTAAGTCCTATAAGGACTTCTAACCACCTCAAGGTTGAAATCATGAGGGAATTGGCTGGAAAAAGTCAATAGCTGCCTAGACAACCTCATCTTCTATTCTAGAGATTCCTGTTGCTGGAGATGTGGTCTATTCAGAGGTCTGGAATACACAGCAAGGAAAAGAAGGTGCAGGTGAGAAACTGGGAGTTAACTATGACTGAAGAATATTTTTGTTGGAGCTTAGAGTACAGGCTTGTATCAGTAGATATTGACATCCTTCAGCTGATTCTCAGGGTGATAGATGTGACTGGTGTGCCCATGTGAGAGAACTGTCCTCTGGTCTGCTGGGAGAGAGGCTACCTACCTACCTCCCTGTATAACCTCTGTGTGTCTCAGCTTCTTTGCTGCCTCATCTCTGCCCTTGTACCCGCCCTGCCTCCTTGGCATCCCACCCCTCCATCCCTAGCTATGTGTGGTAGCACAGATTGGGAATCTGTCACTTGATACACATAACATTTCCCCTCCCTGTCCTACATGAACTTAGCTAACAGCAGAGTAGCCACAGAGCTGTTTTCCTAGGCTACTAAAGTCCATCATTCCCTCATGGCCTGACCAACAGAAGTTGGACAAACAAAACAATGTACTCATCTCTTTTGTGCTGGGGGACTGGCTGCATGCTATATACTTTAACATTCATTTTAAAAAATATTGAACTCCAAATTGTCTCCCTCCTTCCAGTCCCTCCCCCAACTATTGAGAAAGCAATATAATATCAATTATACATGTGAAGTCTTGCAAAACATATTTCCTATTAGCCATACTGACTACATTATAGACACTCTTTGCCTTTGACCTTTTGTGAGGAGCTCGCTCCAAGTCGCTTTGGTAGAAAATTAGGGAGATAGATTTCTCCATCTTTGTTACCATCTTCCTGGAAAACTGTTGTGGAACTTGGCAGTTGATCTGATCCCTTGTTTGGCCTCTAGTTTTTAGGATTGAAGGGAATCAAACTTCTCCCCTTCTTCTCACTGTAGTCCCTTTCCATACAATAAAGCTAACGAACAAACTAAGAACTACAAAGTGACATAGGTTTGCATCAGGGTTTGGGTTTCAGATCATGGGTGAGTTTTTTTCTTTTTTACAATTAATGGAAAACACTGATAGGCAGCAATGAAAAGTGGTGCTGGTTAGAGAATTCTCATGATCATATAAACGAGATGCTAAAATGTGAAGGCAAGAATCAGGGACTCGAAGAAGAAAAAACTTTTGTTAGTTGGATATCGGGAGATTTTCTGTCTATGGAGTCTTGGCAAGGACTTAGCAAAAGGGTGGATAAAACAGAAAGCTGAGGCTGTTGGAACAGGAAGGGTCCAGTGTATCTTGGAGTGCTCTTGGAGGATAGAATGTCAGCTCTAAGATAGAACACCATTATCCTTCACTTAACTCCCCTCTTCCCTCTTCTCTCCCCCCCAGAAGATGCCTCAGGGAAGCCTCCAGATGACAAGGTGAGGCATATTCCCAGGTTTCCCAATGCCATCATTACCTTTCTCTCCCTTCTCTAGGGCTTTACATTTGTATTTTGTTTCCCAGGACAACTCAGTCATCTACTCTGTACTGAAGAAGGAAGAAGCCCAAGGAGATTAGACTGGGAATTCCCAGACTATGAATGAGAGCAATGGAGGTACTACAGACGGCTTTAAAAATGTCCTGTTCTCCTGACCCATCCATGAGCCATGGGTCCACACTTGACACATTCTTTAAGGATCTTCTAGGTCTCTACTTTACTTGTCCTTTCAGGATTCCTCTTTCATTGATTCCATGGGGAAGCTGGCACAGCTATGGGAAAATGGAGGCAGGAGATCCAGGACTCCAGAGAGAACCTGTGACTTTTGAAATATCATGCTTTTATGACCTGTGTCTGCCTCCTTGTGTTCCTGAAGGGTTGAAAGACAATGAGGCAGAAGTCCCTCACTGGGGAAACTGATATAAAGGCAAACACACACACACACATATATGTATACACATATACACACTCATATATTTATATAAGTGTGTATATGTGTATACTGGAGAGGAAAATAGCAAAATCATTCCAGTATCTTTGCCAAGAAAACTCCAAATGGTATCACAGAGAGTTGGACATGACTGAAGTGAACGAACAAGAAAAAAATGTGTGTACACATATAATAATAAGCACACATATAATCATACTCACATATACTATATAGACATATAATAATAATAAGCACATAATAAATGCCATAGGATGGTATAGAGCCTAGATCTAAGATTTTGTGGAATAGGGAATTCCCAGATGAGGAAATTCCTTCTACCAATTCAAATCAACTTTATCTGCATATATATGCAGATCTATATTTATATCTATAGATAGATATATAAATCACTTTCAGATTTTTCTCTTCAGCACATTGGTACTGTTCTGGCTAACTTTTTGATGTATGAATTTTTACCTGTAAAGTAGAGACCGAGCCTATATCATTGTCATTGTCATAATTATTACTGCCATTGTATCATGATTACTTATTGCATACTGAAACTGAAAGTGTAACCTCTCTCCCTCCACTTTTTGAGTCTCCTTTTTAAGCAGAAGAAATATTTGTGTTAAATATGGTTTAGTATAATCCTTTTAAAAATATTTTTTATTGTTTATCATAATCTTTTGTTTTTGCTTGTATGTTGAACTGATAGTTTTCTTTGAAGTACAGATGCTTGTAACCCCATAAAATTTGTTTTCCAAAAGTGTAACTGGTGTTTTGTTCATTTCTCGAGATTTATGTAAAAGTTTCTGCCTTACCCCCACTCTAAAGCTAACAGTAGCTCTTGTCAAGGTTGTTCTCAGGTAATTCATTTGTGCTGGAGCAGAGCAGACTGACAATCCTGAGATGATTATTACCTCCCAAAGTCAAAGATGATTCTGTAGGTAAGTAATGGGAAGCAGGCTCTAGGTTTTCTGACTAGAAAGCAAGGGCCTGCATCTGAGGCCACCGAGGATCTTGAATGTGTGTTAAGACTGCATTGCCCCAAAGACCAATTAGAAGTGTGGGGAAAAAAGACTATCCTTGAATCCGTAAGTGCCCTGGGCAATTAACTCTTCACAAACAATGTCCTTAGCTCACACTTAAACATCATGGCCAATTAGCATTTGCAGATTTTTTTAGAAAAGTTGATCAAATTCCTTGCAAATGAAAAGCCAGCAACTTCAGAAATGGAATATTTTCTCTACATCAGCAAGAGCAATACAGCCTCAAGTTCCATTGTTGCCAAAGACCCTTTGACCCTCCCACAGATGCTGTTGCATATATTTGGTCTTGAGAAATTTGGTGGAGGAATGGAAACTTTACAGACTCAAAAGGACTGTGCCACTCATTTGGAAGCCCTCACTGAAGGACACTTGCAACATGCATGCTCCCTACATTTGCTATACATGATCAAACTTTTGTTGTAGTTCAGCAGTTTTTCTGTTATGTCTGACTCTTCCTGACCCCTTTTGGGGTTTTATTGGCAAAGATGATGGAGTTGTTTGCCATTTCCTTCTCTAGTTCATTTTACAGATGAGGAAACTGAGGCAAATAGGATTAAGTGACTTGCCTAGGGTCACACTGCTAGATAAGTGTTTGGGGGTAGAATTCGAACTCAGGTCTTCCTGACTCCAGAACCAGCACTCTACCCACTATTTCACTTAGCTGCCTGAGATCAAGTCAGCCATAACTTATTTTCTGTGATATTTTCTATCTCTCAATCTACTCCATTGGAATATATAGGAGTTGTAGGTTATATTTTGCTTTCACTTTTTTGTGTGGTAGAAGTAATTGTTATCAGATAATTATCCTTTTAGAGAGCATTTGCTGGTAATTGTTGGATGATAGCAGGGAGAGACTGATGCCACTTGTGGTATTGATGAGAGTCACCATCAAATGATGAGGTATAGGGTTGGGGGTGCTCAAGACCCCAAAATACCAACACAGTGAATGAATTGGTCCTGCTGAATGAATTCGACTCAAGTCTTCTCTCAACCAAAAAAAAGCAAAGTTTATTAAAGCTTCGCCATATTGGATAGACTCTTAAGGAGCCTAGGTATCTGTGACGCTTGCATTAGGCAAGTGGGGCAGAATCATCTGACACAGAGTGAGTCTGTGATAGACGACCATTGTCTGGCCTTCCTCTTTTCATGGAGCCAAGATGGGGTCTGATATACAGAAAGGCTGTGGGAGGAATCTAGGGGTGGTCTAGAGGAGGAGTTTGGGGAGGGTCTTCAGGAGGAGTCGGATGAGGTCAGACTCCAGTAATGAGTGACTAAGGGTGGGAAGTTGCTGGAGGCTACCTGGAGCTGACAGACCCCGGTGGGCTAGGCCTTTCCCAGGGTGTAATAGCTTTGGGTATAGATATTTTAGGAGGATCTAGGGTGGGAAGTTGCTGGACAAAGGAGGGCTAAGCTAGTAACAAAGGTTTGGGCCGAGCCACAAAGAAAGGCTTATGCCCTCAGGCAAATGCCTTCTGTGGGAAGATTCAAGGAGAGCTCAAGGGGGTTCCCAGAGCCTGCACCTCATCAGTATTAGCCTTCTTAATTTAAGACCGGTGCTTTGAAAGAAACCTAGGGCTGGTAATGAAGACTAGGTTGGTCTTTAGTAACTGCTCTAATTGGAGGCAGCATGATTCAATGGAAATATCACTGTTTGGTTCTAGCTATATCCCAGCTTTGTTTTTATATGATCTTGGGGTAGTCATTTCTCTTTGGGTTTCAATTCCTCAGCTATAAAATGAGAGGGTTGGGAAAGATGGCCTAGAAGTTTCCGTTCATCTGTAAATATCCTGTGATCTTATGTCCACCAAGACATTCCAGTGTCCAGATAACAACAGATCACATTTCCATAGTCCTTAAAGTTTATAAAGTGCTTTTTTCACAATATACCTTTAAGGTAAGAGTGTGAATATTTTTGTGCCCAATTTACAGAGGAGGAAAGAGAAGTTTTGTGTGTGTGTGTGTGTGTGTGTGAGACATGATTTGTTGAAGAGGCATTCCGGAAGCTAAAAAGTTCACTATTACTGCTACCATCCCCCCTTTCCCCTCCCCCAACCACTACTCCTACTATTACAGCATCCTCTTGTGATTGGAAACAATGCCTCAGAAATAAATAATAATAATGGCTATGCTTTATAGAAGCAGCTTAAACCAACTTCTTGTGACTTGTTGCCTACTATACAGGAAAAGAATGAGAGAGCAATCATCTCATTTGGGGGCAAGAATTGCTAACTGTCAAAGCATCCTTTGTTCTAGCATTTTAAAAATCTAGTTAAATTTTTTTAATGAACAAAAATCTACCTTCTTTCCCTTCCACCTCCCCACACCCCCAGAAAGAAAAGCAAAACTCTTGTCATAAATGTTCATAGCAAAGGAAAACAAATTCCCTCATTGGCACTGACCCTCCCAAAAGTCTCCATTACCTCTACGTCAAGAGTTGATGGCAAGATTTATCACTACTCCTCTGGAATAGTAATCAGTCATTGCATCGATCAGTTTCCAAGGCAATCTTTGAAGGATAATAACACCATACTTGAAAAAATTACTTTTGTCTTTTATTTCACCCCAAAATCATTTCCCCTTCAATTTATGAATCCTTCCTTGTGGCAAAGAAAACTATTTTTGCCAACGCAGCCAAACACAGGCTGTGACTGACAGTGGGTGACATTCCATAGGCATAATTCCTTACCTTTCTACTGAAATCATTGGTTGTTTCATGATCTGTTCTCAAGACCTAAAATTCTTCATTGCAGGGGTGGTGAGGTGGTGCAATGAATAGAGCACTTGCCCTACAGTCAGGACGACCTGAGTTCAAATGTGGCCTCAGACACTTGACACACTTACTAGCTGTGTGACTTTGGGCAAGTCACTTCACCCCAATTGCCCTCTAAAAAGCAATAAATAAATTAAAAAAATTTTTTTAAATCGTTCATTCCAACCTATTAATGTTTAGCTTCCTTTTAGAGATGTTATTACTTACATAATTATGGTCAATTTGGATATCTTGGTTTTGTTTTATTCAATCTGTATTACTTCAGACAGATCTTTCCATATTTTTCTAGATTCTTTACACAGAATATTATGGTACAGTAATATTCCATTACATGCATATTCCAAAACTTTTATGGCAATAGACAATCGTAGTCCATCTGTAAGCTAAGCCAGCACCAATTCCAGTGGGTCCTATATTTTATCAGTTAAAAATTTTTGCATATATTAACACTTTCAGTCCTAGACTTCCTGGGTTCATATGTGCAAAAACTGGTAGGATCGAATGCAACTACATTCTTTTAGATATGTAAAAGAAAGACCATTTTATAAATATTTTAAGATATCTCAACACTGTAGTTTAGAGAACATTTGACTTTAGAATTAAATTTCTTCTAGGATGCCACCGAGGAAGAAACTAACCAAACTACAAAGTTGAAGGATGAGGTATTTGAATATATCAAAAGATCCAGAATAGTTCTCTGAGTATTATTTCATTTGCTGCTGATAGCCAGCCTAGAGTATGAGCTCCTGTTAGGTTCAGTTTCATAAGCCAGTGCAGAAAAATGAAACCCAGACCTTCTGACTCTGAACCTACTACAGGTACCACAGCTAGAAACTGAACCAGATTTTCTGACCTCCAGAATTCATGTTATATAATTTTATTATCAAATAAAAGTATAGCACTAAAGCATTTCAAAAACTTTAAATCTCTCTCTAAAGGAAAACACTGTTAGCTGCTGACAATTAAAAAATACATACACACACACATATATATTATATGTACATGTGGTTGTGTGATTTGTCCTTTGTTCTCGAAGAAGAACATGACATCAGGATGATGATGACATGACTTGCAATTTATACATATATACAGACACACACACATACATATGTATGTATACATATATATGTATATATATATATATATGTATACACATATACAGGCACACACAAATGGAGAGTGGTTGAAGTTTAAAGTTCATTCATGGCCACCAGGGGGAGAATTTCAGAGCAGTTGCTACTGCCTAATTTTCTGTGAAGAAGCAAGTAACTATAACAGGAAACATTATCAATATTATCTATTTTATCTCCCTCACAGGATTGGGGTGAGGGTTGTATGGGTCAGAAGACCACTCACCCAAAATGACTCAGAGACTTCTCAAGGTAGAAGCAAAACTTTATTAATATCATTCTTGAGAAAGGGCATCCCCAAATCCAACAAGAAAGTCAGAAGGGAGGAGAGCACTACAGAAGGCAAAAGCAAGATTATAAAACCCTAACATGGGAATTCCACACTTTCTCCACTGTCTCACCTTACCATTGGTTGGTAAGACAAGTTCGCAGTCTTCTTATTAATGCCAACCAATCAGCTCAAAGCCCTCTCCATTCATTACCCTAATTATTACTAATGAGGCTCTAATTTTGTTAGATAACATACATAATACATGAGGTCCACTACACAAGCGCAGTAACAACTCATAATACTGAACCCCCTTCAGTCCAATCTAGATGTGTCCTTATCTGGGCCTGAGTGTTCCAAGGCCGCTGTCTGCTTTCTGGTTGGTCAAATCCACCTGCTGCTTCCAGCTTCTTTTATTCTACATTATTTCATTTTTAGTATTATCTAGGGGTTCTCTGGGAACTGAACTTCTTTCCGAGGCTACTGCCTCAACTCTTCCCAAGTACTGCCTGGTATTTTTTATTAGTAGTCTTGTTTCAGCAATTCTTGCAGTTCTTATAGAAACTTCACCCTTTGCTACCTCTCACACTACCAGTCCTTTCCCCAAACTAAAAACATCTCTAATTTGGTCTCAATAGTTAATCCAATCAATTTTATTAATACTCAATAGCTCTTACATTACCTTGAAATACACAATGACCTACATATATATATATGGGGAAATGATACTGAACTTAGTTACAAAGTATAAGGAAATAATAAGAATGCATTTAGGATGTTCAGAATGGGGAGACTTCACTGCAAGTTATCCCTCACAGGGTCAAATAAGATGATGAATGGGAAAACATTTTGAAAAAAATTTAAAACATTGTAATAGCAAAGGTTGTTCTCTGTTTGAGTCATGTCCTATTCTTTGTCCCCCCCATTTGGGACATTCTTGGCAAGTGTGTGCCCCTCAAAACTATGTGCAACAGAAATCCTTACCTAAATAATACTCAGAGGTTTCTCAAGGTAGCAAATAGAAAAGAATGGCTTATTATGATCTCGAGAAAGGGCCACCCTCCAGACAAATGGTCAGGGAGGAGAAGCAATTTACAAAAGGAAATGGCAAGATTCTCCCCCACCCCCCTCCTGACCCTTTTCTTCCATTGTCTGGAAGTTAGCAATCTACCTCAAGTACTGGAACAAGGAAACAGTAGACCACCCAATGTACATTTGAGAAAGCACCTCTTTCCTTATTTGGCATAGCTTATACTGAGGTGTTACTAAGGAGAGTTTTGAGTATATTAATATACTGCTCTGAGTTTTGAGTCCTTGTAAATCATGTGATCTCCGATGAAAGGGAATTTGGGCCTGTTTCTCATGAAAAGCCTTACTAGATTTTAGAGTATAGTCTGAGAAGTTTTCACTTCTCTCACTCACAAGGATACTGGAGTGGTTTGCCATTTCCTTCTCCAGCTCATTTTGCAGAGGAGAGAACTGAAGTAACCAGGGTTAAGTGACTTGCCCAGGGTCATAGCTAATAGGTGTCTGAGGTCATATTTGAACTCAGGAAGAGGAGCCTTCCTGACTCCAGGCCCAGCACTTTATCCACTGCATCATCTAGCTACCCACATAGCAAATGTAAGATTGTATATCTAAAATATTAATCCTAAATCAGAATTATAACAATAAATTAAAAGCACATATGAATCAATGTGATTTTTAAAAAGTTCAAGAGATATCGTTTCTGGGTAATTAATCATTTTATTAATAATGCTATCATTTTATTAATAAAAGAGGTCAGTGGCACTCTTGAATACCAAAGACCCCTCATGGTGGTCAGCTCACAGTTTATAAGCCATAGGAAGTATAGGTGTTACTGAGGGCAGCAATCAACTCTGGTTAACAATTAGTGAAAGAATGAATATTATAATGAGGAACCCAGCTATATTCCAAAGAAGGTCTTGAGGTACTATCTTGCATTATCCAAAGAGACTTACCAATTTCCATTTCACATGTCTGACAAAAGGGAGAATCCACATTTTCCCAGACTTGCTTGAGTGTATACAATGAGCAGCAATCCACACATTCACCTAAATTTAGAATTTCTTTTACTGTCTTTGATTAGATCTTAGTGTGGGTAAATCTTTGAGAGAGAGTTCTCACAGTGATTGGTTTCTGGATAAGGAAGTAGAAAAGGAGAAAAACTTTGGTCCTAATTCAACAATTAGTTTATTAAATACAAGAGAGAAATGATCATTTCTCTCAGTTAAAGTCATGTGAAGTGACAAGTGTCTTTACCCATATGAGACACAATGGAACGTATTTGAATGTACTTATTTTGTAATATTTATTATAGCTTCCTGTCCTTGTGTTTTGTCTCTCTACTAAGTTACGTGGGGGAGCAACCCTAGCTGCTCTAAACCAATTTTTTCCTCCAGCAGCAGTGTGAGCTTTAAAAATGTTTATTGTTAATGACATTGAAATAACAAATACCTGAAGAAAGAAATCATGAGGGGAAGGTCTCATGCTGGTAAGGTAGGATGTGGAGGAGCTATCATTTCTCTTCTAGTGAATCTAGAAAGTTTTCTGGGGGAAGTGGAATGATGAGCATGCAGAGTTTGGTGGGACCAAGTATACTTTCTAAGCATAGGTAATTTGGGAGGAATGCTTAGAAGTGAGAATGGGGGTAAATAAATGAGTCAATTGAATGAATGAATGAATGAATTAGGAGAATCTCTAATATATTGAGACATGAGACACATGAAAATAGACAGTAGTTTTAAGAATTTTGGTTGAGTAGTCCCTGTCTATATAATTTCTTAACTTAAGAGCAGAATTTGGAGACCTCCAAAATTGAGATGATTGTACAGATGTAATTGTAGTCTTTTGAAAACCCCAGTAGTTGCTTGTTGATACAAATCATAGAAATATCACACCCTAATAGGTAAGGTGTACTATTAATTTTGTATCTATATAGCATGCTTTAACATGTACATATTGACTCAGGAGGGGTAAGAAGTAAGTTATGTATTTAGATCATGAAGAGTCTTAATGGCACCTTAGTTTGTGTATGTGTGTGTGTGTGTGTGTGTAGTGGTAATGGGAATTTGAAGACCTTCTCTGGCCCTTAATAGACCTAGGTGAATTTGAGGACCTTTCCTCATTTGAAAATAAACTCTGCTACCCTAATAGGCTGAATGTGGTGGGAGGCTTGTTTTTGAGGAAGGCACAACTTTTTGTAGTCAAGTGGGTCATGAGGGTTGTGATGTCTTCTGACCCTGGAGAAGGCTATATATACCTCTGAGGTGAGGTTTTGCTTTGGGGCTCACATTGGGAAGAGTTGTGTGATTTGGTCAGATGAAACTCTGGGCAGCTGTTTAGCCCCCGGCTTTGAAAGCCCAGATGTTGGTGCTTCTCTCTCTGGTGACTAATTGTATGTATGTGGTGGTCAGATAGCTAGAAGCCCTGTCTGTTGGTCTGCTGAATTGTGTTATTTTCTCTGTCTGAATTTTTGTCTGCTTGTAACTTCTTTTTGTATTCTCTGAAGTTCAGGGTGCTGACTTTTCCCCCTGAACTATGTAAATGATATATGTTTGATTAATGTAAGATTGTTAACCCATTTTTGAGTTGTTTTCCTTTAGAAAAACAGGTCAAAGAACCTGTGCTAGCAGCCATCCTGGGGATGCTAGGGTGCTTGCTGCTACAGTGTGTGTGTGTATGTGTGCATACACATATGTGCATATTTACAAGTGTGCACACGTGCATCACAGTCCCAATCACAATAACAGCAGGGCTTGGAAGATCTCAGAAAGACTCTGAGGACCATGCAATGACTTTGTACCTGCTAATCCCCTGCCTTTATCATCACAACTCCTTTTGGTGGAATCCTAATAAAGACAGGCCCCACTGAACAGCAGGACCACTGCCCTGTAAAGGCAATCACAAGCAGCTCCCCTGAGGACTGCTGCTGTGAATAACTTTAAGAATCTAATCACATAGTATAGTGAACTCTCTATTCAGCAATAAACTAAAGCAAAACATTCAAGAAACTAAAGCACAACATTCACAATGATATAACAACTTATTACTAAGGTGGACACATAATCTTAAACAAAACATGTCATTCAGTAAGTCACAATCTCATATAGAGTACCCAAGTAAAGTCTTCTTTCATCTTGACTCAAGGCTGGCTTCCAAATCCCATGGCTCCTTTTCCACGGACTGACCACTCCCAGCTCTTGCCTGGATTCACACGTAGGCAGCTCTCTGCTCCTGTTTCATACCTCAGCTTAAAGGCACTGTTCAACTCCAAGTTCTTTGAAGTTCCTGTTTCTAGGAAGACAGAGTTTAACAAAACTACAACAATATTTACACACATTGCCAGCACTATCATCTCAATTCACTTTCTGTCTGACAAAGTAACACAAATCAACAGACAAGGTTTCTGTCTGAGAACCAAACACAAATCAACAGTAGTCTTAGGACTTCTGTAATAGCAATAAAGTCCTCTTTCAGGACTTCTATAACAACAGTAAAGTCCTCTTTCAGGGCTTCTGTAACAGCAGCAAAGTTCTCTTTCAGGATTTATGTCTAAGAACAACAGAGTGCCACAGACTGCTGATATAACAAACATTGTCTCAGTTCACAGAAAGTAACACAAATCAACAAACCATGGAAATCACAAGCTTTCTCTCTCTCAGTTCCCACAAAGTAACACAGATTAGCAGAGTGCTAAAATCACAAGCATTCTCCCTCTCAGTTCTGCTTGGTCTCAGCTCTGCTCCAGTTTTTCTCTGCTCTTCTCCTTCCTTTTCCACCCTTCCTGTGCTGCTCTTTCAGCAAGCTCCTCCCACCATGGGCTCCATATAATGACACTAGGCCTATTAAGGGCAGGGAAAGTCTCCAAACTCCCTTAGACCTATTAAGGGCAACACAATGTATACTGTTTCCAAGAAAGACTTTTGGTAGAATCAAAGGCACTTGAATAACTCA
Source organism: Petaurus breviceps papuanus (assembly GCF_028583685.1). Lineage (NCBI taxonomy): Eukaryota > Metazoa > Chordata > Mammalia > Diprotodontia > Petauridae > Petaurus > Petaurus breviceps. Next base: position 817,350 of record NW_027187267.1, read on the forward strand.
AACAAGCAACAAAGTACTACTTTGCTTGCCATTACATGCCCCTACCTAGTCACTCACCCCACCCTCCATTCAATATCCTAACTTCTTCATAATATGCCTCATTGCTCCCTAGAACAACAGATGTGTACATGAACTCATTTCTCACAGAAAACAGCAGGCATGTCCATGTGATGGGATCCCAGCCACTGCCTTTAGCTGGCCACTGTCACCAGACCCAGACCCATTCCTCGTATTTCCTACAGAAACAGTAGGTGAGTCCATGCACTCAACTACAACCACATCCATCTAGTCTCAGCCAGGACCACACTAGTCAGCCAATCAGAAAGCAGCACCACCATGATGGCCAAGCAGGATGTAGACCCCCCCCCCAAATAGAAGGGATTTTCCCTAAGTAGCACCTATGTAGTGATAGCGAAAGCTGTGCTTTAGGTGAACTTGTCACATAGAACGGTTTATTATAATATCATTATAATACATACATTACTCCCCCCCATGGGTTTTTCTGAATGCATTGTGGCTAATCACATGCACAGTTCCACTGTGGCTGGGACCCCTTCCCATTACCTAATCCCTTAACAAACCCTTCTTGCCTTTTTAATATTTATAATTTCTGTTATGTGATTGCATCTTTACCAAGATAAATAAAAGTCTATCTTGCTTTCTTTGAAGTTGCTGGTTCCTCTTGGAACTTAATCTGCTTCATGAGAGGCATCAATCTCAATAAATGCCTATACTTGAATTAGAGGTGGCTGACTCTGAATTCTTTGAGACAATTCCACTACAACACATCATGAAACCGCAACACTTCCGTTCACAGATGTTCTGCTTGGATTCATTGTTCAATGACTGGCACATTCTTGTCTTTTCTTTCTCTCTCTCCATTCCAGTGATTCTAAAAATCCAAATGCCAAAGTACAACCCCTCCTTCCTGAGCCTTGTTGTTTTCTCTCTCATAGCATTCATATCAATTTTGCCCTCAGTCCCAATATTCCATTCCAGACTGCTCACTGTTTCCATGGGACTCTTGCTCTATATTGACAAATTTCTTTCCATTTTAGATTTCTTCCTCCTATCTTTCCTTTTATCTTCTGGAACTTACTGAGACTTGGTTTCCTCCAAGGACAATCCATGGCCATCCTTTCCACTACTGGTTACAGTTATACCCTGAACCACTGGTCCTATTTTAGGAAAGTTGGAATACAGTTATCCCTTCCATGTTGTAACTTTCCCCATCATGCTTTTCATATATTGAGGTTTGGCATAAGAAATTAAATAGGGATTTTTGGAGAGTTTTTCAGAAGCCCCACATGATACTCAAAGGTCAGCAGATAACACAGAAAAAGTTTAGAAACCCAGAAATGTATAAAATGTATGTGTAGTATTGTATAATATCAATATATTGTGGTAAAAAAAAAACTTAGTCACTTAGTAGATAGCCTTCTGGTATTGAGCTTCTCTGCATTTAGACTGGTTTTTGAGTAGTGACAGATACATTGTGATATACATATAGATGGATAGAAAGATAGATATAGATATAGATCATCCCTAGACATAATTAGCAATTTTCATATTGGGTCAAACAGTAAGGAATATGTCTTCAAATCATCTTTACAATTCATGAGGTAAAAATAATATAAGTAATTAAGACAAATTCAGTTGAGGGGTGTAGCAGCAAGCACCCCAAGCGTCCTCAGGGTTTGCAGCTACCACAGGTTCTTGGATCTGCTTTGTTAAAGGAAAGCAACTCAAAATGGGTTAACAAGCTTACTTTAATCAGTCAGACATATATCGTTTACCTGGTTCAGGGGAAAAAGGTCAGCACCCCGAACTTCAAAGCATACAGGCAGAATTATCAAGACAGAAACAGATCAAGTAGACAGATTTCCAAACTGTCCAACCATTACATCCATACCAAATCAGCATCTGGGTTTTTCAAAGCTGGGGGACTCTCAACAACGACTTCACAGAATTCAGATCAAATCACAGAACACTTCTCAAAGTGAGTCCCAAAACAAAGCTACACATCAGGGCTTATATAGCCTTCTCCTGGCTCAGAGAATGTAACCACCTTATTGACTCACTGGCCAATCAAGAAGTATCTACTGAAAAACAAGCCTCCCTCCCCAGGCTTCAGGTGCATTTTAGCCTAGGGGCAGGGAAGATCTTCCAAATTTGCATTCCCATTACAAGGGGGAAAGGTAATTAGTTACTATAGTGATCCCAGAGGGGTACATATGGTAGCTTTCTATTTTAACTAATTATTCTTATTAACTAGGTGCTATGCTTAATTGTTTCCACATGAAATTTTGGTATCCTGAGAAATAGCTCCAGTCACCCTGACAAAATTCTTTAAATTATTATTTCCTTTCTTTCATATGATAACCTTGGGACATTATTGGGCTTTCTTATTCATCCAGTCATTCATTAACTGGTCTACTTTTTTATTTTCTATTTTCTCCTCTTGATCTGTAAGATATGTCAGAACTCTATTGGTATGGTCTTCACAATCCCATGGTCACTTCCATAGCACATAGTGGAGTAGGATTTTGGTGGAGGGCATATGGTATGGGAACAGAATATGGCAGCAGCAGAAGGAGGATGCTACTGGAAATTTATTAAAGAGTTGCTTTTATAATATCTGAACCAGGAAGAATCCACAAAATGAGATTTTTCCCTTACAAAGATAGAGAGATGAAAGGACTGAGTAAAAATAGGTCCCATAGTGCCTTGACATGGGACTCAAAGCAAGCTATACTTCATGGATGCCTTTGTGAATGCCAATTTAGTCACATTGAGTCCCTGTAAATATATGGCCTGATAACCGCACTTGACCAAAGCTGGAGAGAGAGAAGCTTCAGTTTCTAGTTTCTTGGAAACATACCTCTATTTTATGTTGTTTTTCTGACACTCATAGTAGGTGGAATGCAGTGAAAGTTGGATTGGATGACTTCAAAGTAGCCCTAAGTTTCCATGATTCTATAACAGGCAATTTACTTGCCACCTGATTTTTAGTATGGTATTCTCTTCCATTAAAGCAGGCTGCCTTCCTAGGCACTTAAATGGTTCAAGGGAGTACTTTTTGGAAAGAATTTAATTAGTCAAGAGTTTGAGAAAAGTACAAATTTCTGTCTGATTCTAGAGGGAGGAGAAAAGCTCATTAATGTAAGAAATAGAAATGTGTGGGACAAATCACAGAATCAAAGAATGCCCTTAACAGATTTCTTCAGAGATCAGTACTTTAGGATTACAAGGTTGCATGATTTTATCCCTGGGGATACTCTCTCCACTTGATCAAATCTCATCTTCCTTTGCCTTGTAGACCAATTTTATAAATGTCCATGTTTATTAAAAAAAAAAAAACCATCACCTGGGTATTTTTATGTTAAAAATAGGTAAATTTATGATGATGAGCATTTCCTAAACTAGCTAGATTGTTTTTCAAACATTAAAAAAAATTAGCTCCCATTAATTTGGCACTTTGATCTTTTTGAAGCACTTTCTTCACAGTGTGAGGTAGGTAATATAAGCATCATTTTCCTTTCTTCAAACCTCCCTCCTTCCTCCAGTCTCAAGGTAGAGAAATTGTTGTTTTCTAAGGGAAAGTGACTTGCTAAAGGTCACATAACTAACTAGCAGAGGTAGGGTGAATTCCAAGGTCATCTAACTCCAGACCTAGCATTCTTTCTCTTACTCCATGGGACCTCTCTGGATCACCAAAGTGTTAACTGTCTCAGACAGGTAGAACTAGGACCTTTGTTTGGTAGAATGATGAAGTAATGGAGTTTGGCTAGCACACTGGTCTTTCAACTAATCTGTTCACTTAATCATATTGTTTTGGATTGAGGGTAGAATTCATGGAGGGGAATAACAGAGAAGACTGGAAAGGCCAGATGGTGGGGGATGCTAAGTGCCAGGTTGAGTAGGTTGTATGTTGCCCTAAAAATAACAGCAAATCTCTGAGTTGGTTTTTGAGTAGGAGAGTCACATGGCCACAGTTGTGCCTTATAGAGATTCTATCAGCTGTTATGTAAAGAAGAATGGATTGGAGAAGGAATATAATAGAACCCTATTGTGCTGTAAGAAATGAACATGGTGACAGATTCAGGAAAACCTGGGAAGCCTGGTACAAACTAATACAGAGGGAGCAGAACCAGGAGAACAATTTGTAGTATGACGGCATAGTAAAACTGGACAACTGAAAGACCTAAGACCAAGGGGGTGGCTAGGTGGCGCAATGAAAGAGTACCGGCCATGGAGTCAGGAGGACCTGAGTTCAAATGTGGCCTCAGACACTTGACACAAAAAAACTAGACACGTGACCTTGGGCAAGTCACTTAAACCCAATTACCCTCCAAAAAAGCAAAAGAAGAAGAAGAAGAAGAAGAAGAAGAAGAAGAAGAAGAAGAAGAAGAAGAAGAAGAAGAAGAAGAAGATCAATCATTACTATGATTCTAGAGGACAGATGATGATTCATGCTGCTCACCTCCTGACAGAGAGACGTAAACTGAAGATGCAGAATGAGATAAATTCCTTCATGGTCATTTCCAAAAACATGTTTCTTATTCTGTATATCAAGAATATTCATTGTCAGGAGGTGGGTGTTGTGCTTCATCACAAATCCTTTGGAATCATAATGAGTTATTTGTCCCTATCAGAGTTTTACAAAGAATTTTAAAAAATGTTACAGTAGAGATATAGGGTTTTCTTTTTCTTTTTTTTTTTTTTCAGTGTGAGGGGAGGTAGGTAGGAGAAAGAGAAAATTGCTCATTAATTGAAAAATTAATTAAAAGCAAGATAAATTAAAGTGATTTAACTAAAAAAAAAAAGAAAGAATGGGAAGAATGAAGGCAGTGACACAATGAGTCAATTAACAAGCATTTATTAAGAGTTTACTGTGTGTCAGGCATTGTGCCAAGTGCTGGTGATACAAAAAAAGTTAAACAAAGAAACAAAATGAGTTCCAGCCCATAAGGAACTCTTATTCTGGGAAACCTATAATCTGTATCTAGAGAATAGATGGAAGGTAATCTCTGAGGGAAGGCACTAACAGCTAACAAGAACCAAGAAAAATCTCCTATAGTTTGAGTCTTTAAGGGAAAGACTTTGAGGGAAAGATAGGGAAGCTAAGAGGCCAGGTAAGGAAGAAGGGCATTCCTGTTATGACAGATAGCCAGTGAGTTAAGGATGAATTGGAACAAAGAGATTGGAGGCAGGGAGATCAACTAGAAGACCACTTAGCAATACCCAGACATGAAATGAAAAGGGAAGGAAGAGGGATGGAGGCTGTGTGTGTGTATGTGTGTGTGTGTGTGTGGGGGGGGAGGGTCAATCCTCAGGGCCTCCACTTCCTCTCCTCTCACTCAATTCTAAACCCTGTAAAATCTAGCTTCTGATTTTATCATTCAACTGAAACTTTCCAAAGTTACTAATGTTCTCTATCTGGAATTGTTAAGTACAACCATTTTGTGCAGGGGGAGCTGGAACCAACTTGAACTGGCTCCAGAGAGCTAATTATTAAATTTTCAAGGTGATTATTTACTCCTTGGAAATGGCAAAAGCTACAAATCAGGGACTGATGATTTTTTTTTGGATTGTTGATTTTAAAAAGTGTTCATGATTCTTATTAAACTTAAAAGTATGCCTGTACATTTTTTTTTATTGAGATGGTTGCTAAATATTTACCAACACACCTCTGACTATGTATCTTGGTGTTGCAGTAAAGATTGTTTTTTTTTTTCTCCTGGAAACAGTCTTGGATTATTTTGATTGGTACCTTGTTTTCTGTGTTCAAATACACTGGACACTTCTATTATTTCTTGCATTATGGTGCTCAGGTTTTCTGACTTGTCATGTTCCTCTGAAAAATCTATAATCCTTAAATTCTCCCCTGTCTTCAAGTTCAACATGTTTTGCTTGATGGAAATCATGTTTTCTTTTAACATTGTTCCTTCTAGAGACTATCTTTCACTTCCATATATTTATGTTTCTAATCAGTTTTCTTTTTTGTTTATTTGGTGAGGCTTGCCACCATGGATTCAATTCATGGATTTTTTTATTTTGCTGGTTATTTCTGCTGTGCAGGCCATAAATTCTATTTTTACATTTTTTTTTTTTTGAGGAGGGAAGGCAGGGCAATTGGGGTTAAGTAACTTGCCCAGGGTCACAGGGCTAGTAAGTGTTAAGTGTCTGAGTCTGGATTTGAACTCAGGTCCTCCTGATTCCTGGGTTGGTCCTCTATTCATTGAGCCACCTAGCCAACCCTATTTTCACAACTCTTATTTTCTTTCAAACTGTTAAGAAACATCCTGCTGCAGTTTCATGCTCTCTTTGTAACCCACAATTTCTTTTGCCTCACTAGGTGTTGATTCACTTTTAACTTTGTCTTGCAATATTTATTCATAAATGCCTGGGGTCCTTTAGCTGATGATGATCTGAAGTTCAATACCTTTCTGTTATTAGTACCTTCCTTGTTCACTCATTTGTTCATGCCCAAGGTCTTTACATGAATTTTCTTCTTCCTGAAATTGTTGGCAATTTCAGTCTTTTCTCCTTATCTTCCTCAGTTGTTTACTTTCTTATTCCTTTCCCTCTGATGGTGATTCTCCTGGGGACTGGACCTCTAAACTATCTCAGCTTACTTGTATCCTGGCAATTCATATTTCACCAGCCTCACTCTATTCCAAGTGACTTCTAGGGGGACAGAACTAACCATCAACTGGATGCTGGCTCTTTCCCTCAGGCTTAAATGGAGGATCAGACAGTATCACATGTGTCCTACCCCAGTTCTCTCTATTCCTCAGTTCTTTAACTGAGCTCTGTTAATAGAACCAAGTGCTGACATGCTATTGTCCCAACCAGAGCAAGGTTCCAACTTTTGGTTTTTCCTGTCACAGCTAGCGGCAGTGTTCTGTTCTGTTGTATGATGTTTAAAAAGTCTGATAGGCATAATTTCCAGGTAACTAGTCATTTCATTAATAATTCTAGTATATTATTAATAAAAGAGGTCAGTGACAGTCTCAAATGCCAAAAACCATCATGGTGGCAGGCAAATGCCCTCAAAAAAGTGGGAGTTCCTGAGGGTGGCAAACAACTCTGATTGGTTAACAATAAATGAGAGAATGAATATTACAATGAGAGGCTAGACCTGTTCTAACTCTGATTATGTTATTTATTTCTAAATTGCCCAGCCTTGGGGGATGTAATAAAAGAATTTATCCCCACCCAAACTTGTATAGAGCACAATGGATTTCCCCACCTTAGATTAAATTCCTTGTAAGGTTGGTTGGGGTTTGACCAAACTGAGAAGAAAGTTAATTCCATCTTCAGAGACTGAGCTTTTAAAAGGAGAACTTTAGAAAATAAAAGGGGCAGGGGGAGGAATTTGGATCTTCCCAAATCATTGGTTATTAATAATCATTTCTCTCAGTTGCAAGGCTATGGATTGCCTTGTACAGCCTGCTGCCACAGTCTGGTGAGTGGTGGGGAGAGGGGATTGAGTGAACCAGCTAAGAGTGGGGGATTATCCTTTTCTGCTGTGAGTTCACTGAATTATTATCTTTTTAGGGTTATTGGTATCCTTTTCTAAGGACACAGCTGAACTTGCTTTATCTTTTATACTTAGTTCCTATTTTTAGAGGTTGGAGAAACTGTGAAGATTGGAAAAAAAGGTCTAGTCATTTCACGTGGCTGTGTAAAATCTTCCCCCTTTAAATGGTAAGCTCCTTGAGAGCAGGGATAGTCTTTCTTTTTCGAATTTGCATCTGTATCCTCAGTGCAGAATCTGGCACACAGTAGGAACTTCATTAATGTTTGTTGACTATCAATTATCTCTTAATTGTCAACTTTATGACTTTCAGTCTTCATCCTTCTTGACCTATCCGCTCCATTTAAAACTATGAACCACCATCTCCTCTTGGATATACTCTTGTCTCTAGGCTTATGTGACAGTATTTTCTCCTAATTCTTTTTCTGTCTATCTGACCCTTTTGTTTCAATTCACCTTTCTGGATCTTCAGCCATGTCACACCCAATAACCTTGGGTAACCACCAAGGTTCTCTCCTGGACTCTCTTCTCTTCTCCCTCTAAAGATCTCATTTAGTGATCTCATCAGCTCCCATGGGATCAGTTTTTGTCACTTTGAGAATGATTCCCAAACATATCCAACTTTAATTTCTCTTCTGAGCTCCAGTTCCAAATCACCAATTGTCTTTTAGGATGTCCCTTTGTCATCTCAAACTCAACATATCCAAAACAATACTCATTATCTTTTCTCTTCCCAGCCCCCTTATTACTGTCTAGGGTATTACCATCTTCCCACTTTCCAAATTCACAATCTCAGCCTGATCCTTAAATCAATCTTCACTTGTAGTCATCTTACACATCCACTATGTCACCAAATCTCGCCGTTTCTACCTTCACAACATTTCTCACAAACATCCCCTTTTCTCCTCTGACACAGCTACCACCTGTATGCAAGCCTGAAACACTGTAATGCCTTTCTTTTTCTATTGTTGTTCAGTCATGTCTGACTCTTTGTGACCCCATTTGGGGGTTTCTTGGCAGAGATACTGGAGTGCTTTGCTGTTTCCTTCTTCAGTTCATTTTACAGATGAGAAAACTAAGGCAAAAAGGATGAAGTGATTTGCCCAGGGTTACATTTTAATATCTTTGCCAGGAAAACCCCAAATGGGGTCATGAAGAGTCAGACAGGGGGCGGCTAGGTGGCACAGTGAATAGAACACTGGCCCTGGAGTCAGGAGGACCTGAGTTCAAATCCGACATCAGAAACTTAACACTTACTAGCTGTGTGACCTTGAGTAAGTCATTTAACCCCAGTTGCCTTGCCCTTCCCCCTCCAAAAAGCAAAAAAAGAAAGAAAAAAAGAGACAGACAGTGAAACAACTCAACAACAACAATAGAATTCCCTGTTCTACCTAGGTGCTTCAGTTGACAACTAATTGCTGTGGGGGAGGGAGAGGAAATAGGTCACCATAATGTCTGAGGTTTGAATCGAGGTGACCGATGGTATTACTTTGATAAGAAAATACACGAAATATTGGTTTGCCAGAAGCATATGCATATGAAACTAAAGGAGGAAACACACAAAAGGGGAAGGGATAGACCTAAAATGAAATTAATGCAAGCTGAGCTGTATTAGCAGAAATTTAATGTCTTGCCTGAGGAAGGAAGTGTTGTAATGACAGAATTTTGTAAATAAAAAGAGGTAAAATGAAGAATCTGGTTGTATTTAATATCAGGGCCACAGACTTAGAGCTGGAAGGGACCTGTGAGATTTTTGAGGCCAACCCCTTCTTCTTATAGATGAGAAAACTGAGGCCCAGAGAGGTTAAGTTACTGATCAAGAACAGACAGTTGGTAAGTGTCTGAGGAGAGGTAGGTCTTCCTAATTACAAGTCCAGTGTTTTGTCCACTAAATTATGAGGCTTCCCTTTAGGAGAAGCTGCTCTGATTTGAGATAACAGATAGCAATTCTTTACCTAGAAGCATCCACAGAGTGAAACTGTCATTTAAAAAAGTTCAAGAGGGGATGGTTAGGTAGAACAGTGAATAGAGCAGGAGTCAGGAGGACCTGAGTTCAAGTGTGACCTCAGACACTTAACACAAAACTAGCTGTGTGACCTTGGGTAAGTCACTTAATCCCAACTGCTCTACCTTCCCTTCTCCAAAAAAAAGTTCAAGAGGTATAATTTCTGGGTAATTTAAACATTTTGCTAATAAGACCAGCATGCTTATTAATAAAAGGATGGTCATTTGGCTGTCTCTCTTGGACCAAAGATCCCTCATGGCAGTGGGCTCACAGTTTACATGCCTGTGGAAGATTAAGTATTCCTGAGGCAATCAATTCTGACTAGTTAATAATTAATGAGAAAATGAATATTACAATGAGAGGGTGGTCTATCTTACTGTGAGGGTCTTGTGGTATGTAACTTGGACCAAAGAGATATCAATTTCCATATCACCTATTTGACAAAAGGGAGAATCAATAGTTTCCCAGATATGTCTCAGTAAACACAATGAGCAAGACTTCACCCATTAGCCTAAACTTAAGAGTTTCTTTTGCTGTCTGATTAAATCTTTAAGAGAGATCTCCCACGCTGGTTGATCTCTGGATGAGGAAGTAGAAAAGGGGAAAAACCTTGGTTCTGATCAAATAATGTTATTAATACAAGAGAGAGTGAGAGATAGAGAAATTCCGTTTAAAGTAACTGTAGACAATATAAAATATGTGGGAATCTACCTGCCAAGACAAACCCAGGAACTATATGAACACAGTTACAAAACACTTTTCACACAAATAAAGTTTGATCTAAATAATTGTGAAAGTACCAGTTGCTCATGGGGAGACCATGCTAATATAATAAAAACAACTGTTCTAACTAAATTAATTTATTTATTAAGTGCCATACCAATTGAACTACCAAAAATTATTTTGTGACGCTAGAAAAAATAATAACAAAATTCATCTGGAGGAAAAAATGTTCCAGAATATCAAGGGAATGTGGCCTAGCTATACCAGATCTAAAGGATATTATTATGAAGGAGCAATCATCAAAACTACTTGGTACTGGCTAAGGAAGAGAGTGGTACATCAGTGGAATAGGTTAGGTACAAAAGACACAGTAGTCAATGACTATGGTAATCTACTGTTTGATAAACCCAAAGACTCCAGCTTCTGGGATAAGAATTCACTATTTGACAAAAATTTCTGGGAAAACTGGAAAACCATATGGCAGAAACTAGGCATAGACCAACATCTTACAACATATACCAAGATAAGGTCAAAATGGGTACATAATTTAGATATAAAGGGTGAAACTAAGCAAATTAGGAGAGCAAGGAATAGTTTACCTGTCAGATCTATAGAGAATGGAAGAATTTATGACCAAACAAAAGATAGGAACATTATGAAATGCAATATGATTACATTAAATTGAAAAGGTTTTGCACAAACAAAGCCAACCCAACCAAGATTAAAAGGGAAGCAGAAAGCTGGGAAACAATTTTTACAAGTGTCTCTGATAAATGCCTTATTTCTAAAATATATAGAGAATTGAGTTAAATTTATAAAGATACAAGTCATTCCCCAGTTGATAAATGGTCAGAGCATACAAACAGGCAGTTTTCAGATGAAGAAATTAAAGCTATTTATAGTCATATAAAAATGTTCTAAATCACAATTGATCAGAGAAATGCAAATTAAAACAACCATGAGTTACCACATCACACCTATTAGATTGGCTAACATGACAAAACAGGAAAATTATAAATGTTGGAGAAGACATGGGAAAGTTGAACATTAAAGCATTGCTGATAAAGTTGTGACCTGATCCAACCATTCTGGAGAGCAATTTGGAACTATGCCCAAAGGGCTATAAAACTGTGCATATCCTTTGATCCAGCAATACCACTTCTAGGGCTGTATTCCAAAGATATAAAAATGGGAAAAGGACCCACATATACAAAAATATTTATAGGAACTCTTTTTTGTGGTGGCCAAGAATGTGGAATTGAGGTGATGCCCATCAATTGGGAAATGGTTGAACAAGTTGTGCTATATGAATGTATTGGAATACTTCTGTTTCAGAAGAAATGATGAGCAGATTTCAGAATGAGGCAAATTTCAGAAAAGCCTGGAAAGACTTGCATGAACTGAAGCTGAGTGAAGTGAGCAGAACCTGGAGAACATTGTACACAGTAACAGTAACATTGTTTGATGACTGACTTTGTTAGACTTAGTTCTTCTGAGCAATGCAATGATCTAAGACAAACTTATGATGGAAAATACTATCCACATCCCGAGAAAGAATTATGGAGTCTGAATGCAGATTGAAGCATACTATTTTTCTCTCTTTTTTTTCTTTTTCATGTTTTTTTTCCTTTTGTTCTGATTCTTCTTTTACAACATGACTAATATGGAAACATGTTTAACATGATTGTACATTTATAACCGATATACAATTGAACACTGTCTTGGGTGGGGAAGGGAAGGGAGAGGGAACAATTTAGAACTCAAACTCTTATAATGGTGAATGTTGAAAACTAAAAATAAATAAATTTATTTTTAAAAATACAAGAAAGAAATAATCATTTCTCACAGATCTAATGAAATAACTGCCAAGCACTTAGTGAAATTGTAAATATCTTCACTTGTAGTCATAGAAAATGGCTAATAAATGCTTGTTCTTCCCCCTCATTCCCCCCTCCCCCATCAATTCATCAAGTCTGATGACCATTTCCCTTTTACACATTTAGCTGCTCCCTTTGCTATAGTGGATTTCTCATCCTTGGAGGTCTGTTAGCAAAGGAGGTTGGATAACCACTTGTCAGGTACATTATAGTGGAGAGTCCTTTTGCATATAGATTGGACTAGATGAATGCTTAAGTGCCTTCCAAATCTCATATTTTGTGATTCTGAATTCACCTGACATTGCAGCTTTGCCTTCTAGGTAGACTGAGGGCAGAGTAGAGATTGACCCTTGCAGGTGAAAGGGAGTGATTCTTATGTTGGCTACACATCCCACTGTAAAAACCCAAAACCCAAAACAAAAAACCAATCCATTAATGTTGTAGCTTACAAATCCATCTGATGCCCCAGCAGTCAAGTCTGTCCCTCACCTCTAAACAGAGGTATATAAAGTGCTCTGTGAATATTTATCTTTTTTATTATTGTTATCATAATTCAAGGGAACTCTTGATGAAAAAATTCCCTCAGCTGATGGAACCTGTCAATGGCTTCTCATCTCATAGCCTCAGAACGGGTATGCACAACATATGGCCCACAGGCCACTTGTGGCCTGATGAAGGATTTCTGGCAGCCCATGAAAAATGTGGAGGATCTAAAAAATGAAAAGATGTAATGAGGGCTTCATCTGTGCCCACTTGACCCACCTTCCACTAGTCACTATTGTACCCATTGTGTAACTGGGAGCGTGGGTTGCCACTGTGCACTCTCTCCTATTTGTCACATGACCCTTGGCAACCAACCATCCTCAGTCTGTCTCTAGTCTGGGAGGAGCAAGAGTCTTATCTTTCTGCTGTGTTTTCAGTTGTTTCTGGCGTTGAACAGGAACAGAGTGAGTGCAGCCATGCACCGATGCAATTGATGCCCCCTATGGGATGAGTGGCAACTGCGTGAGGGCTTCTTCCCTTCCCTCTCTGCGTGCCTGCCCTCCAAGATACATGTGCTCTCTCCAAGGTCAAACACTCAGTTCGACATTTCTTTGTATGTGAGTAGTTGCTGTGGAAATTTTTTGGTTCTAACACCAAAGTTTTTGGAATGACTTTGTAAAATGGGTGATAAAAAGAAACAGAAGATGGAATTAGAACATAGAGTGTTTAATCTGGAGTGAACAAATAGATACTTGTTTGCTTAAATGAGAGACAAAATATTGTGCCTTGTTTGCTGAGAAGTAATAGCTGTTCTGAAGGAATACAATCTTTGTTGTCATTTAGAATCAAAAGATCCTGACTTTAGCAAATTGGACACCAATGAAAACCAAATTAAAGCATCCAAATTGTTGAAAAATCTCAGTGGGAAACAATTGTTTTTCAAGAAAGTAAACTCAGAAAATGAGGTGGCTATTAAGGTTAGTTTTCAAATTTCTAAAGAAATTGCTGCTGGGAAGTCTTTTACTGAAGGTGACTTCATAAAGTGTTTGCTGATAGCAATTTCTAGATTATGTATTGATTTAAAAAAGTGTTTTTCAGAAATAATTTAATCATTAATCATACCTTTACTTGTAAAGTAAGCCACTAAAAACCTCTGTGGCCTGAAGAAGTTTAGCTTATTTTAATTTTGGCCCCTATCTACAGCCAAATTGTGCAGGTCTGCCTTAGAAAATTGTCTGGGGCCTTGAAAGGGTGTTGCCCAGGATTACATAGTCAGTATATGTCAGAGACAGGACTTAGGTAACCTAGATCTAGGGCCAAGTCCTGGTCACTCCACCCTAATTCCTATTCTCATTGAATTGAATTTATGTAAAATTTGTTTCCTGCCTTAGTAGTTAAATCAGGAAAGCGATCACAAGATCACAGTTTAGATTTGGAAGGTATTTCTAACATCCACATTTTACTGAATGAGAAAACTGAAGCCCAGAAAGGTAAGTGATTTGTGAAGTAAGTGTTTAAAGCAGGATTCAAACTCAGGTCTTCCTTCCTCCAAGTCCAGTGATCCGTCAACTATACCTCCCTGCCTTTCTTTCTGTGGTATAGCTTAATGACAGAGCTAAATAATCATAATACTAAAACTGACCACTGGTATGGGAGGTTAAGTGAGCTAATCTCAGAGTATGAAATTTTGTTGTTCATTCATGTCTGGCTTTCCATGACCCCATTTGGGGTTCTTTTGGCAAAGTTACTGGAGTAGTTTGACATTTCCTTCTCCAGCTCGTTTTACAGATGAGGAAACTGAGGCAAACAGGGTTAAATGACTTGCCTAGGGTCACACAGCTAGTAAGTGTCTGAGGTTGGATTTGAACTCAGGAAGATGTCTTACTGACTCCAGGCCTGGTGCTCTATCCACTGCCCCCATAGCTGCTTGGCATATAGTAGGTACTTAATAAATGCTTATTCTCCTATCCTTTCCCCATCCCCTCATGGCCTTGTTATTTATCAGTCTGTCATCTCACTATTCTCAGGTCTTCTCTCCAACAGCTCTCCTGACTGTGCCCCAGCACAATTTGTCTTTTAAAAGTTTATTTGAGAACATTTTTCATACTATTTGCCTTGGGTAGATTTTGTGAATCTTTCAGGACTTTTGTGAGATTTTCCTCAAGCACAAAAAATTATATTTATGGCTCTGATTTCAATAAAACTGAATAGATCTTTATGAAATATCACGTGTATAAAAGGGTTTGTGCTAGCCTGTAGGGATACAGAAGTAGAAAAATCATGGTAAGTGCAGGAGACTCAGGGGGACTAGAAGCTCAAAAGTTACCCTATCCTAGGATAGGCATTAGAAATGGCCACATTTCCATCTTTCTCCTACACACCTCCACCTGTATGTCTTTGCTTTGCCTCATATTCAAAATGGTTGAAATTGAATTCAACCCCAGTGCCCAGCTTTTCCTCCTTACTACCCTATTTCTGTTCATTGTATACCAGCTCTTCCATTAGACTAGGCTTGAAGATATAGGGTAGGTCCTCACTGACTCCTCTCTTTCCCACCCTCATTATGAACAATGGTCAAGAAAGGTCCAGTTGAGATTAACATTCTCCAAAGTGAGTGATCCTGAAGGGTAACTGGCAGGCATGTTACTAGGAGAGCACAGTGTCACCAGAATCCACTCACTCTAAAATGTAATTGATGTAAGACAAGCATCAAAGGTAGTAATTTTAGCATGTTGTGAGAGTGTTGAGGAAGAAGGGAAATATTGTAATGATAAGGACAGATAGAAATTTCCAATAGGACCTTTGAAAGAGGGTTCAGTCCTTTGATATTTATAGATTAGGAAATAAAGACTGAGGGATGTGAGATGACTTTTTCGTAGGTGCTTGAGCCAGCTTGAATCAGTTCTGGAGAGCTGGTTGTTAAATTTTCAGTGTGAACATTTATAGCTTGGATATTGGAAAAAGGCTCTATTTGTTGTTTTGTTGATTATCTAGACTTAATAAAATGATGAATAAAATGTTAATAATGCAGATTAAGCTTAAAGGTGTGTCACATGTATACTTTTTGCACTCTAGATAGACAGTTGTTAAACATTTATAAGCACACAGCTGCATAGAGAGTAGGTAGAAGTATCAGGACTTGAACCCAGGACTTCTGGGAGGAAAAAAAATCCAATGCTCTCTTCTTTGCACTAAGATTTCTCTTAGTATAGGAACGCTGTCAACAACTTCACATAATGTTTAGAACTGGAATGATTTTAACTATCATTTAATCCATCTAATTCTTTAGAGATGAGGAAACTGAGAGAGACATGGCTTGTAAGGGATATTGCAAAAGGAAGAAGGGATAATCAGAACTTATTGATATATTTCCAGTGTTTTCTAGGTTCTCTGACTCCAGGTGCAGGATCCTGGTTTTGTTTTGTTTTGCTTTTAAACAGCAATGTTCTTTGAATGGAGAGGGATGTTTCACTAAATTATCAAACCTTGATAAGTCTGTTATTAAACTAAACAACGTTTTGTTTTGTAATTTGGTTTCTGGGTGGATGTGCTAGGCCAGAAAAGAAAGGCTCATTGAAGGTGACTTAATTTCCTTTCATAATGAAAACCCAGATGAGTCAATGAGATGGCTTTAATTTTGTGCGTGCTCAGGGTGCAGTTTTGAATTTAGGGAAAGAATTGCCGAATTCACCTAAGTGAAAGAACAAGTTGGGTGTGGGTCCAATTGTCACTGAAGGGTCAGAGGAACTTCACATTTTTATCACTTTAGACACCATCTTGATCTCTCTCTGCAGCCTTGGCCTTCTCTGAATCTCTAGGTCAGTCTTTCTTCTTCACCTCAGTATAGAAAGCTGAGGAATCCTGGAAGGAAAAATACTGGGGTGAGGATGTGGGGGAGGGAGAGAAGTGGCAAGGGAGAGAATAGCTGGGGAATGCAACTCACCTGGTCCACTGGAGGGTTCTTTGTGCTGTTTGCTGCAGAAGGAAGGGAAGTTTTGAGTTGTGGGTAATGATTTTCTCACTTAGAGCCCATGGTTTCCTCTCTAATGTATTCTTCCCTTTGGTCATTCTTGTCTCTTTCTCTACAGGTCTATTCTTTTCTCCCATGCTGGTACTTATTCAATTGGACTCACTGTAATGCTTTGTCCATCCCTTAACTCTGCCTTTTGCTAAGTTTCTCAAAAGTCCCATTGATCTGTAGTCTTACCCAATGTCAGAACAACAAAGATTCTTATAGGTTGCAGTTTCCAGTTTCTGTGATCATAGCAGTTTCCTGACAAAGACCACCTCTTATTGGTCCTCGAAGGCAAGAAGTATATTTGCTTGTGTATTTGAATACCTAGTACTTAGCCCAGTGTTTGGCAAGTAGTAAATGTTTAATAAATGTTTTTTCATTGGTTTTTATTTTTCTGTTCATTTCTCTGAGCCAACTCTTGGTCCTTTGCTGACTGTCCTTCCTTTCCTAGTGTCCCAGAGGAGGATCTTTAATGAAAGGGAGGGGCCAAGTGATTTCATTCACTATGCCCATGAAAATTTGGATTATCAGAAGAGAGAAGACAGGCCCCAAGTTACACAGTAATTACTCACAGAGACAGACAGGAAAGAGGAGCCACTCAGAGATGCCTCAGTGTTTCCCTGTTCTTTTTCCAGAGGCACCTGGGGTGGTTAAGGTCTCCTTCCCAAATCTACTCCAGTAATCCAACTCTCTAGCAATTAGGGCCTAGAGTGCCACCACTTCACCCAGAATACAGTGATGACTAACCACTAGTTTGTAATCTTATACTAGATAGGCCATGTGTAGCAAAAGCAAGATAATAAAATATAAACAAGCAAGTGTGAATGCACTGGAGAATGCTACCTCATGTAGAGAAAAGGCTGTGGGGGTCTCCCTGAATGTCTAGGAAAGACACCCCAGAAGGAGGGCCTTTTTTCTTTCTGGAATTTATAGTCAGGGGGAGGAAGAGGAACATAAAAAAGATATGTACGTGAAAATTTAGAATATAATGTTGAATGTAATAAGTGAATAAAAGAGACACCAATAAATCTATAGTTACTTTTGGCTTGAACAGTTGCAGGATACTTAGGATCAAATGTGTAAAGAAAGCATGAGTTTAGAGCATAGGACACATGGCTAGAATCATGAAGACCTGGGTTTGTCTTGTACATAAGATTTGCTCTTTCTTTTGCTTTTCCTTTCTTTTCATTTGCTCTTCCTTCCTTCCTTCCAGGTCAAGTAGACCTGAATTCAAATTCAACCTCAGACACTTATTTCCTATATGACCCTAGACAAGTCATGTAATTGTTTCCTGCCTTAGTTTCCTCAACTATAAAATGAGAATCATACTAGCACCTACTTCACAGATTGTGAAGTATAAGATGACATAGCACCTGTAAAGTGTTTAAAATAGTGGATGGCACATATCAGATGCTTAATAAATGCATTTTCCTTTCTCCTATCTATGTATCATCAATAGTGATTGTCAAACTAGAGCCTAACCCTTGGATGAAGAGAATAATTAAATTCTAAGAATTTGCTTTTGTAAGCACCTGTTCACTAGTCACCAATCCTATACACCATAGGACAGAGAGTAAAAAAAAAAAAACAGATATCATCTAGTGACATTCTAGTCTAACCCTCTCTTTTTACAGATAATGCACAGAGAAGGACAGTGACTTGTCCACAGCAACACAGGTAGTAAATAACAGAGTCAAGATTTGAAACGAGGGATGGCTAGGTGGTTCAGTGAATAGAGCACCAGCCCTGGAGTCAGGAGGATCTCAGTTCAAATGTGGCCACAGACACTTAACACTTACTAGCTGTGTGACCTTGGGCAAGTTGCTTAACCCTGATTGCTCTGCCTTACCCCCTCCAAAAAGCAACATATATGTATATATATATATATATATATATATATATATATATATATATATATATATTTTTTTTTTTTTAATGATATCCTCTGGCTACAAATCCAACAATCTTACTAAGCTTTAGATTTCCTCAAACATGAACAGTATCTCTCTTTAAAACACTTATCCTATGATATTTTATATTATAGCTATTTGCATTTGTATCTTACTTTTATTTGTGTATTATTAACATTAGGTTGAAAGCTCCATGAGGCTAGGGACTGTATCTTATATAAATGTTCTCTTTCCTCTGGGATCAATACAGTAAAGCACTGAATAAATATTTGCTGAATTAAATTATAGTGAATTGAATCGAACTCTAATTGAGAGACAAAATCTTAGTCCTTATCCCTTTTCTCCCTATATTCTCCCTTGCTAATCTCATCATTTCCATGACTTTACTTAACATCTTTCAAGCTCTTAGTGGCACTATTTGGGGTTTTTCTGGAAAAGATACTGGAGTGGTTTGCCTTTTCCTTTTCCAGCTAATTTTATAAATGAGGAAACTGAGGTACATAGGGTGAAGTGACTTGCCCAGAGTCACATAGCTTGTAAGTGTCTGAGGTTGGATTTGAACTCAAGAAGATGAGTCTTCCTGATTCCAGGTCTATCCAGTGTGCCACCTACTTATTATTAGCTATAATTATACTGGACATAGTCCATTTTTTTTCTATTTGTGTCTGAAATAATTTCCTTTCCTACACTTATATTTCTAGTCCCCACTGAAATCCCACACATCATTCAAAGTCCATCTCAAATGTCCCCTACATCGGTCAAGCCTTTCATGAACCTCTCCAAATGGATGTGATTATTTCCTTCTCTATAGCACTTTTAAACCCTCTTACAGTACTTCTAATCTGGTTTGTATTATAGTTAGTGATATTCTTGTCCTATCTGCTTACTAGATTTTTGAGATTTGGCAGGGGATGATGGTCATGGGGTAGTGGGCAGGATCTATGTTGAATTCTTTTTGCATCCTTCTGTACCACCAAGCACAGAGCTTACAAATAAGAGTCACTCGAAAAACATGTTGGGTTGAACCACTGAGCATTCTTACCTTCCTTTCCATGTTCTTTGAAAGAGATCTCAGAATAAACCACATTTTCAACTGTAGGATTTACTGAAAGAAAAGACAAAGTTTTCCGGAAGATATTGTCTAAGGGCTAACACCATAGATTCTCAAGATATTTCAGAGATCATCTAATCTAAGCCTCTTCCCAATGCATGAATCCTTTATACAACCATCCTACACAGGTGATCATCAAGCCTTTGTTGGAACACCTCCAGTATTGGGGAGCTTACATTTACAATGAAGCATGTTCCATTTTTAGACACTGATATTCACTATTATAGAGTAATGCTCTAAGATCTAGTAAGATGTACTTTAGAATCATAATCACTTCCCATTGACTCACCTTTACTTGTTTTTTCCTGTTGGGTACTCCAGAGTTCGGAATAGACTATGTCCTTAATTACAGGATTGACTGCAACAGAAGACAAAATTGATCAAGAGACCCTGGCTGAGAGCTCAGATTACTAGCTCTTCCCAACCACATCACTCAGAATCCTCCTTACTTGATGATGAGACAGACAAGTTAACCAGACTGGAGCCATAAAGGGAGAGATGGGAGGTGGCAAGTCAAACCATGGCTACTTTCTCAATGATCACCTCCCTTCAAATCCAGAGAGATATGAGCTAGGACCCTGCATCCAAAAGCCTTGGGAAAAGCACAATCCCACAGACCATTGGCCCTGCTGCCAACCTGGGCCACATAGCTAAAATTGATGGGAACAGTCATGGTGGAGGAATAGTGAAATGAATAGTGTGTAGGATCAGTTTTTTCTCCAAATAGCAACATCAATTGCTGACCAACTGCCATTGATGGTAAGGTCAGGAACATACAGTACAGCATCCCCAGACTATCCTTCCTGCTTCCAACCTAGTCCCCAAAGTCATCATCCCAGGAAGCAATCCTAAGGAACACATAGCCTGGCAAATCCTTCTGCAATTTCTTTTTTTTTTTTGGAGGACAATTGGGGTTAAGTAACTTGCCCAAGGTTACAGGGCTAGTTTGTGTGTGTGTGTGTGTGTGTGTGTGTGTGTGTGTGTGTGTGAATTGTTTGAAGCTGGAACCAAACTTGGGTCCTCCTGACTCTGGGGCCAGCACTTTACAACTGTGCCACCTAGTTGTCCCCCTTCTGTAATTTCTGCAATAACTACTGAAGATCCAGAAAAGAAAAGTCTTGTGAACAAAGGCATTAGCACTATCAAATGGTCCATCCCTTTTATATAAATTGGAAATGATTAAAAAAAATCATTTCTACCTTCTTTGCCAACTGTACCATGGGACCTTTCCATCTGATTTGCAGCTAAAACCTATTATCTACCACCATTAGAATGTGAATTTCTTGAGAGCAGGGACTTTCTAACTTCTTTATTTGTATCCCCAGAACTTATCCCAGTATTTTGCTTATATTAAATATTCAATAAGTGATTTTTCATTCTTTCCTTCATTCACAATACTAGGTATGTCATTCATTGATTTTGGGTGGCTGGGCTTGAGCAGAGCCTTGAGTAGCTACAAGGATTTAGCCCTGTTTACCTCATGTTCCCTTTCCTCTGCCTCACTCTACCCACAGGGCCAAGTTCTTCAATCCTTGCCCAAATGTGAAGTCCTTACCATTACTATATATTGGCACCAGTTCTATTTGGGCAGATGAATTTGAATAGACAGGTTCTTGAAGGTTTGAGATAGGAGAGACCCTGTGGGAAACAGAGACACAAGTGAATGTAAGTAAGTCATGGGCAGAGCCCTGGGAGCAAAAAGAATGAAGATAGTATTCAATTTTAGGGAAATTAGAAGCCAGAAAGTCACTGAGAATTCTGGGTATTTTATGAGGTGATATTTATTCTTTAGGAGCATAGGCATCAATTATACAGACAACTTATATATGTAGATTAAGTAGTCTAAGTTGGGATGACTTGGGAATAAGGCCAATCCATAGATAAGAATGCCTTACTCTTGGAGTGGCCAATCTGAATGTCTAAAATATTTATCCTTTTCAGTATTATAAATAGTTCTCAAAAGGAATTAATTTAGCACCTTTATTTGTCTTTGTCTGTGTTAGGCTATATGTATTATCAGTTAGAAAAACACAGCCATGCCACTTGGGATTTCATGACCTAAGGCTGAAACCCTGACACAGAAAGGGTTAGAGAAATATAGGGAAATGACAAGCATTGGTCAAGTCTGTGAGTTAAATAATCATATTAATATCGGGCATAAGAAGATCAGTAACTAGGGGTGGCTAGGTGGTGCAGTGAATAGAGCACCAGCCCTGGAGTCAGGAGGAACTGAGTTCAAATCCAGCCTCAGACACTTAACATAAAAAAAAAAAAACTAGCTGTGTGACCTTAGGCAAGTCACTTAACCCCAACTGCCCTCCAAAAAGCAAAAAAAAAAAAAAAAAGACCAGAAACTAGATAGTGAAGGGGATGTTTTGGGGATAGTGATGAGGGACACCACCCTGTGAAATCCTTTGCACATTCCAAAAGGTGTGAAACAGGTCCATCCCTGGGGACAAAAGGCAGTAACTGGGTCACTTTTGAGCTTCTCCATGGGTGGGTGGGTGGGGCAGTGTAATGGGGGAGGAGTGGGCAGAAAACCTGAAGAGGCTTGTAGAAGCAGAGGCCTCACCTGTATGGGCTAGGAGCAGAGCTTCTTCCTAAAAAGCACAACAGGGTGTCAGAAGAGTCCTTCATCCCTTCCTCCCTCCCTCCCTCCCTTCTTCCCTCCCTTCCTTTCTTCCTTCCTCCTTCCCTCCCTCCCTTCTTCCCTTCCTCCCTTCCTTCCTTCCTTCCTTCCTTCCTTCCTTCCTTCCTTCTTTCTTTCCTTCCCTTTATATTCTCTACATCAATCTAGAGTTTTCATTCATCTGGTGAAGACAATGAGGACTTTATCAGAGTCAGTCAATTAGTCGATCAACAAGCAAATTTTTTTTGCAAGGCAATTGGGTTTAAGTGACTTGCCCAGGGTCACATAGCTAGTAAGTGTCAAGTGTCTTGAGTTTGGATCTGAACTCAGGTTCTCCTGACTGCAAGACCGGTGCTCTATCCATTGTGCCACCTAGCTGCCCCTACAAACAATTCTTTAACACTTACTATATGCCAGGAGCTATCCTAAGTGCTGAGGATCCAAACAAAGATTTAAAAAATCATTCTTGCCCTCAAGGAGTTTCCATTCTAATGGGGGAGACCACGTGTAAGTTACCAGGTACATTTACAATCTCTATAGAACAGATGGAAGGACATCTCAGAGGGGAAGCGGCTAAGGGATCTTCTTGAAGGAAGGAGAGTTTGAGTTGAGACTTGAAGGAAGCCAGGGAAACTAACAGGTGGAGGTACAGAGGGAGATCCTACCACACATAGGCAGGACAACCAGTGCAAATGTATAGAGATGGCAGATGGAGTGTTTGGTGCAAGTAAAACAATTTTTTTTCTTTTTTTTGTGATGCAGTGTTTAATTAGAATGTAAAAGCTATATAGAACTCACAGGGTAGCTTAGCGTAAAAAGCACAGGACTGGAAGTCAAGAGGTTGGGGACAAGCATTATAATGAGGGTTGCTTTAATATTTTGGAGTCTCACTTTCCTCTTTTTTTTTTTTTTTTTTTGCTTTTTGGAGGGCAATTGGGGTTAAGTGACTTGCCCAAGGTCACATGGCTAGTTTTTTGTGTTAAGTGTCTGAGGTTGGATTTGAACTCAGTTCCTCCTGACTCCAGGGCTGGTGCTCTATTCATTGCCCCACCTAGTCACCCCATCACTTTCCTCTTCTGTAAAATGAGACCCTGCCTCTGATAAAGTCTAAGAGCCATTCTATCACTATTGAAGTGTAAGCAGGCATTTAGGATTCATTCTTTTGCTCTGAAGTTTTTGTCAAGTTATATATGTTTTTTTAACATTGTAAAAAAAAAAAAAGAAAGAAAGAAACAATAAGTAAGCCAGTATGCTGGATCCCAGAATTTAGAATGTGTAGCAGGCAGTACAGCTCTGGGAAGGTATGAAAAGGTCAAGCTGTGAAGAGTTTTAAATGCCAAATCAAAGATTTATATTTGATCCTGGAGGTAATAAGGAGCCGCTAGTGTTTATTGAGTTTCTTATGGAAAGACCTGTGCTTTTATCGAGATCCTATTGGCATCTGAGTGGAGAGAGAGACTTAAAACAAAAAGATCAATGCTATAGGAGTAATTCAACTAGAGAGGATCACAACCTGAATTGAGTGGTGATTTTGTGAATGAGAAGAAGGAGGCATATATGAGAGATGCTGGGATAGATTTCTGGGCCTAGAGTCATGAGTACCTGGATTTTGAATTGAGCCTCAGACACTTGGCAGCTGTTTGATCCTGGGCAAGTCTGCTTTGGACATATTTAATTTGAAATGGCTATGGGTTATTCAGTTCTAAATATCTAACAGGCAGTTGGAGATGTGGAATTGGAGCTCAGAAGTGAGACTGAGAGCTGGATACACAGAGGTCTCACAAGTTTTAGTAGTTATTAAAGCTTAAAATTGTGCTAAATAGAACATGTTGTACCATTCTGGGGATCACTGGTATTAAATCATAATCGAACCTTTTGTATCTTATATGAGGATGTGAACATCAGAACAAAAGCCTCCTTAGTGGAGTCATGTTATCTCTCTGGGCTTTATTTCCTCAAATCTGAAATGATCTTTACGTTCCCTTCTGCCTGTCTAAGAAAGTAAATGCTAAACTCTGAGTCCCAGATGAATGAATTGGGAAAGACTATGCATCACGGCTCCAACTTAGCTTTCCAAACTTATCCCTTTTGCACACACCAATTTTGTATGTACTAAACTCCATCCCCCACTCTTATATTGTCCCCTTTCATGCCAGTTCTCCATATGTGGACCCCATCTACAACTTCATATTGTCTCCTTCAATGTCTAATGCCAATATCACTTATTCCATAAAACCTGCCTCTTCCTATCCCATAAGAAAAAATCATATTTCTTTCCTCGAACTTATACTAACATTTGTGTGGATCACTCTTTTGCATTTGTTTTACTCTTCCCTATATTACGATTGTGTGCATGACTTTCCCTCTATTTGATTGCAAGCTTCTTGAGGTCATGGGCTCCTTTGGTTTTGTCCTTTTGTCCCCCCGCCCCAAACCTGGCATATAGTTGGTATTTAATGAATGTTTGTTGAATTGGGTTCAGTTAAACTTTCAGCCTGGCATCTCTGATTATCAGGTAATATAACTGTAATAGAGTCTAAGTGGGAAAAGCCCAAACACAAGTCTAGTATATCAAACTGATTTTATGGATCCATCTATCCATCCATCTATCTATGTATCTATCTATCTATATTTATATCTATTTGTGGGGGGAAAACCTAAACACAAGTCTAGTATATCAAACTGATTTTTAAAGGCTTAACAAATGGTAACCAAGGTGAGTTACAAACCTGATTTTCTCAGGAGTTTGAAGTAAACCATGAGAGCGGCAATAATGAGGATAAAGACACTGAACAGGAAAACAGTCATTCCCACAATGGCCACATCCATCTGACTTCTTGTAGGAACTGTGAGAAAACAGCTATGGATGAGACCTGGAGAAGACATACCTAGGGCCCAAAGCATCTCCAGATATTGGAACATGAGTGGAAAACAGATCTGTGGGTCTTTCTCTTACCAACAGGTTGTAGGTAGGGTTTGATGATCTCAGCTGTATTTACCTAGTAACCTGAATTATAGTTTGCCAATCACAGACCAATATGGGGAGAAGGGTGATAAGTAGTTGTTGAGCCCTGACTTCACTTCATCCCATTCCTTTGTGACTAAAGACATGGCTAGAATCTTGGGTGGGCCAGTGTCAGAAAGTATTGCACTATAATCTGCCATCATTGAAGTTTCTTCATCAATCCCAGAGCATCTTGCCTACCTGAGATGGAGAGTGTCAGAGTTTCACTGAACTGGCAACTGAAACTGTTGTTGGCCCTACAGAAGTACTTCCCAGAATGCCCAGTTGTCATGGTGAGGTTGAAGGAAGCTGCCCCTCCAGAAAGAGCCATCTTGTTCTCAAGGATTGTCTTCTCATGATAAAATTGATACTGAATTGGGAAAGAACCTCTGAGGACATGACAGTGAAACTCCACCACATCCCCCACAGTGGTCTGTGCCTCAAGTGCATTGAGGTTGAAGAGAGGCTGAGACACTGGAACTGACAGAGAAAATAAAATATATCAGAAAATTTTTCTCCTTTTGCAAGAGACTCATGAATTCTTTACCTAAGATGTGTGAAATAGAACGATGTCTCAGTGGTCTTTCTGGACTCCATACATCAAACATTCCATATTTAATAATGAGTTTTAGCCCCAGATAGTTTCTAGATTTTGCAGTTTTTTTCTAGCAGAGTTGTCCTCTGAATTAATCAAACACATAAGTCTCATCTTTGATAAATTCAAGGATATCATTTGCTGTGGAAATAACTGCTTATTTGACAATTTTCAAAACATAGTAAAGCCATCTGGCAGAGTTGATGTTTATACTATCATTTACACCACATGCCCCAACAAACTCCAAATGGATATACACCTTAAATATAAAATTACAAACAAAATATTAAGTAGATTGAAAGGAGCTATCTTGTACAACTCTAACTAGAAGGAGAATTCTTTAATGTTCAGTCAAATTTTCAAATAAACAAGGGATAGAAGTGATCATAGAAGATAGAACAGGCAATTTCAGTCACAAAAAAATTGAAAGGCTTTCATATGAACACAATCAAATTTCCTCATTTGTAAGATGAGGACAATAATAGGACCTACATCCCAAAGTTGCTGTGAGAATTAAACATGAAAACATTTGTAAAAATTCTTATGAAAATATTTGTAAAAGTACTCAGCACACAATAAATTCCTATTATCTTCCCTTCCCTTTTCTTCCCTCAAGGCAGTCAGAATTAGAAGGAAGCAGTTAAATGGGAAACAGTTTTTTTGTAGCAATATCTCTCATAAAGATCTGATTTTCATATTATATAGGGAATTGATGAAAATAATTTCAAAACAAGAACCATTTCCTGATAGCTAAGTGACCAAAGGATATGAATAGGTAATTTATTTAATCATTAATTCAAGAAACATTTCTTAAACACCTGCTGTGTGCTGGGCACTGTGCTATATCTTGGAGATACAAAGACTAAAATGAAATAGTTACTACCTTCAAGGAATTTAAATTGCATTGAACAAAACAATGTGTGCATAGAAAATTAAATACAAAATATACAAAGACATTTTGAGGGGGTGAGCACTAGTAACTAGAGGGATGAGGATCAGTTTTTTGCAGACAGGAATTTGAATTAAACTTTAAATGATGCTGGGGATTCTCTTGTAGCTGAGGTGAGAAGGGAGTTTTCTTCCTTTTAAAAAAAATTTGGTATTAGTATCATTAAACCCCGAATCTCCTCTCTTTTCTACCCTCTCTCCTCACCAAAATAAAAGTCCGTAATTATAACAAATACGTATAGTCACTGAAAACAAATCCACACATTGTCAGTGCCTAAAAATGCACATTTCATTTTGCATCTTTAGCTTGTCACCTCTTTGCCAAGAGGTGAATCTTAAGTTCTGACTGGTTATTGAGTTAATACTAGATTCTAAGATTGTTGACAGTTGTTTTCTTCTATGATGTTCTAATCATTGTATAATTTTTTTTTCTGTTGGTTCTACTTATTTCAATATGGGTCATTTCATACAAGCACTCCAAAGTTTCTCTGAATCTACCCCTTTCATAATTTCTTTCTTTTTGAAAAAATATTATTTTCAGTTCTGAATTCTCTCCCTCCCTCCTGCCCCTTCTCTATCCATTGGGAAGGCAAGAAACCTTGCATCATTTCTCATGGGCAAATAATATGCTATTTTGCTTGGTGATCTCATCAGATCCCATGGATTTAATTATCATTCTTATGTTGATTATTTTCATATCTACTTATCCAGCTCTAACTTTGTTGCTGACTTCCAGTCTTGAATCTCCAATTAAGAATTGGACATCTCTAACTCAATGTCTTATAGACATCTTAAATTCACATATCCCCAACTGAACTCATTGTCTTTCCCCCAAAACCTTCTCCCCTTCCAAATTTTTCTATTACTTTTGAGGCACCATCATCTTCCCCATCACCTAGGTTGAAAATCTAGGTGTCATCCTCAACTTCTCACTCTTTCTCACCTTCTGTATTGAATATCTTGCCAAAGTCTGCCAATTTTTCTTTCCTAACATCTCTGATATATATTTCATTCTCTCTTCTAAAACTGCCACCATCCTGTCGCAGGCTCTTTCACTTCATATCTGGACTAATGCAAGAGAATACTGGTTAATCTCCCTGCCACAAGTCTCTCCCCACTCCAGGCCATCCTCCAACAGCTGTCAAAGTGATCCTCCTAGAGCTTGGGTCGAACTATGTCACCACTCCTCTCCTTCATTCATTTGTCCCCCTCCCCCATTTAGCAAACTCCATTGGTTCCCTATCATGTACAGGATCAAACATAAAATCCTCTGTATGGCATTTAGTACACTTCATAACCTATGTCTCCCTGTTCCTCTCTCCCCCACTTTTCCAGTCTTATTATGACTTACACTCCAATATGTATCCTATGATTCAGTGTCCTTGTTGTTTTTTAAACAAGACACCCCATCTCCTGAATCCAGGCATTTTCATTGACTGTCCTCCATATTTGGATTTTTTCCTCTTCCTCATTCTTGCCTTCTGATTTCCCTGGCTTCTGCCAAGTCCTAGCTCAAATACTATCCTTTACAGAGAGTCTTCGCTGCCCTCCCCCTTACTTCTGGTACTCTCAGTAAATTATTTCCGATTTAAGAGATAGTTTGTACAGAATTGTTTGCCTGTTTTCTTTCTTATTAAACTGTGAAAGCAGAGACTATCTTTTACCTTTAGTGTTTAATACTGCTTGGCACATTGTAAGGCCTTAATAAATGTTTATTGATTCCTTGACTACATTTATATACTGTAATTTTTTCAGTCAGTCCTCAATAGATAGTAACTACTTTATTGAGGATAGAATTTTAAAAAATGCAAAAGAAATGTAAGCAAACAATAGCCACATGAAAAAAATGCTCTGAATTTTCATATAAAAATCAAGAGGGGTGGGGGGAGCAGCTTGGTGGTGCAGTGAATAGAGCACAGGCCCTGGAGTCAGGAGGACCTGAGTTCAAATCTGGCCTCAGACACTTAACACTTACTAGCCTTGTGACCTTGGACAAGTCATTTAACCCCAATTGCCCTGCTTTCCATTTCCAAAAAGAAAAAAAAAGAGGTATACATCAAGGTAAAGTCTGAACAAATATGTATATGAATATAGTGGAATATTATTGCACCATAAAAATGACAAAAGAAATGTTCTCAGAGAAACCTTTGAAGATTTGCATGAAGTGATGCAAAGTGAAGTAAGCAGTATCAGTAGAACAATGTACACAATAATATAATAAAGAAAACAAATATAAAAGACTTAAGAACTCTGGTCAATGCAATAATCAATCATGATTCCAGGGGACAAATGATGAAGCATGCTACCCACCCTCACTGCAAGAGAAGAGATGGATTCAAGAAGAAGACATACATTTTCAGACATGACCAATGAGAGAAATCGTTTTACTTGACTGAGCATATTTGTTACAAGGGTTGTTTTTCTTTTTAGTGGGTTCAGGACACATGAAATGAAGTGCAGAGTAGGGTTGCCAACACCACCAAAAATAGAAAGGAAAAGAAAAGAAAGAAAAGATGATCTTTGAAACATTTTAAATAAACATACAGAAGAGAAGGACCAGAAAGAATCATAAGTAAGCAGAACAGCTTTCAAAGCTCTATGCTGAATTTAATATTTATTTAAAGAGAAAAGCAAGCTGACACAACAGAGACATGTTTTTATGTATGATACTCTTCTGTTCTGCTACATGTATAGAAATGCTCCTAATAAAAAACAAAAAAGATAAATGCTTAAGGGGCTATGGTAAGACAAATTCACAAATGCAATGTTACTGGAGCTATGGATTGGTCAAACTATTCCAGAAAACAATCTGGAGTTATGTCAAAAAAAGTTATTAAACTATTCATGTTCCTTGACCCATTACCAAGTATATACCCTAAGAAGGACCGAGGTCTCATATGTACACTAATAATTATAGTATCACTTTTTACTCCCTGTAAACAAGGTGGATGCCCTTCAATTAAGGAAATAGTTAAATAATCAATCAGTTAATCATCAAACACATATTAAATACCTATTGTGTGCCAGGCACTGATAACACAAACAATTAAATAATCACTATTCACATATATGCATGTGAGGGATAATTTGCAGTGAAGTTTCCCCATTCTGAAAACTCAAATCTAGAGTGACTTTAGCATCTACTAGGCTTAAGTTTAGAGGTCACCTGACCTTACAGGAATCTGGGACCTAGAGCAATGGAGACCCTCCCCAGTGCCACCTCAGCACAAGATATGCCAAATAAGGATAAAACTACCTTCCTGACCTTGCATTGGACACCCACATGTTTCTGTGTCCTTTGTCTCCGAGATAGATTCCTGTGCTTAGGTTGTGGGCCCATCTCCCTGCCAATGAGAGTGAAGGCCAGTTGGGGGGTTGGGTTTCTGCATTAGAAGGTTATGTAACCATGGGCTTACTTCTACCTGTTGCTCTCTCCCTGACAGTTGCCATTTTAGTGACAGGGGCAGAGGGCTCTTTCTCATGAGAAAGAATAAAGACCTTTTCTGATCTCAGACTCAGCCTCTGACCTCTTTTATCTCACACATGCAGAATAAATATAAAATGGCATATGAATAGAATGGAATGTTATTGGGTTATAAGAAATGACAAAGATGGAGAATTGAGAGAAACCTGGGAAGAAATGAGTTGATGTAGAGCAAAGCAGAGCAGAGGAAAATGTAAAAAATTATCACAAATGTAAAGGAATATAGTACTGAAAGATTTCAGTGATGATTAATGCAGTGACCAATTATGACTTCAAAAGACTGAGGGTTAAGTAGGCAGAGAATGGGGTGGGCAGAAAATGCAGGATCAGACATTTATTTTCAGAAATAAGTGGTGTATTGGTTGTTTTGCTTGACCATAAGTTTTTGGAACATGGCAGGGTTCCATGGACAGGGCTGCGGTTGTGAAGGGAATCAGTGGGAAATGACAGAGGCATAAAAGCAACAGCAACAACAAAAGTATCAATAAAATACTAAAGAAAAAAATCCTCCTCCTGACTCTGTAGGGGCCCCTCCCTGTGGACAAAGGCTGACTGAGATGAATGGGAGTAGGACTCACTTTTCACGGTGACATTCACTCTCAGGCTGCTGATGGTGTGGATGCCATTGTTAGCGGTACAGTAATATGTCCCTGCATTGCTCTCATTCAAGGCAGAAAGCACAAACTTCTCCTCCAGAGAACGTTGAATCTTCTCTCCCAGACTTGCCTTCATGCCCTCTCTGTGCCAGGAGAATGTGATGTTCCCTGTGCCCTGAGCTATTGAGCAGATGAAGACCAGCTTCTCTCCTTCAGTCACTTGCCCGCCAGGGGGCTGGGTCTCCATTATGATGCCAGAGACAGGGATTCCTGGGTGAATATGAAATTCACAAATGAGGGCCCTTTCTGACTTTGGTGGATGCCAAAGGTGGCAGGGGAAGCTGCATCCAACTTGTACATGTCTGTACAATGAGAACTTAGGGAAACATATAGTAAGAAAGGAGGAAATGAATTACTGGTATATTAAGGCTGGACATGAAGAATAATCCTGAATATATTAGTGGGGAGGAGTCATCTTTTCCCAGGTTGAGACAGTGTTGATTCCCCACCCATAAGCTTCTGAACCACAACATTGGCTATGGGCCATTCCAAGGCAGTACCTAGAGGTGAAAATTGAGACACTTGAGTGATGCCTCACTGGGTAGACCTTTTTGTCAGAGAGCATACAGAGGGCACTGAGAAGTGTTATCTCTATCCTAAAGTGGCATCATTCAGGTTACTCCAACCACATTTGCCTTCAAAGCCCAGATGAAAACCTTCTTTTACTTCCCTAGCCCACAATTATCTCTCTTCTATCACCTCCTTTTCTAGAGTTCATCATTAATCTGTTCTCTTATTTTTTCCTGGGAATGTCTTGTATCTCCTAATGCGATTGTCAGCTCCTTGCATCAGAAGCCACACCTGAAGCATCTTTGTATATACCATTTCCTCCAACCCCAAGCACTGAGAATAGTATTGGGCAAGAGACAAATATTCGATACGAAGCAATATATTCAAAGGAGGTGACAGGATTGGCATGAAGAAGAATGGTATAGGAATGTAAAAATATTATTAGCTAATCCTGCAATTCTGGGGCTCCTTTGTTCATTTTTATCTTGACCACAGCTGTAACTTGACTGGTATAATGGGTGCTTTGCTTCAGGACACTAAAATTGAGATAGCTTGAAACATTAACATTGTATTCCTCTCCTCTCCTCTCCTCTCCTCTCCTCTCCTCTCCTCTCCTCCCCTCTCTTCCCCTCCCCTCCCCTCCCCTTCCTTCCCCTCCTCTTCTTTCCTCTCCTTTCGCTTTTTGGAGGGCAATTGGGGTTAAGTAACTTGCCCAAGATCACACGGCTACATTGTATTTCTTCAGAGCATAGAAATCACTGTTTCCCCTTTCCCCCATCTTTTAATGAGTTTATCTTATTTGTTTTCTGTAATTGTTGCATTGCAAATTTTAAAAATTAATTTGAGATGGGCTGAGCCAAATTTATAAAAAATAAGATCAATTATCAATTGATAAATGATCAAAGGATATGCATAGGCAGTTTTCAGAGGAAAAAAAAATTTAAACTATCAATAGTCACATAACAATGCTCTAAATAACCAAGAATTAGGAAAATGCAAATTAAAACAACTCAGAGGTACTGCCTAACACCTATCATATTGGCTAACTTGACAGAAAAGAAAAATAACGTGCTAGAGGGTAGGTGGAAAAATATGGACACTAATGTGCTGTTAATAGAGTTCTGAACTGGTCTAACCATTCTGGAGAATAGTTTGGGACTATGCTCAAAGGCCTATAAAACTGGGCACAACCTTTTACCCAGCAATATGACTACTAAGTCTGTATCCCAAAGATATAAAAGAAAAAAGGGAAAGGAATTATATCTTAAGAAAATGTTATAGTAGCTCTTTTTGTGGTGGCAAAGAATTGGAAATTCAGAAGACCCTTGTCCCTTAGGGAATGGCTAAACAAGTCATGGTACATGGTAATGATGGAACACTATTGTGTCATAAGAAATGATAAGAGGAATGGGTTCAGAATGAATTAATACAAATGGCAGTGAGCAGAGCCAGGAGAATGTTGTATAAAATGAAGCAATATTGTAATGATAATCATCTGTGAAAGACTTAGCTACTCTGATCAATACAATGATCCACACAATTGCAAAGAATTTATGATAAAAAATGCTACCCATTTCCAAAGAGAGAACTGATGAAGTCCGAGTGCAAATTGAAGCATATTTTCCCACACTTTTAATTTTTCTTGCCATTTTTTTGGCAACATTGTTCACATGGAAATTATATGTTGCATGACTTCACATTTATAGATGATATCATATAATGCCTTTTTGATGGGTAATGAAAGGGCTGGAAAGAGAATTTGGAACTCAAAATAAAAAAAATTAAAAATTAATTTGAGAGTGTTTGCTCAGGATGGAATTCACACTGCTTGCTTAGAGCAAATTTCTGTTGCTTGCCCCCAGTAAGTTATTTACTTATAAGTCTCTTGATGTCATAAGGCAAGAGAAGACCCACAGGAAAGCTAGTTGGTAGTCTCCAACACCACTCCCATTCCCAGAGGAAGAGGAAAAGCACAGGAAAAAGCATCCCAAGGTCTGAAGCGATGCCAGCGCCCTTCCCTCCACCTCTCAATTCCAGCCCTGTGTCACTGACACTCACTTTTCACACTGATCTTCACGTGGTTGCTCTGTTTCTGAATATTCTGACTCATGGCTTTTGCCTCACACCAGTATGACCCTGTGTCTTCCCTCCAGATGGCTGGGATCTGGAATATCTGAGACTCCTTCCAGCCTGATGCAATGTCTCTGCCATTTCTGAAGAAAGAGAAGTGCAGCTTGGTGTCTGACCTCTGTGGAGGGAGCTGGGTCTCACAGCTCAGGGTCATTGGGGTTCCCTCTGTGGGCTGGGAGGTTGTGGTCTTCAGCTCAGGTCGTGAAAACAGTTCTAGAGAGAGAAAGCAAATACAGTGCCCAGGACAATGAATGTCAGAGCTCCTGGGGTGACAAGTCTTGTGTTTTCAGCTGAACAGATGATGGGACAAACATGTCTCATTTCCCCATAAGGGTTTTTCTGAACCCATTCTTCTTGTCATTTCTTACAACTCAATAGTATTCCATCATAACTATATACCATGACTTGTTTAGCAATTCCCCATCTCATTTCCCTTTTATGCTCCAGTCACGAGTTCTCCCTCTTGTTATGTGCCTACTCAGCCCTCCACACATAGACCCTGGCTTTGAATAGTCTTTCCCCTTACTCTTTCTGCCCCCCAGGATTGGAGCTCATACCTTGGACTTGGAGCTGTACTTTTGTTGAACTTTTTCCCCAAGGAACATATGTAATATCACCTGTGCAGTGATAGTTGCCACTGTAACTTAAGGCAACTCGTGGGATGGAAATGAAGATATCAGAGTTTTTAGGGGAGTAAGGCAATTTCTTTCCATCTTTATAGAATGTCATGTCCTTGACTTTCCCATTATGCTTTTCTTGGCATCTCAGGACCAATGTATCTCCTTCAAACACAGAATACGGGGTCTGCAGGATCAGCCGATCTGTAGAGAAACCAGGAGACATTGGAAACTCACCTCCCATCCTTCTTCCCCTTCCTCCTTCCAATTGTCTCCAAA
Organism: Petaurus breviceps papuanus; assembly: GCF_028583685.1. Taxonomy (NCBI): domain Eukaryota; kingdom Metazoa; phylum Chordata; class Mammalia; order Diprotodontia; family Petauridae; genus Petaurus; species Petaurus breviceps. The sequence goes on from NW_027187267.1 coordinate 851,869, forward strand.
GGGACATGTACCAATCTAGACATTATCTGGTATATGGTGGGGGACCCAGGTTCCCCCTATGCTTCCCACTTGGCCCAGATGCCTCACTAGCTTCCTCTCCCTGGAACAAGGAGCTTTCCTAGATGATGTTCCCTCAGATAAATCCCAATGTATCTGCTTTGGAAAGGGAGGCCCATCCTTTACTGTGCTACTCCCAGTGGTCAGGGTTAGCCCCTAGCTGCCAGGGGATCTCAGGGCATCCAACTGCCTTCTGAATGACTGACTGGGGAGTAGTGAAGGTTGTTACCCCCAGCTCTGCTGCTGCCCAAGGGATATCATGTAGCATTCTAGGGCCCCCAGAATTTGTCCCTCCCTCCCTGTGGGAGACTGCACTTAGAAACTCTGCCCCGAGGCTTGGTGGCTTTCTGTCCTCACCAGAAGAAACTACCAGGTTCACGGGATCACTGAGGGCTGAGTCCTGGGTCTCACATCTGTACTCTCCACCCTGCTTAGTCTCAATGCTGTTTGTAGACCACATTTTTTGCAGTTGTTGGTTTTTGTACCACCATGTTGTCCCTGCTTTGGAGGAGCTGGATCCATGGCAAGTCAGAGTCACCTCCTCCCCTTTGAAGATAGTGGTCCATGGAGGGTTGAGTTTTACCATGGCTTTGTCTGCAGTAGCTGGGTGGGAGGAAAAGAGCAGCATAAGATGAAGGTGTTTGAACACAGTCCCTGGGGTAGGGGAGAGATAGGAGAGGAGCAGAAAGTCCTGGCCACAAACTATCCTGGGATGGAACCCTGAAGCTTGGAGTTCCAGGTTTGGGTTCCTTGTCTCTGGCTCCCAACACACACACAATCCACTTACCAACTTGAAATCTAATAACAACCAGAGACAGCATCTTGACCTGCTAAAATGCTGAGCGTTTGTCTGATTCCAGTACAAACTGACAGGAGAGGTTAGATATTGAATAAAGATTGGGGACAACTGGGGGGAGGAAGGAAGAAATCAAAAGTGCCAAAATGAACCCAAGAGATCAGGACTTGTACTGTTTTAATGACAGGCCAGGTCCCCAGGAGACTGGGTTGGTTCTGAAACCTCCTTGGAAACTGACATCCAATCAAATTAGACACTCCAGTCAAATCCAATCCAGTTAGACACTCAAGATGTAGTTTATTTTCCACTTGAGTGTTTCCAATGTTATCTGCACATGGTATCACATTTCATTGTTCACACATATGAAAGAGGCAGTGTGATTGTTTTTATCACCATTTTATAGATGAGAAAATTTGACTTGGAGGTGCAGTGACTTGTCCAAGTCACACTGGTAGGTAGTTTCAGAGCCTAGACTTGAGCCCAAGTCTCTTGATTCCAAGTCTAAGATTTTTTTCTACTGAACCCTTGTCAGAGGACCTAAATTTGAATTCTAGTTTGAAGCTGTGTGTCCTGGAAACATGATTTCACCTAATTGGGCCTCAGTTTCCTTTTTTGTAAAATGAGGGGATTAAATTAGATCATCTGCAAGATCTTTTCCAGCTTTAAAATGTAAGAGCTTATCATTCAAAGGATGGTCCTGTTTTCATCAGGATTCCCCAGGTTCAGCCCCCAAGTCATTAAAATAGCAAATAATTATATCAGTGTTCACATGTGGTGGGCAGAAGAATACCGAGCCAAAACTATTGAGGAACTTGGAGCAGCCTAAGCCTGACCCATGGGATTAGACAGGGAAGAAAACTGTGGCACCACAGGTCTCAGGCAAGAGGTGCAGGGCAGGCAGGGCCACCACAGACAGGCCTCTGTGGGCATCCTGTGGTGCAGAAGGAGGCTGCATTACCCAGAGACCCCAAAGAGCAAAGAAAAGGGTAACTCACAAGCTTGTCTGCTGGCCAAACCTGTGGAAGAGATAAGAACATGAGGTTAAACCAAGTGGACATTCCCCAAACTTTTCAACTTTTCCCATTTCTCAGAAATTTTTCAGATCCCTCTTTGACATTATCTGCTTTCTTCAATCCCCTAAGAATACTTCATCTAAAAGAAACCTTCTAGATGATGATTTTTTAAAATAATATTTTTTCCAGTTACTTATAAAGAATATTTTTAATGTTCATTTAAAAAAATTTTTGAGTTCCAAATTTTCTCCCTAACCTCCCTTCTCCCTGAGGTGACAAGCAATTTGATATAGATTATATATGTGTAATCATTAAGACTTATTTTCATATTAGTCATGATGTAAAAGAAGAAACAGACCCAGAGGAGGGAAAACATGAAAAAAACATAAGGAAAGTAAAAACAGTATGCTTTGATCTGCATTCTGACTACACCAGTTCTTTTTCTGGATGATAGTATTTTTCATCATGAGGATCATGGTTATTTTGAAAAAGCCCTTCACAACCTGGCCCTAACCTCTCTTTCCAGCTTCACCATATATCATACTATTTCCTGGGCTTTGTGAGTCTGCTAAACTCACCTGTATGTTCTTTCCCCACAACACTCCATCTCTGAACTCTCTCCCTTGCACTATCTGTCCCCCCATGCTTGCAATGTATGTCCTCTTCACATCCACTCTTAAAATCCCTCTTTTCCTAAGGATTCACCTCAAGCATCCACCTTGAGCATGATGCCTTTCCTGATCCCTCAAGTACTAGTGCCCTGCCTTCTTCAGTACCTTGATTCTAACCATTTGTATTTATTCTATCTATACCTATGTCCATGTACTTTGTCTCCACTGATAGAATGCAAGGTTTTTGAGAGTAGGAATTGTTTCATTTGTAATGCCCACAGACTAGCTTGGTGTCCAGCACATAGTAAGGCTTTAATATATGCTTGTTGATTTACTCATCTTCAAACACTAGCCAGATATTTGCAACTCAATATTCCAAGTGTTATGAATCAATTCAATAAACATTTATTAAACACCTACTATGTGCCAGTCACTGTGCTCAGTACTGGGGATACTAAAAGAGATAAAAGCCTTCAAGGATCTTATCATCTAATGATACCCTTACAGGTTTAGACTGTCTAGTCTGATAAACCATGGATTCACAGAGAATCATGGAAGGGCAGTGTTTAAGCTATTTTTTCCTTATACACAGAGGAGTCCTGACCTAAAGGCAGTGGTGTGGAGTGGAAGGAACTCTACTCTAAGAGACAAGAGGCTGGGTTCTAGACCTGATTTTCTGCCAATTAAGCGACTTGGATAAGTCACTTAACCTCCGAGGTCCTCAATTTTCTTCTCTTTAAAATGAAAAGGATGAAGTAGAAGGCCACTTGAGGGTCCTTCTAATTTTTACACTCAAGGGTCCTCAATTTTCTTCTCTTTAAAATGAAAAGGATGAAGTAGAAGGCCACTTGAGGGTTCTTCTAATTTTTACACTCAAGAGATACTTGCTAATTCCTGTCTTGAAAGAGATAAAGAATCACAGATTACAAAATCACAGAATTTTGAATTGACAAGGAACTCAGTAATCATCTATAGCAGGCCTGCACAGACTGTGGGCCGCTTACACCCCTCTGGTCATTTGCAATGTGCCAAAGGATTTTGGTGGCCTGCAAAAAAATGTAGAGGAAAACATCCTTCATATGTAGAGGAAATCCTTTGGTAGGCCACAGGTTGTGCAGTCCTGATCTACAGGTATCTGCAAATTATTTAGTTCACAATAAAATAATTAAACTTTTAAAGCAATATAACAAGCCATTATGACTTGATATATCTTTTTAAAAAAATTAACGTGTATTTTTTTCTATAGTTACTGATTTTATATGATTTGGCACTGAGTTCACAAAATTTTGACATATATTCTTTAGTTCTTTATCATGAAACCAGACCACATTGGATTAGACAAACTTTGGATGAAAGGCCCATTTTTAAAAGTCAGGGTTTTTAATGGGGTTTAAATTAGGCATGATCTTAGGTTTTTGAAGCATTTTGATTTCTTTTTCTCGGATAAATTTTTTAATGTTTTGTGACACGGAGAATGTTGTAGTATTCCATTTTCAATTGGGAATTTCTGTAATTTCAGAGAAATTCTGCATTTCACTCTATTAATACACATTTTAGAGTCTACCATTATGTCAGTGGGAACAAAACTTCAGGTTCAATGGAATTATTAAAAGACCCCCCCAAATGTTTACAGGCTCACTTGGATTCTTCTCAACATCTATGCTATATCCTTAAAAAAACCCTGAGTTTCTTCAGTAAGAAAAATACAGGTCTTTGTATTTTATTGCACATGAGAAGTATTGTAATTTTTTCCCCCATCAAAGCAAAGGCTTACAGCTGTTTTTCTCCCCCTAGTCTTTTGGCATTCTTCCAACTTTAAGAAGAAAAATCAATGATAGCCTGTTTAGCCACAGGGTCCCTCTGAAAGTCTTTGTTTGTTTCCCAAGGATTAATTAGGCTCTTTGGCATCAATATTTTGTCAGGTTGTATCAATAATTTGCCTTAGTATTGTTTTGAATTTTTGACTTCACTTTTCCTTGGTGTGACTAATACTGATCCACTGTAGGCTTGAGTGATACTTGAAATGTTTGCCTTCTCCACACCAACGGCCACTGCAATAACTCTAATGGTAAGTGGAGTGTGCTCTTCATGAACTATAACTTCTGTGTGTTTTCTTGGAGTAACATCTATTCTTAAAATGCACAAAATTAAAAACAAAAATACAACAGAGACATTTGGCCCTTGAAAGACATTTGTATGACATGAAATCCAGCACTTGGTTGACAGAGAACTGAGTCTGTTGGGTTTTGTTTATTTGTTTGTTTGCTTTTTTGGAGGGCAGAAGGCAGGGCAATTGGGATTAAGTGACTTGCCCAAAGGTCACACAGCTAGTATGTCAAGTGTCTAAGGCTGGATGTGAATTCAAGTCCTCCTGAGTCCAGGGCTGGTGGCTCTATTCACTGTGCCACCTAGCCTCCCCGAACTGAGTCTGGGAAGCAGTTTCAGACTGGTTTCATCTTATCAAGGTCAGATGGACCTGAGTCAGCTTAGTGGCAGTAGAAGCACATACATGACCGCTGCTGTCACAAAATGAAACCATATCTTAATCCTTTCTTGTTTCACATAATTGCCATATTACTGTAGTCTACTCCTTACACAAAAAGAAATTTTCTCTATAAATATCTGACACTTTGCCTAAAGAACTTACAATCAGGGGAAACCCATTAATCCTTGAGTCAGGTCAGTCCATCCTCAGCTCCAATTATTAGGACATTTCCCCTGATATTATGGCTTCACTTGCTTCTTTACAACTTGTATCTATTGCTCCTTTTTCTGTTCTCTGAGACTAAAGAGAACAAGTCTTAATTCCTCATCCAAATGATATCCCTTTGAGTATTTGAAGACAGCTATCTTCCTAGTTTTTTTTTTTCCAGGTAAAATATCTTTAGTTCCTTTTATTGGTCCCTGTATGATGTGGATACTTCTGCATTGTGCTGGTCTCCTTTGGACATTCTTCAGTTTATCAACTTCCCTAAACTGTGGTGCCCAGCAAAAATAGAATTCACAATATCAATAGAGACAAGTAATGAAACTACATTATGTTTACAGGAACAATAGACAATGAATCAGTATCAATACTAAACATATATGTATCAAATGACATAGCATCTAAATAACTAAAGGGAAAGTTAACTAAATTCCCAAAAGAAATATGCAACAAAACTATCTTAGAAGAGACTTTCATACTGCTTTCTCAGCACTGGACAAATCAAACAGAAAGATAAAGAACAGGGAACAAATCATGTTGAAAAAACTGTTGGAAAATTTGGAACTGAAAAACTTATGATATTCAGAAAATATTAGTACTATATGTTGCCTTTACAAAAACAGACTGCATACCAGAAAATAAATAGCATATAGGTATAAAAAAGCAGAAATACTAAACACTACTTTTATATATCATATTATGATAAAATAGCAACTAGTACAGGGGGTAAAAGATCAAGACCTAAATGGAGAATTTAAAATAACATTTTGAATGTGAATCCATTAAAAATGATTGAAACAGGGGCAGTTAGGTGTTGCAATGAATACAGTACAGGCCTTGGAGTCAGGAGGACCTGAGTTCAAATCCATCCTCAGGCACAACACAAAAGTAAACGTGTGACCTTGGGTAAGTCACTTAACCCCAATTTCCCTACCTTCCCCCTCCAAAAAAAGAGCAAAAAAAAGGATTGAAACAATAACCACATAAAAGAAAATAATAATATTGAGAAAATGTGTATAAAAAATTGGACATATATACCTAAAACAATCCTCAGGGAAAAATTACAATCCAAAGGATATATTTTTTTTAAAAAAAGAAAAAGAAAACATTAATAAATTGACTATGCAAGTCAAAAATTAGAAATAAAAAAATCAACAAACCTAAAGTAAAAACCAAAAAGAGTTCTTACATCACGCCCATACCCTCAACACATACTTATATGCTTTAATCTACACTGTGAACCTATCAATAACCTTTCTATCTAGGTGGGTATGTTTCATTAGGAATTCTCTGGAATTGTGGTTAGTCATTATGTTGATCAGAGTTTCTACTTCTTTAAAATTGTTTGCCTTTATAATTTGTTCTCATGGCCTTGCTCACTTAACTTCACATCAGTTCAGATGAGTCTTCCCAGGTTTCTTTGAAACTATTTCATTAATTCTTACAGTGAAGTAGCATTCCACCACATTCACATGTCAGAACTTATTCAGCTATTCTCCAATTTATGTATGCTTCCAATTCTTTGCCACAACCAAAAACAGAGCTGCTATAAATATTTTTGTTTACAGGATTCCTTTTTCTTTAATTTTTTTAGGGCATAGAACTAGTGATAGTCTTTAAATTCAAAAGAACACAGTATTTAATGACTTTTTGGACATAGTTCCAAATTGCTTTTTTTTTAAAATTTCTCTCTTTTTTTGTTGTTTTAGTTTACATCATTCATTTGCACAAGATTTTGAATTACAAATTTTCTCCCCATTTTTCCCCTACCCACCACCCAAAAACAGCCATCCCACTGAATATCCCCTCCCCCAATCTGCTCTCTCCCTTATTTCCCCCTTTCCCCCTCTGACTTTCCAGTAGGGCACAATGGACCTCTATGCCCCAGTACCTGTATATCTTATTTCCTTCCCAGTTATGTGTAAAATAATAACAATTATTATATATATGTATATGCATATATATATATACATATATATATATATATATATATATATAAACATTTGATTTTAAAACTTTGAATTCCAGATTCTTTCCCTTCTTCCCTTGTCACCCACCGTTACTGGGAAGACAAGTAATTCAATATAGGTTGCACATGTTTAGCTATGCAAAACATTTTCATAGTGGGTATATTGTGAAAGACTTATTTCCCTCCATCCTATATTTCCCTCCATCCTATCCCACCCCCCCACTTGTTCTATTCTCTACTTTAATCTTGTCCCTTTTCAAAAGTGTGTGGTTCCAAATTCCCTCCCCACCAGCCTGACCTTCCTTCCATCATCCCCCCTCTCATCCCTTTCCCCCCTACTCTCCTGTAGGGTGAGATACCATATTTAGTGTGTATGTCATTCCCTCCCTAAGCCAAATTCAATGAGAATAAGGCTGACTCATTGCCTTTTGCCTTCCTATTCTTCCCCTCTATTGTAACAGTTGTCCCTTGCCTCTTCTATATGAGATAATTTACCCCATTCTGTCTCTCCCCATCTCCTTTCATTATATTCCTCTCTCAACTCTTAATTTCACCTTTTAAGTATCATCCCTTCCTATTTAATTGGTCCTGAGTCCCCTATCTATGTATACCTGTGCACATATATACACACACTCACATATGTATTCATATGCCCATATACCCTCCTATACATACATATATATGTATGTATATATATATTTCCATTTCCTTTAACTATTCTCATACTGAGAAAAGTTTCATAAGTTAAAATTATTATTTTTCCATGTAGGAATGTGAATAGTTCAACTTTGATAAGTTCCTTATGATTTCTTTTCCCTGTTTACCTTATCATGCTTCTCTTGTTTTTTGTATGTAATGTCAAATTTTCTATTCAACTCTGTTTTTTTAATCAAGAATGCTTGAAAGTCCTCTATTTCATTGAATGATCATATTTTCCCTGAAACATGATGCTCAGTTTTGTTGGGTAGGTGATTCTTGGTTTAGTCCCAGCTCCTTTGACCTCTGGAGTATCACATTCCAAGCCCTTCAATTCCTCAATGTAGAAGCTGCCAGATCCTGTGTTATCCTGATTGTGTTTCCACAATATTCAAATTGTTTTTTCCTGGCTGCTCATAATATTTTCTCCTTGATCTGGGAATTCTGGAACCTGGCTGTAATATTCCTAGGAGTTTTTTATTTGGGATCTTTTTCAGGAGGTGATTGATTGGTAGATTCTTTCAACCTTATTTTAACTCTTTGTGTATCTTTCTATTTCAAATGTATTTCTTGTAAACACCATATTGTTAGATTTTAGTTTACAATATATTCTGCTGTCCTGTTTTATGGATGAGTTCATACCATTCACATTCACAGTTTTGACTGTTAATTGTGGATTTCCCTCCATCCTATTCTTTTATATTTTTCTTTCTCTTTATTTTCTGCCCCACCTTTGAGAATTTATATTGCTCCTGAATAATTCCTCCCTTAATTTACCCTGCCTCTTATTCTTCCCTTTCCTATTACCTCTTTCCCTTCTGTTTTCCTGTTGGGTAAATTGTATTTTTATACCCAACTATGTGTGTATAGGGACATTCTTCCCTCCTTTGATCAGTATTGCTGAGAGTGAGGTTCAAATGTTGCCTGCCATCCTCATTCTCCTTGCTGAATAGACTTCCACTTTCAAACCATGGTTATGTTAGATAATTTCCCCTATTTTCTTCCTTTTTGTCTCTCCCAGTATATTCTTCTTCCCTTTTCATTCTTCTTTCAAGATCCTCAAAACATAACAGAATGACTTCTAGGCCCTCTGTCTAATTAAAGCCTTTCTATGATGATGAGAGAATATTGAAGGAATAAATGTATCATCTTCCCATACATTACATGTAAACAGTTTATGCCTATTTCAGTCAATAAAAATTATTGCTATAGGTCAGGCAATATGCTGAATTCTGGGATTACAAAAAGAAAGAAAGAAAGAAAAGGATGTTTCCTGACCAGAAAGAGCTCATAATATAATGGAGAAGACAACAGGCAAATCATTGTGTGCTGAAGAGCTATGGATAAGAGCCATAGGAAAGAATCAATAGAAGGAAGGCACTAAAATCAAGAAAGATTAGGATAGGTTTCTTGTAGAAGTTGGGTTTTAGGGAGCCAGGAAGCCAGAGAAGAAAGGAAACACATGAGGCCAGGTGAGGAGGAAGAGCACCTCATACAAGGGGGACAGCTAGGGAAAATGCCCAGAGTTGGGAGATAGAGTACTTTGCTTGAGGAACAGCAAGAAAGTCAAAGTCACTGGACTGAAAGTAAGTGGGATATGGCTTGGGGTGGGAATGACCCATACAGGGCAAGAAGATTGGAAGTGTGTGTGTGTGTGTGTGTGTGTGTGTGTGTGTGTGTGTGTGTTTGTGCCTGTGTGTGTAGGAAGGGTTTTCAACAACATGAACTTAAAGTGGAGTGAGTGAAAGCAGGGCAACATTGTGAAGAAAACAGCTTTGAAAGACATAAGAACTCTGATCAATGCAATGAACAATGATATCTCCAAAGTAAATGTTGAAATGTGCTACCTACCTCCTGACAGAGATGACAGACAAAAGGTGCAGGGAGAGAAATGCATTTCTGGACATGTCTGTCTGGATTCATTTTGTTTGACTATACTTATTTGTTATAGGGTTTTTTTCTTTATTTCTTTCAGGTTTTAATTGGGGATGGAGTTGGGCAGATGGGGATTAGAAATAACAATGACAAAAAGCAAGAGGACTTTTTAATGCAAAGAAAAGGAAGTTTATAAGGAAGCACAGACAAGCAAAAGAGTCTTTAAAGTAACATGCAAATTTTATTATATGCTTTTTTTTAAAAAGCACACAATATGAAAGGGAGATTCATCATTTCATATAGAACAATCTTTATGTGTTCTGCTATGTGTATGGAAATGTTCTTTTTTTATGTTTTAGTATAGAATTTTAATTAAAAAAATCAAAATGATTAATTAAAAAACCCTCAAATATCCAGTAGTTAATTTGCCAAGGCACAACGAAGACCTATATTAATGCAGAGACAAAATACTCCTTCAAGAAATAAAGAAGGGGTGGAGTCAAGATGGTGGAGTAGAAGCAGGACCTCTCCTCAGCTCCAGATTCCACTTTCCCCAATCCATGTAAAAAGGGGACTCTGAACAAACTTTAGAGCTGCAGAACCCACAAAATGACACAGAGAAGCTAACCTCCCCCTGAGGACCTCCTGGCACTCTGGCAGGAATCAGCCAGTGAAGCACTCTGGGAGCCAAGCCCAGTCCCACACCAAGGCTTTAGCCCCAGGGTGGGCCTGACCAGTTGCAGGCCAGAGGGACTCCAGATCAGCAGCAGCTGTGGCCGTTTCCAGATTTATCAACACATAGATGTGAAGGACAAAGAGAGAGGTCAGAGCAGTCTGGACTTTGGGATCCAGTAAATGGGAGTGTGTGGCTTTCACCCCTGGGGTGAGAAGCCACTGAGACTCTGGCACAGCCAGCCAGCACCACGTGGCAGCTTCAGATCCTGGCCTGCAGAGTGTAGGGGGACCAAGCACCAGTCTGAGGGGTAATTGCTCTTGCTTTACCCTTCTTGCATCTGGATTGCAGTCTAGGGTAGAGGTCCTGGGGTGTGTGTCCAGCTTGCCAGAGCATATGGAGACCTCAGAGAAGGCACCCATCTAAAACCTCCAGCAGCTGAGAAAACCCCAGCATTTGGGATGAAAGCTCCCCTGTCTGGTGGCAGAGTCCTACTGTGGCAAAAAGACCAGGGGTCAAGTGACTGAGGGGTGACAAGAAGATTCCAACATTAGACACCTATTTTGGGGACAAAAAGGAGCAAAGCATGGAATAGGAGGAAGACAGTGAAGTCAAAACTCCTGCACCAAAAGCTTCAAAGGAAAATACAAGCTGGTTAAAGGCCATAGAGGACCTTAAGAAGCAGATAAGAGAAGTGGAGGAACAATTGGGAAGAGAAATGAGAACAATGCAAGAAAATTATGAAATGAGAGTCAACAGCTTGACTGAGGAAAATACTCCCTTAAAAAATAGACTAACTGAAATGGCAAAAGAGGCTCACAAAGGCAATGAGGAGAAAAATGCCTGAAAAAGCCGAATTTGCCAGATGGAAAAAAAGATCTCAAAAGCTCAATGAGGAGAATCATTGCTTCTGAATTAGATTGGAGAAAATGGAAGCTAATGACTTTATGAGAAATCAAGATGCTGTTAAACAGATCCAAACAAATGAAAGAATAGAAGGCAATGTGAAATATCTCATGGAAAAAACCACTGACCTGGAAAATAGACCCAGGTGAGAGAATTTAAAAATTATTGGACTACCTGAAAGCCATGATGAGAGTAAGAACCTAGAAATCATCCTCCAGGAAGTTCTCAAGGAAAACTGCCTTGATGTTTTAGAATCAGAAGGCAAAATAGAGGTTGAAAGAATCCACCGATCACTTGCTGAAAAAGATCCCAAAAAGAAAACTAGGAATATTATAGCCAGGTTCCAGAATTCCCAGATCAAGGAGAAAATATTACAAGCAGCCAGGAAGAAACAATTTGAATATTGTGGAAACACAATCAGGATAACTCAGGATCTGGCAGCTTCTACACTGAGGGATCGAAGGGCTTGGAATATGATATTCCAGAGGTCAAAAGAGCTGGGATTAAAACCAAGAGTCACCTACCCAGCAAAACTGAGTATCATATTTCAAGGGAAAATATGGTCATTCAGTGGAATAGAGGGCTTTCAAGCATTCTTGCTGAAAAAAACCAGAGTTGAATAGAAAATTTGACATTCAGATTCAAGAAGCAAGAGATGCATGAGAAGGTAAACAGGGAAAAGAAATTATAAGGAACTTCTCAAAGTTGAACTATTTACATTCTTACATGGAAAAAACAATAATTGTAACTTATGAAACTTTTCTCAGTAGTTGAAGGGAATAGAAATATATACATATCTATATATGAGGGTATATGGGCATATGAATACATATATAAATGTGTATATATGTTTATAGGTATACATAGATAGAGGGCACAGGACCAATTTAACAGGAAGGGATGATACTTAAAAGGTGCAATTAAGAGGTGAGAGAGGAATATAATGAGAGGAGATAGGGAGAGACAGAATGGGGTAAACTATCTCATATAGAAGAGGCAAGGGAAAATGGTTACAATGGAGGGGAAGAATAAGAAAGCAAAAGGGAGTGGGTCAACCTTATTCCCATTGAATTTGGCTTGAGGAGGGAATGCAATACACACTAAATAGGGTATTTCACCCTCCAGGAGAGTAGGGGGGGAAGGGAATGAGAGGGGGGATGATGGAATGGAGGGCAGGCTGGGGGGAGGGAAGTTGGCAGCACCCACTTTTGAAAAGGGATGGGATCAAAGCAGAGAATAGAACAAGTGGGAGGTGGGATAGGAGGGAGGGAAATACAGTCAGTCTTTTACAATATATCTACTATGTTATTGTTTTGCATTAGCCACACATGTACAACCTATACTGAACTGCTTATCTTCCCAGCAAGGGTGGGTGACCAGGGAGGAAGGGAATGAATCTGGAATTCAAAGTTTTAAAATCAAATATTCAAATAAATATATATATCTTAATAATATTATTTTACATGTAATTGGGAAATAAGATATACAGGCACTGGGGCATAGAGATCCACTGGAAAAGTCGAAAGGGGTATGGGAGAAAATATGGGAGAGAGCAGATTGGAGGAGGGGATATCCTGTGGGATTGCTATTTTGGGGCAATGGGTAGGGGAAAAATGGGGAGGATATTTGTAACTCAAAATCTGGTGGAAATGAATGATGTAAATCAGAAGTTAATAAAGCATTTCAATAAAAAAAGAAATAAAGAATATGGGGTGGCTAGGTGGCGCAGTGAATAAAGCCCCGGAGTTGGAAGAACCTGAGTTCGGTTCTGGCCTCAGACACTTAACACAAAAATACTAGCCGTGTAACCTTGGGCAAGTTGCTTAACCCCAATTGCCCTCCAAAAGGCAAAAAGAAAAAAAAGAATAATTTAAATCAGATAATAATTAAATTAGAGGCATAGTTAGTGCTCCTGGATGGGTAATGCCAACAGCATAAAAATTGTGATACCTCCTAAGTGAATGCACGAATTTATTGGTATATCAGTTTAACTACCATGGGAATACTCTATACTCAAAATAATGACACAATTTATTCACACGAACAAAAGACATACTCTGTCAAGGAAAATGCTGAATAGAAGTAAATATGATGGGGGAATACTACTTCCAGACTTCAAATTATACTATTAAGAATTAATAATCAAATCTTTTTGGTAATGGTCACCTTTCGGTTCACCATGACATTTTTTCAAACCTTTTCATTTGTCCTCAAATATCTCATAGTTCTCCCTCCTTCTCCACTCTCAGTTGAGAACCTTGCTTCACATTTAAAAGTTGAGGCTATAGGGGCGGCCAGGTAGCACAGTGAGTAAGAGTGCCAGCCCCAGAGTTGGGATGACCTGGGATCGAATCTGGGCTCAGACACTTAGTACCCACCCAGAAACATCTTGCCCTGTAACCTTGAGCAAGTTACTTAACCCCAATTGCTTAGGGGCGGCCAGGTGGTGCAGTGAGTAAAAGCACCAGCCCCAGAGTCAGGATGACCTGGGATCAAATCCAGGCTCTGATACTTAGCACCACACCCAGAAATAACTGGCTGTGTAACCTTGAGCAAGTTACTTAACCCCAATTGCTTTAAAAAAAATAGTTGAAGCTATTCTCTGACAATTTCCTCTTCTCTACTCTTGTCAAATCAGATGCCTTCTGCTACCATCCCTTCTTTCACCCCTATCTGACATGAAGTGACTCCTCTCCTTGCCAAAGCAAACCCCTCTACATTCACCAGTGATCCCATTCCTTTCCATCTTCTCCAGCAGATTTTCTCCATCATCTCCACTCTCACTAATCTTTGATCTCTCCCTGTCTATTGACTGCTTCCCTACTGATTACAAGCATGCCCATCTCTCTCTACTCCTGAAAAAACCCTCAATTGGTCCATCCATCCCAACTAGCTCTCATCCTATGTCTTTCTGCCTTTTCATGGCTAAACTCCATGAGAAGCTTCTCTTCAGCTGATGCCTTCACTTCCTTTCCTCTCACTTCCTTCTTAACTCTCTTCACTTTGGTTTCAGTTGTTTCTTTCAATGGAACTGCTTTCTCCAAAGTTAGGAGTAATGCTCTCTTAATCGCCAAATTTAATGACCTTTCTCAATCCTCATCCTTCTTGAGCTCTCTATAGCCATTTACATGGTCAGTCACCCTCTTTCTTCTTGATACTCTCTTCTGTCTAGGTTTTAGCAACTCCACTCTCTCCTTGGTTCTCCTACTATCTGACTCCTTCTACCTATCTGACTACTTGGTTTCCACTGGATTTTCATTTAGGTTGTACCTACTAACAATGGGTGTCCCACAGGGCTCTGTCACTGGCCCTCTTCCCTTCTCCCTCTACATTATTTTGCTTGGTGGTTTCATCAAATTTCATGTATTCAATTGTCTTCTTTATGCAGATGAGTTTAAAATCTCATTGTCTAATCTCTCCTAACCTAAAACTTTCCTATCTTGCATCTCCAACTGCCTATTAGATGTCTCAAACTGATTGTTTCAGAGACATCTCAAACTCAGCATATCCAAAGCTGAACTCATTATCTTTCCACCTAATCATTTTCCTCTTCCAAACTTTTCTATTACTGCTGAGGATACATCCTCCCAGTCACCTAGGTTTACAACCCAGGTGTCATCCTCAACCCCTGACTCTCTCCCACTACTCATATCTAATCTGTTGCTAAAGCCAGTTGATTTTACTTTTCAAAGATCTCTCATGTATATATCCCTTTCTCTCTCCTGACACTGCCACCACTGTGTGCCCTTATTGGCTCACACCTGGACTATTGCAATAACTTCTAATTGGTCTCCCTGCCACAAGTTCATCCCCACTCCAATCCATCCTCTAGTCAGCTGACAAAATAATCTTCCTAAAAGCAGAGATCTGACTATATCATACCCCCACTCAATCAATTCCTGTGGCTCCTTATCACTTCCAGGATCAAATATAAAACCTTCAATCTTTTAAAATCCTTCATAACTTGACCCCTCAGATTTTCATTCTTACTACCCCTTACATTCCACTCCTCCCAAACACATTCTGTGAGCTTCTTTCACTGGCCTCTTTGCTGTTCCTTACACAAGAGACTCCATCTCCCAACTCTTTGGCCTTTCAGTCACTGCACCCTATACCTGGAGTTTTCTCCCTCTTCATCACCACCTCCTGGCTTCCCTGGCTTTCTTCAAGTCCCAACTAAAATCCTTCCTCTTAAAGGGAGCCTGTTCTGATCCCCCCTGATGCTGGTGCCTTGCCCGGCTTGCTTGTACATAGTTATTTGCATGTTCCTTGAGATCTTTTGCCTTTCTTTGTATCTCTAACGCTTAGCACAGTGCCTGGCACATAATAGACAATACCTGTCTAATGACTGGCTGACTACCCTGCTTCAGGCCCTAATGACCTCTTGCACAGATCACTGCAATCATCTCCTACTTAGTTTCTCTTCTTTCAATCTCTTTCCTTTCTAATCCTTTAATTCTAATTTTTCTCAAACACAAATGAGACCACATCACTTTCCAACTCAAGAATTCTTAATCACTCATCCTCTGGCATTTAAGTCCCTAACTAATTTACCATCCTGATTTTATTTCAAATTGCTTGCCTTGGTGTACTTTCCATTTCAATCAATCTGATGTTGTAGTTGCTGCACCAGGACAGAAATTCAGATAGGAATACATACTATTTGTAGAGAATATACACCATTTCTATATCTCCTGCCTCAGTGCCTTGACAAAAATGACCCTCTCCAATTTTAATGGGTCTCCTCCTCTTGAAATCTCTAGATCCTTTAAAGAGACAGCTCAAGTTTTGTCTCCTATGGTAGGTCTTTCCTCAGCCCAGTTGTCAACAGACTCATCCTCTTGAAAATGCTCTGTGTTACTTTGAATTTAGTTAACTCTGTAACTTGGAGATAAGCCTTACTTCATTTTTGTTTTAGCATGCCCAGCACCCTCATTCAGTCCCTTGCTTTGGAAAAAGATTTTTTGAATTGAATTGGATCCTTTGCAATAAATTCAGATCAACCCATTTAAAAAGTACATATCTAGCTAATTTTCTGAAGCTTGTGAAGTTGAAAACACATACTGGAGACCTATAATTTCATGCCAGCCATTTTTCTGCAACATTGAGGTTTTCCATTTTCCTGTTGTTTTTCTAGCATCCCAGATTTGCTTTGTCCTCCCTCTCTTCAGCTTTGCCCTGGTCTTACAGCCCTGATATTAAAGAAGAAACTGAGTTTCCCATCTCCTTGAAGAGACAGTTTTTCTTTCTCCCCTAGCTTGCCCAGGGCAGGGGCTTTTATTCTAGGGAAAATATGTTCTCAGCAAACCAGGATTCTATCTGACCCCACTCCAGATCTTCCTCTGCATCACTGTACTCACCAAAGATCAATAGCAATGCCCACAGAAGCATGAGTTGTAGATCCAGAAATACTGCAGTGGATGGGGGGTTCTCAAAGCAGTAGAAAATGGCAAATCAAAGATCAGAATCAGGAAGTTTCAGAGATGCCCTTCAAAACAAAGGAAGCAAAATTAGAAAAAAGGAAGTCAGAGAGACCTCCCTCAATTATTAACCCACATTTCCTCCCATGAAGAGGCTGAAAAAAACCCAAGATATTCTCCTTGGTAGAACAGCTCAAGTACATGTTCCATCCTCCCCACATCCTCCTTGGCCTGTGATGATCCTTAACTTTCTCATCTGCTACACCCCAACAGAACAGGCTTTTCAGGTCCAGTTTCTCAGGAGAAATTCTCTCAACTTACTCTCTCTGATTTCAGGGAAAATGTCAGACTGTAGTCGTTTTTTAATCCCAAATGATATCTGCTTTGCATCTTTCAAGGGGCATCTTCCTGCACTACTTTGAAATACAATGTGTTTCTTTCCTTATTTATAGTCATCCCCATGAAAATTTGATCACTTTCTTGAGGACCACAGTCTAATGGGCTCTTCATTCTGATGTCAAGTCAATGAATTTTCATTTTCATCTTTCTCTTCTTTATCCTCCTTCTCTAACACCCCAGTTAGTCACCTAACTCTGGTGCTATGCCACTGTTGTAGAGAATAATTTACCCAGAAACAATACCTGCCCATGGGAATCTTACAGCCTAAGAAAGGCACACTATTAAGTACATATATCTAAGGCTAAAGAAAAAAAATTAACTAATATATGAAAAAGCAAAATAAAAGTAATTAAGTGGCATACTTCCAAGGTAGATATATATTTGAGACAAGAGGACAGGAAAGAGGAAATGGAGCTCCATGACCAAACAAGCCAGGAGAATCTATGAACGTTTTTTTCTGAGCAATTAAATAAGGCTTCTTGAAGGAGATGGGATTTGTTAAGGGATAAATGACTTAACAGGCTAAGAAATGTGATTGATATATATGGTATAGATGGTAAAGAAGCTTAGGATAAGTAGTAAAACAAGATATGAAAAGGAACCACATTTTGTATTGTTCTCTCTCTCTCTCTCTCTCTCTCTCTCTCTCTCTCTCTCTCTCTCTCTCTCTCTCTCTCTTTCTCTCTGTCTCCCCCTCTCCCTCTCCCTCTCCCTCCCCCTGCAAAGGCAATGGTATGTCTATGGTAAGATGTGACCCTTAAGGTGGATTCCTACAATATTATTCTTCTTATACGGTATATGGATACTGACTAATTTTTCTAGGTTGGCTCACTTATTCCAATTTTCTCCCACCTTACCAGGTCTAGATTCCTAGCAATATAACTGTAGTTGTTGAATTGTTTTCAGTTGTTTCTAACTTTTCATGACCCCATTTGGGGTTTTCTTGGCAAAGATAGTGAAGTGTTTTGCTATTTCCTTTTACAGCTCATTATACAGATAAGGAAACTGAAGCAAACAGAATTAAGTGATTAAGGCTGGATTTGAGCTCAAGTCTTCCTGACTAGCTGCCCTAGATTCACAGTGATAGAATACTACCATACTATTACACTCAAACTCTCTCAGAGTCTTAGTGGTAATTCTGTTACATTCCATCTATTCACCATTCTAACTCTAGTGTACTTGTCAGTACACGTCTATTTATACATTTGTAATGCATTCATGTAAATGTATACTTACACATGTAGCCACTAACAAAAATGATACTTTTAGGTCTTGAAAATGAGCAATTTACTCAGTATTAAAGTAAGAAATTAAAAGTATTGGTGACTCGGAGGCAGAGCCAAGATGGTGGTGTAGAAGCAGGAAAACTCAGTATGCTCTCACCATAACCACCTCAAATACCTATAAAAAACGACTCTAAACAAACTTTAGGGCTATAGAACCCACAAAGTGACAGAGAGAAACAAACCTCCTCCTGAAGGAAGTCTGGCAGGTGGACAGGAAGGGTACATTGCAGCAGTCTGGGGGCAGAGCCCATCCCCACATGAGCCCATGGTTTTAGCCTCAGGGAAGCCACAACCAGTAACCAGTTGGAGTGACTTTGGGAGAGTGGATCACCAGCAGCTGTGGTGGTTTCTGAAATCATCAACCCATAAATGCCAAAGACAAAGTGAGAGGTCATTGTGGACTTTTGGGAACAAGGGGACCAGGAGTGTGGTGTGGCCTCTGCCCTCTCCCCCACACCTCCTGAGGGTGAAGCGGCTGAGGTGCAGTGGCCATCTTCTGAGCTCTTGGCCTGCAGGTTGTAAAGGGACCAAGCAACTAGTCTAAGGGGTAATTACTCTTGCTTTAACCTGCTTGGATCTGAATTGCTGTCTTGGGTGGAGGTCCTGGGATGTGTGGCCAGTGGTCCAGAGCTTGTGGGGGGCTGTAGAGAGGGTGCTCTCCTAATAATAGCTCTGACAGCTGCAAAACCCCCAGAGATTTGGGACAAAGCTTTCCTCTTAGGAAGTAGAGTTCTACTGTGGCAAAAAACTCAAAAGTCAAGTAATTGACTGGCAACATGAGCAATCAGAGGAAGCAAAGCAAGCAGAGTAATCAAACCTTAGATTCCTTTTTTGGGGACAAAAAGGATCAAAGCATGGAACAGGGGGAAGACAACAAAGTCAGAACTCCTGTACCAAAAGCTTTGAGGAAAAATATGAATTGGTTACAGGCCATAGAGGAGCTTAAGAAGGATTTTGAAAACCAAATAAGAGAAGTTGAGGAAAAATTGGGAAGAAAAATGAGAATGATGCAAGAAAATCATGAAAAGAGAGTCAACAACCTGATTGAAGAAAATAAAACCTTAAAAAATAGACTAACTCAAATGCCAAAAGAGTCTCAAAAAGGCAATGAGGAGAAGAATGCCATGAAAAGCTGAGTTTGCCAGATGGAAAAAATTCTTAAAAGCTAACTGAAGAGAATAATTCCTTCAGAATTAGATTGGAGCAAATGGAAGTTAGTGACTTTATGAGAAATCAAGATACTATTAAACAGATCCAAGCAAATGAAATACTAGAAGTTAATGTGAAATATCTCATTGAAAAAACCACTGACCTGGAAAATAGATCCAGGAGAGATAATTTAAAAATTATTGGACTACCTGAAAACCAGGATAAAAAAAGAGACTAGAAATCATCCTTCAAGAAATTCTCAAGGAAAATTGTCCTGATGTTTTAGAACCAAAACCAGAGGTTGAAAGAACCCACCAATCACCTCTTGAAAAAGATCCCCAAAAGAAAACTCCTAAGAATATTATAGCTAGGTTCCAGAGTTCCCAGATCAAGGAGAAAATATTATAAGCAGCCAAGAAGAAACAATTTGAATATTGTGGAAACACAGTCAGGATAACACAGGATCAGGCAGTTTCTACATTGAGGGATCAAAGAGCCTGGAATATGATATTCTGGAGGTCAAAGGAGCTAGAATTAAAACCAAGAATCACCTACCCAGGAAAACTGAGTATATCATTCAATGATATAGGGGAGAGAAGATTGGGGGAGGGGTATATAGTGGGATGGCTGTCTTGGTGTGGTGGGTAGGGGGAACTCAGGGAGAAAATTTGCAACTCAAAATCTTGTAGAAATGAATGATGTAAACTAAAAATAAACATAAAATTTAATTAAAAAATGTAACTGGGAAATATTTGACAAAATAAATAAAAATGTAATACAACAACAACAACAAAAAGAAAGTATTGGTGGCTCAATGAATAGAGCACTGGACCTGGAATCAGGAAGACTTGAATTTAAATCCAGCCTCAGACACTTACTAGCTTTGTGACTCTGGGAAAATCATTTAACCTCTGTTTGCTTAATCTCCTAAAAGGAAATGGTAAACCACTCCATCATCTTTGCCAAGAAAATCCCATGGACAATATTGTACAAGAGGTCAGAAATAGTTGGATGTGGCCAAATAACTGAACAACCACAAAGGCAAGAAAAATAATAATATCACATATGTACTCTTATTAAATAAAGCTCAAAAGTCATAGATATATCACAATTCACTCAAAAAAGAGTATCCTACTTTCTCACCAATGCACTCAATGTCTTTGCAACAGAGTGAGCAAACACAAGAATATGGTAGGGACTAAATGAGGGAGGAAAACTAATATTCCAGGGTAACACAATTCTGGACAGCAGGCTTTGAAGGAATTTGTGGAATATCTGTACCTCAGGGAATTTCTTCTTTGCTTATTAATCGCCAATTGATCCTCACCATTCTTCATCTGGGAAAATTCTCTTATCTTCTATATTTGAACATAGCTTTTACAAATTCTTTCAATTTACTGTCATCCTTCAAAAAGTCTTTCAAAAATGTTGCCTTTTAATGCAAAACCAGTTCCCTTTAAACTAGAATGCTGTTATTAGTTGTCTCTGTCCTGTATAGCCCAGCCTAGATAGTGATTCATTTATCCAGATAATGTATTATCTATTCAGAGCAGAATTCACATCAATTCAGTTCAGATTCACTTTTTTTTTTAGTCAATTGGGGTTAAGTGATCTGCCCAGGGTCACACTGACTCCAGGGTTGGTGCTCTATCCATTCTGCCACCTAACTCTGTAGGTTAATTCAAGATTAATGAAAGATTAATACACCTTGACAGCTCACAAGGATTCAAAACATTTCCAAAGTCTGTCTTCCCTCTCCACTTTTCTTTTGCAATTCAGAAGAGGCACCATAAAGTAGTAGGCACTATGAGAAACTCCACCTTTACCCAACTCTATGTGATACTCAAAGGACAAAAACTTTTTCTAAAGAGCCTGGGGAACAAAATAAATTTTCTTTCCCATCAATCAGGAATCACTTAGCTGAAGCCTTCTATGAACTAACTACTTCTAGCTATCTACTGTTCCAACCTACCTGCTGTTATATCTCCAGTCTTCACCAGAAAGTCTTCCTATCATCATGCTCTGATGTCAGGCTCTTATCACAGGAATTCCTATCATTTAAATTACTTAAATGAAAGCCTCCTGGTATGTACTTTCATTTAAAGTCCATCAAATGTCTCCCAAGAAATTGAAAGTCCTTTTAAAATCATACCTCAGTCTTCAAGTAGTGATATAATTTCATTTGTGAATTTTAGTTATAATTTCAATCATGTCCAACCCTTTGTCACCCCATTTGGGATTTTCTTGGAAAAGACACTGGAGTGGTTTGCCATTGTCTTCTACAGCTCATTTTGCAGATGAGGAAATTGACACAAACAGGGTTAAGTGACTTGTCCAGGGTCACACAGTTAGTATCTGAGGCCAGTTTTGAACTAAAAAAGACAAATTTTCTTGAATTCAGGTCAGCACTTTATCCACTGGGCCACGTATACACAAATGAGCTGAGGGACAATTGTGCACTCCATTAATGTCTTCAACACAGTCCTTATACCCTTTTGTGTTCATGAACTGTGTTTCTTTGTTCTCATATTTTTTCATTTTTCAAAAATTTAAGTACTTTCCTTGTGCATTTAAAACATGAAATTGTTTGCATGCAAATGAGATATCACCCTATATATACTTTACAAAATTAGTTGGGCTTTTAAAAATTCATTACACATTTTATTTTCTATCCTAAACTACTTGAATCCTATTTGAAAACTTTGTTTCTTTATATATATTTTTATACACATTTTTAAAAACCAGTTCTTATTAAAATGAAATTCTTTCTGCATTCTTCTTGGGATCAAAAAATTAATCCATAAGTACAGGAACAATATCTTAAATCTTTTGCTAGTTGTTCAAACTTTTTCTTTATGTAAAAATATTTACTATGTTCCTTTTAGCGCTAAACTGCTTCATATCAATGAAGGGATATCTTAAAAGGATGACACATTAGGCCTAACACAGTTTCTTCCATGCTCGGGAATTACTTGTTATTAGTTTGACAAATAGGTGAGAAGGCCTCAGATGATGACTGAGTGTGAACCTTTAAGGCAGTTTCATGTTGATACTTAAGGTGTTTTCAATGACACTTAAAGTAGGGTAGTATACAGTATAATGAATGGAGAGTCAGATGATCAGAGTTCTAGTCCTGGTTTTACTAATAGTTACCTGTGAGACTGTGAACAAATGACTTTAACCTCTCTGTGCCTCAGTTTCCTCATCTGTAAATCAGTTTTAGATTCTAAAGTTCATTTCAGGCCTGATAATATGTGGTTTCCAGAGTTTAGGTTTTAGAAGGCTTTGCTAGGATTCTGACTCAGAAGGTTCATCATGTTTCTAAAGCCTAGTCCTCAGATTTACAACTTCAGAAATCCAATTTTATCCACTCCTTTGGGAAGAAGAGAGGTTCTAGGGGCTGGATTTACATTTATCAAACTGGGCAAGCCATTTAACCTCTGCTTCCCTCGGTTTCCTCATCTGTAAAATGGGGATAATAATATCAACTACTTTCCTAGATTGTCGTGAGGGTAAAATGAGATAATATATGCAAAGTGCTTTGCAAACATTAAATTGTTATATAAATGTTAGCCATTATCATCATTATTAAATACCATCTTTTAGGCATAGAAGCTACAGGGTTTGTGTGCCAAAAAAATAACATCTTTCAGGTAACAAATCTTCAGTGTTTATCCCATAAGCAAATCTTTAATACTTGTGTGTGTGTGTGTGTGTGTGTGTGTGTGTGTGTGTGTCGTGCATGGTGGCAGTTGGTTTTTTGTTAACTGATTTCCATTCCCTCTCCTCCAGTTGATGTAGTCATAGAAAGCAAAGGCCATATAATTGAGATAATGAGTTATTAATATGTTAATGAATTGTAAAGAAGTACCAATACTATTATGCAAATTTAGGGTGGAGTTCAAGTGAAAGGTACCCAGCAACACCAGAACAGGTGTAGCCAAGTGCAGTCAGAATAGAGTCTCACACAGTCTTTCCTGACCCCACCATCCAATGAAGGCATCATGCTGCAGATAGCGGCTTGATCCAGTAATGTCTAGGGAAGTACTTTCAAAGTACTTTACAAAGGCACCAAGATGCTAAGAGGCTGAGTTTACATAGATTTTCAGACAAAGGGTCTTCTACAATTGCTGCATTGGATCCAGGAAGCATGGATCAGTAGAAAAAGGGGGAGTCTTTAAAAATTAATCAGGGAGGCTTACTCAGGATAAAGGTGAAATTATAACTATACCACATCAGTAAGCTTGCTGTAGAGTTCCAACAGTCAATTTTATCAAGAACTGGGTGCAGTTTAAGCTTTAATCATACCAGAGTTTGAGGCAAAATCCTCAGCTGTGAAGACGAGAGAATGGGTGGTATGGGAGACTTGAGGAAAGAAAATGTTTTTGAGCTAGTCAGGAGGCACAATTAATTCAAAGCAAAGACATTTAATGAAATAGCACAGGAAGAAAAGAAGTAACAGAGCACTTCTTCTATAAATCTGGGGTACATTCTCTGACAAATATACATACCATCCATGGGAAGAGTAGATGGATATAGGAAATATGTGCAAAAGGAATATGCCGAGCCAGGGCATGTGAAATGGTCACTCATACCTCTAAGGGTTCCTGTGTCACTGCATGGCTCATGTTGACTCTGTTTACAACTCTTTTGTGTTATGTAGTCTCTGATCAGTAGTCTCAGCTGGCTTCCAGGGCATAATTTCTTCTGGGAACAGTTCCTTGCTGGCTGCTCATGGCCATTGCTTGGTAGCATTTCACTGGTCCTGAGGTTGCTGCTGGTCATTACTTGGAATGTTTCTTTGGGAAATCAAACTATGGAAATTCTTTCTACTTTCAAATGAAGTTCTAAGCTGAGAAATTCCATAAAAGTAAGACAAAGTGATTCCATTTTGTGACTATAAATTTCACTTCTTAACACTGATGTCTTTTGAGTTTTGTGTCCCTCACATGATTTCTGTGCACCTCTTCCCCCCCAGTCATGAGACATCAGCACACATCCTGATCCATCCTTACTTGGCTGATACATTCCTGTTTTCCTCTTGTACTATGTAAGCAATCATATAAAAACCAAAGATCCATGAGCCTCTAGGTCCTTGAGCCGACTGAGAGCCTTAGACCTAATTTGTTTCTGCAATTGCATGCCTTGTTAAGTAAATCATTGTCTGAATATTACTCTGTGTCTTCATTCCACTAAAACTGTTTTGATGACCACAAAAGGACTAAGACTGAGCTTCCATATGACAACTGGACTTTTGCTACACTCCAGTAAGATTCCTACCAAGGGAATTGCATGGTGAAGGATCATCTGTCCCCAAACCTCCATATCCTCCTGAACCACATCCAGATGGCTATCTCCTTAGAGGTGAAAGGTCCCTGGGAGGTTCTAGTTAGCAAAGGGATACCTTAGGAGTTCTTATTAGCTTAGGGAAACTGCCTGTTCAGAAGGGGTTGATTAAAAAACAGACTTCTTGAATGATGTAAAGATTTTTTTTCAAATGCTTTATTAACTTCCGATTTATATAATTTATTTCTGCCAGATTTTGAGTTACAAATTTTCTACCCATTTTCCCCTTACCCACCGCCCCAAAATAGTAGTCCTGCAGGATATCCCTTCCTCCAATCTGCTCTCTCCCATATCTTCTCCCATCCCTCCTTTGACTTTTCCAGTAGGGCATGGTGGATCTCTATGCCCCAGTGCCTGTATATCTTATTTCCCAATTACATGTAAAATAGTATTAATAATAGTATATATATATTTAAACATTTGATTTTAAAACTTTGAATTCCAGATTCATTCCCTTCCTCCCTTGTCACCCACCCTTACTGGAAAGATAAGCAATTCAGTATAGGTTGTACATGTGTAGCTACTGCAAAACATTACCATAGTAGATATATTGTAAAAGACTGACTTTATTTCCCTTCCACCTATCCCACCTCCCACTTTTTCTATTCTCTACTTTGATCCCGTTGCTTTTCTTTTTTTTTTTTTAAGCAATTGGGGTTAAGTAATTTGCTCAAGGTTACACGGCCAGTTATTTCTGGGTGTGGTGGTGAGTGTCTGAGCCTGGGATTCGATCTCCAGGTTATCCCAACACTGGAGCCAGTACTCTTACTCCCTGAGCCACCTGGCTGCCCCTAGATCCCATTGCTTTTCAAAAGTGGGTGCTTCCAAATTCCCTCCCCGCAAGCCTGCCCTCCCTTCCATCATCCGCTCTCTCATCCCTTTCCCTCCTATTCTCTATTCTCCTGTAGGGTGAGATACGCTATTTAGTGTGTATGTCATTCTCTCCCTAAGCCAAATTCAATGAGAATAAGGTTGACCCATTCCCTTTTGCCTTCCTATTCTGCCTCTCAACTGCATTTTCCCTTGCCTCTTCTATATGAAATAGCTTACCCTATTCTGTCTCTCCCCATCTCTTCTCATTATATTCCTCTCTCACCTCTTAATTTCACCTTTTAAGTATCATCCCTTCCTATTAATTGGTCCTGAGCCCTCTATCTATGTATACCTGTACACATATATACACACATTTACATATGTATTCATATAACCATATACCCTCTGTAGTGGGAATGCAAATTTGGAAGATCTTCCCTGCCCCTAGGCTAAAGTGCACCTGAAGCCTGGGGTGGGAGGCTTGTTTTTCAGGAGATACTTTTTGATTGGCCAGTGGGTCCAAAAGGTTGTTATATTCTCTGAGCCAGGAGAAGGCTATATAAGCCCTGATGTGTAGCTTTGTTTTGGGACTCACTTTGAGAAGGGTTCTGTGATTTGATCTGAATTCTGGGAAGCCGTTGTTGAGAGTCCCCCGGCTTTGAAAAACCCAGAATGTGGAAACCCAGGTTGACTGGGTATGGATGTAATGGTTGGACAGTTTGGAAATCTGTCTACTTGATGTTTCTGTCTTGATAATTATGCCTGTATACTTTGAGGTTCAGGGTGCTGACCTTTTCTCCTGAACAAGGTAAACGATATATGTCTGACTGATTAAAGTAAGCTTGTTAACCCATTTTGAGTTGCTTTCCTTTAACAAAGCAGATCCAAGAACCTGTGGTAGCAGCAAACCCTGAGGACGCGCTTGGGGTGCTTGCCGCTACACCCTCCCATATAGATACATATATGTATGTGTGTGTATGTATATATACACATTTCTATTCCCTTAAACTATTCTCATACTGAAAAACATTTCATAAGTTACAATTATAGTTTTTCCATGTAGGAATGTAAATAGTTCAACTTTGTTAAGTTCCTTTTCCCTGTTTACCTTCTCATGCTTCTCTTGCTTCTTGTATCTGAATGTCAAATTTTCTATTCAACTCTGTTTTTTTTCATCAAGAATGCTTGAAAGTCCTCTATTCCACTGAATGACCATATTTTCCTCTGAAACATGATACTCAGTTTTGTTGGGTAGGTGATTTTTAGTTTTAATCCCAGCTCTTTTGCCCTCCAGAATATCATATTCCAAGCCCTTCAATCCCTCAATGTAGAAGCTGCCAGATCCTGGGTTATCCTGATTGTGTTTCCACAATATTCAAATAGTTTTTTCCTGGCTGCTCATAATATTTTCTCTTTGATCTGGGAATTCTGGAACCTGGCTATAATATTCCTAGGAGTTTTTTATTTGGGATCTTTTTCAGGACATGATCAGTGGATTCTTTCAACCTCTATTTTGCCCTCTGGTTCTAAAATATCAAGGCAATTTTCCTTGAGAATTTCTTGAAGGATGATTTCTAGGTTCTTCTTTTGATCATGGCTTTCAGGAATGATTCTCTTCAGTGAGCTTTTGAGATTCTTTTTCCATCTGACAAATTCGGCTTTTTAAGGCATTCCTCTCCTCATTGCCTTTTTGAGCCTCTTTTTCCATTTGAGTTAGTTTATTTTTTAAGGTGTTATTTTCTTCAGTCAGTTATTTTCTTCTATTGACTCTCAATATTGATGTCATTGAATTTTGTGTCCTTCAAATATTTTATGTGAAACTTCCCTCCCCACCCCACACTTAGGAGACATCAGTACATAACCTGATCTAATTACAGCTTGGCTGATGTATTCATGTTCCCCTTGTACTATGTAAAAATAGTGTAAAAGTCAAAAAGCTATGAGTCTCTGGATCCTTGAGGTGATTGAAACAAAACTAAACCAATTTGTTTTTGCAACCATGTACATGGTTAAATAAATTGTTGTCTGGATGCAACTCCATGTCTTTATTCCACCATAACAGTCTTGAAGCCCAGAGGTTTAAGTTACAATAATTTTAGGAAGGCAGGGGACTTATACCCCTAGATAGTGGAAATACTCAGTTGCTTTTCTCCCAGAAGAATCTGTCAATTCTCAGACCCTTGACTGTAATGGGTATTACCTCCCTAAAAACTCCCTTATCCAAAAAATCAATGATTTTTTGAGCACAGATGAGTCCCCCAGATAAGTAGACACTATAAGATTAAGTTTAATTTAATTTTTTAAAAGAATGTCTCCCTATACTATCCAGACTGGAAGTACAAGTGACACAAAGGAGCTTAATCCAATTCTTATTAGCATCGGAGCTTTAAAATCTGCTCTATTTCTAACCTGGGATAAATCATCTCTCCTTAGGCAACCTGGTGGCCTTCTAATTCTAAAGTCTGATTCAATTAATACCAAATTTAGTGGAGGCACCCAATCTGCATGACTCAATGTAGCCCAGAACTCCTAAGCTCATGAGAGCCACCAAATTCACCTTCCCAGTAGCAGGAATGACAGGAATTCACCACAGATGATTTAAGTCTATTTTCAAAACCTTCTCTTCATGTTCTCATCAGGGGCTATGTCTCTTTGTCTAGACTTTATCTGACTTTGATTAGGAAGTTCTTGAAATGCCAGATTAAAATCTGAATGCCCAATATCACCCAGTCATCATCTTTTTAGAGGCTTTCCTTTTAACAAACCACCAAGGACTGTCTGGGTCTGATTTCCCTCAGTTTTTTTTTTCCAATTCCAATATACATTTCAGTCTCCCATGTAAATGAATGGGAACTGGAAAAGGACAAAAATAAAATTATTTGAGGGGAGACTCTGCTTGAGGCATCACCCTCTATCTCAATAGCCTTAATTCTTTGTTTTGAATTTCTGTAGGGTCTTTGGGGAAGAAAAGACATAAGTAAACCTATGAAGAAGCCACAGTATTCACAAAGTAAATGTATACACAGAGGTGAAGGAATACAATACACATTACTGTTATAAGTTAAGAGGTGGTTGAAGGGATTTTCCCTACCCACCTTATATTTCCTGTCTTTAAAAATAGATAATTAGCTCAATGAAGGTAGAATCAGTTTCATAATTTGCTATATGAGGCTTCTCCATCCCACACACATATACACATAGTATGTAGCAAATAGTAGGCACTCAATAAAC
Source organism: Petaurus breviceps papuanus (assembly GCF_028583685.1). Lineage (NCBI taxonomy): Eukaryota > Metazoa > Chordata > Mammalia > Diprotodontia > Petauridae > Petaurus > Petaurus breviceps. The sequence goes on from NW_027187267.1 coordinate 880,816, forward strand.
ATATGTAGGTTAATGGGTTAATTTTGAGAAGTAGTAGGTGTTTTAATGAGGAAATACTTTCCTAAAGGATGCAGGTCTTGAGGAGAATATTAGAGAAACAGGAAGACATCACCTGGTTGGTATTAGTGGGGAGGGCATTCCACAAGAGGAAAATGGACTTTGCTCCCTTGAGTGCCTTGGGCATGGAAGACAAGGACACATTTCATAGTACCATAGGACTTAGAGCTGGAAGGGCTGTAATCTAATGAGATAATCTAATGTCAAGATAATCTAGTGCAACCAACTCACCTTACAGAGGGGGAAAATGAGACTGAGAGAGATTTGTCAAAGGTCAAAAAGATATTAAATATAAGGTAGAATATGAACTCTGGTCTATTGACTCCAAATCAAGTTGGCTTTCTAATACTCTACATTGACTTCCATACTACTTTTGCCAATTTATGCATACAATTTCTATGGCTATAAGGGGGAAGGAAAAGGAATCAACATTTAAATAGTGCTTACTGTATTCTAGGCACCTAGATAAGTGTTTTACAAAAATCATTTCATGTAATCTTCAAAATAACTTCTGGGGTAAATGGTATTATTATCCTCACTCTGAAGTTGAGAAAATTGAGGCAAACAGAGGTAAAATGACTTGCCCAGGATCACACAGCCAGTAAGTGCCTTGAATTTCATTTGAACTCAAGACTTCCTGACTCCAGGCTCAACTCTCTATCCATTATACTGCTCAGTTGTCTAGGTGGAAGAAGCCATTTAGAATATCAGATTTGGCAGGAACTTCAGAGGTCTTCAAGTCCAAATCATAGTCAAACAAGAATCCTATATACAATATACTCAATAAGTGAAAATTCAGTCTTTTGCTTTAAAGACCTCTTGTCTTTACGTCCCAAGACAAACCCATTATGATTTTGGATAGCTCTATTTCTTAGGAAGTATTCCTTAAATTTCACCCTGGATGTATCTACTTGTAACCTGTACTAGAGGCAGAGTGTGGTATGATAAAAAAAGTATTTTCTCTGGAGTCACAGGATATGGGTTCAGATTCTACTTTGATACTTAATTACCTGTAACTCCAGAGTCAATAGTACTAAGAGATATGATGGTTCAGGCACAGGTTTTTAAACAAACATTTTATTGGTGTTTAAAAAACAACAACATTGCTATCAATGTCAGTTGGTCCAGACCATTCCAGAAAGCAATATGGAACTATGCCCAACAAGTCACTATTCACAAACTGTGAATAGTCATACCAGGCCTATGCCAAAAGGATCAAAGAAAGAAGAAAATAAATCATATGTATGAAAATATTTATAGCAGCTCTTTTTGTAGGGAAAAAGAACTTAAATCTAAGGGAATGACCATCAATTGAGAAATGGCTGAAAAGTGAACAGTACCTGAATGTAAGGGAGAATTATTGTTCCATAAGACATAACAAAAGGAACAGTTTCAGAAGCAACTAGAAAGACTTCTATGAACTGAAGTAGTAAGGTGAACAGAACAATTTATACAATAGCAACATTGTGAGGATGAATAACTTTGAAATACTTAAGAACTCTGATGAAAACAATGACCAACTGTGGTTCCAAAGGACCTATGACAAAGAATGCCACCCCCTGCTTGACAGAGAGATGATGTACTCAATGTGTAGAATCAAATGTATATTGTTGCACATGACCAATGTGAGAATTTGTTGTACTTGACTGTACAGATTTGTTATGAAGGTTTTCTTTTTTTTTCTCCTTAATGGGGTGGTCAAAGGGAAAATGGAGAGAGAAGAGGGAGAGAAAATTAATTCTTATTAATTAAAAAAAGTTTAACTGGGGTGGCTAGTGGTGCAGTGAATAGAGCACCAGCCCTGGAGTTAGGAGGATCTGAGTTCAAATCCGGCCTCAGACACTTAACACAAAAATTAGCTGTGTGACCTTAGGTAAGTCACTTAACCCCAATTGCCCTCCTAAAAGCAAAAAGAAAAAGTTTAATTAAACAAAATTGTTATCACTTCTCAACAACTCTTTCTTTTCACTCATATCTCACAAAGAGAAGGTTACTTTGCAATAAGAAAAGATATTTAAGGAAACCTATACTCCAACTATAGAATCTTACTTTGATGACAAGATCAAAACATACACTCAGAAGAAGATAACAAAGTCAAAACTCCTACATCCAAAGCCTCCAAGAAAAATGTGAATTGATATCAGGCCATGGAAGAGCTCAAAAAGGATTTTGAAAATCAAGTAAGAGAAGTAGAGGAAAACTTTTTAATCCTTTTTTAAGGTAGGGCTCTGTTTCCAGTGTGAAGGCCAACATGTTGGCTACATCTCATAACAAAAACTCATTCTTTACCTATGAGTATACTACTGAGAGAGAGGTATGTTTCCCCTTAAGTCCTCTCTATTCACAATTAGTGCATTGATCAGAGGTGGTAAGGCCCCTTCTAGTTCATCTTACAAATAATGAACTTAATAGAGGTGGACTAATTGTTCTTTAAATATTTGACAGAATTCATGTCTATTGGAGTCCAAGGTTGTTTTAGTTTTCATTGAGAAATCCAAAAATGGATTGTTCAGTTTCTATTTTAAATTAATTTTGGTTTAATTGTCTATGTCCATTTTATATTCCCCTCAGTAGAATGTAAGCCTGTAAGCTCCTTGAAACTAAGGACTGCTTCTTGTGTGTATGTGTGTGGTGTGCATCTTCTCAAATACTCAATAGTTGCTCAATAAATGTTCATTGAAGGGTTGGAGGGATGAAGTAAAAGCAGGGCCTCACCAGAGCTTTCCCCCAAACCCTTCCAAATGCCTATGAAAATTAACTCTAAACAAATTCTAAAGCAGCAGAACCCACAAAAAGAAAGAGTGAAACAAATCTCCAGCCCAAGACACCCTGGAAGGTTAGTAGGAAAGGTCTGTTGCCCAAACTGAGAGAGGAGCACAGTCTAGCGCAAGGCACACCAGCACAAAATGGGCCCCAGCAAACATGGAGCAGGCCTCAGGAAACTGAATCACTGGCAACAGCGGCAATTTCCAGAATCCTCAACCCACAAACCCCCCAAACAACTTAGAAGACCAGTTAAAAAGGTCTGTCAGACCTAGGTGAGAGAGGAGCACAGTCCAGCCCTGGCCCCACTGCAGCTCCAGCCCCAGAAGGCCAAGGGCGGGCCATGGGAGTGACTAGGTCATTAATGGTGGTGGCAGTGGCTGTTTCTCTTGCTCTCAGCCCACAGACAGTAAGGTTGCTCCTCCTCACTCCAGGACTGCAACCAGCATAGTAGAGGCTGTGGCAGCAATGGAGAGGGAATCTTCCTCACAGTTGCAGGACAGAAAACAGTGCTTGTGGTCACAGTTTTGTTGGCATATAATTGGATTTAACAGTTTTTTAAACAATTTCTTTTATTTTCTCTTCATTTTTCATGTTAGTAACTTGGTTTTTCTTCCTCTTTATTGTTTTAAATTAGTTGATGGTTTGCCTATTTTGTTCATTTTTTTCAAGCTCTATAATGATCTCAGTAGGGTTTTTTTTAATTTTCCATTCTGTTTTTCTTTAATTTTAAGAATTTATATTTTTGTGCTTATTTTGGGGTATTTATTTGTTTCTTCTTTTTTTTATAAAAAATTTTTTTTTTTGCTTTTTGGAGGGCAATTGGAGTTAAGTGACTTGCCCAGGGTCACACAGCTAGTTTTTGTGTTAAGTGTCTGAGGCCAGATTTGAACTCAGGTCCTCCTGACTCCAGGGCCGGTGCTCTATTCACTGCACCACCTAGCCACCCCTTATTTGTTTCTTCTTTAGGTTTATTTAATTGCCCATTCAGTTCAATGATTACTTCATTCTCTCTTTTATTCTCTTTTAAGTGTATAGAGATAGAAACCTTTTTTTTCCCTTAAGGACTGCTTTGGCTACATAGAAATCAGTATCATTATATTCTCTGTTATCATTTTGTTTGATATGAATACTTATTATTTCTATAATTTGATTATTGACCCACTCAGTAGTTAGGATTACATTATTTTATCACTTTTTGAATCTGAATTTTTCTTCCAATTTTTCTCAGTAACTATACCTTTTATTAGGCTATGAATATGTCTAATATTTATATTTTTTAAATTTATATATGAATCCTTTATTACTAGAATATGGCCAGTTATTTTTAAAGGTACAATGAAAAGCTAAAAATTATGCATACTCCTTACAATGCTCATTCAGTAAGCAACGAAGACCTATCATATCTAATTTTTCAAATATTCTTTTCATATGATGAATGTTGTTCTTATTTATTTTTCTGTTTTGACTATATCTGACAGTGGTACACTAAAATTGCCAGCACTTATTGTTTTTCTTTCTAGTCTTTCTAATAATTTAGTTGATTTTTCCTTTATGTACTTAGAAACTATATTTTTTGGTGCATATGTATTTGTCACTGACATTGTTTTGTTATCTGTGGTGTCTTTGAAGATAATGTGGTTTTCCTGGTTTCCTTTTCTAACCATGCCTATTTTTTCTGTTGCCTCATTTGAGATTATGATTGCCATCTCCAGCTTTTTTGTACTCAGCTGAATAGATTCTACTTCAACCTCTCATTTCAACTCTAAATGAATTTCATATTTTTAACAGAGACAACATGTTTGTCTCTTTTTTCAGCTTTTCTTCACTTCTTCATTAAAAAAAAAATGTGTGGAGTATTTTAAGGGCAGCTAGATGGTAAAGCAGACAGAGCATTGGGTCTGGAGTCAGGAGGGCCTGAGTTCAAATCTAGTCTTAGATACTTATTAGCTGTGTGACCTTGGGCAAGTCACTTAACCCTGTTTACCTCAGTTTCCTCATCTACAAAAATGGATTGGAAAGGAAATGGCACACCACTCAAGTATTTTTGCCAAGAAAACCTCAGATGGGGTCATGAAGAGTCTGCTATGATTTATTGACTTAACAGCAAGAGTATGTTAATGTAGATTCTCTTTGGTCCATCTTTTTTGGTGATGATTTATTGTTTGATTTGGCACAGTTTCTTACAGTTCTTGAGGTGGTTTTAGAGGGAATTCATGTTAGTTTAACCTTTTAGTTATCTTATTTTCCCATAACCATATCTTATCCAGAGCCCTGGTCTTTCTTGCTAAGTTTACTCATTGAATGTGCTAGCTTCACCTCAGAGTAACTGAAGAGGAAGATCCAGAGGGGAAAGCAGATGGGTTGTATAAACTGAAAGTCCATGAAAAATGTGATGGGTCTAGGATTGGGATCATAAAGTCAGGAGAACATGACATTTTCATAATTTTCTGTATCATCTTCATGGTTGCTGTCCATGGCCCTATCTTTCCCTATTGAATCCCTGGGGCTATATGTCTTCACCTCAGAATACGTCACTGAGGAGTCCTAGAAGGAAAAAAAAACAAATGAGGACATGGAGAAGAAAGAGAGAAGGGGCATAGGAAAGGAAAAGCAGGGAACATGACTTACTTTGTCCTCTGGAAGGGTTTCTGAGTTGTCTGCTGTGGAGGAAAAAGGAGCACTGAGTTGTATGCAATGACCTTCCCACACAGAGTCCATACCTCATATTCTACATCCTAGTGCCAGAACCACTGTACCCTCATTGCTTCCCTCTACATTGCTTTTTCCTTTCTACCCTCTCTATAAGTTCTAACCCAGATAGCTTTCTGTTTCATCTGTATTTAACCCTTGCTTTCTGCTAAATCTAAAACCCCATGGATCCATGAAGTATTCCTCTAAAATTCCATTAACAGTGCCTTTTCCATCTCTTTCCCTAGCGATCACCTAAGGAATGTCTAAAGAGTGGCTGCTTTAGATATTTGCTTCTTGTTTCTATGATCATGAGAAACTGGAAGAGGTTTCTTTTAGTTGTTAAGAATGCCTGTCATCAGGGCGGCTAGGTGGCGCAGTGAATAGAACACTGGCCCTGGAGTCAGGAGGACCTGAGTTCAAATCCGACCTCAGACACTTAACACAAAACTAGCTGTGTGACTTTGGGCAAGTCACTTAACCCCAATTGCTCTGTTCTCCCCTCTCCATGCTTGTCATTGCTCTCTTCTTGTAAACATTTCTAATGGTCAGCAACTTTCTACAGCAGATGCCTACAAGGTTTGTGGTTCTTAGCTTGTCCTTTTGGAGAGCGTCCCTTAATGAAGGGAAAGGAGAAATGTGTTCTCACTACGTGCATTCGAAGTTGAACACTCAAGGGACAGTAGTTTCCCAGAGACAGAATCAGGAAGAGGAGTTCCACAGAGGTGTGTCTGTATCCCCCCCACCAAAGACTCCAGTGGAGGTGAGGGGGTGGAGAAGGTTAGGTTAATCTTCCACTACTATTCCCTCTGGGTGTGTCCAGTAATATGAACCTGGAAACAGTTAGTCACTAGCCACATGTGAATAGCATCTTCCTGCCATGTCACTCAGGGACACTCTTGCAACCTCACTGCTCCAGTTAAACCTCTAGCCCCACAGCTTAGGTTTGTGCTAAATTAGTGGGAACCCTCTACCTCTAGAAGACCACAGCCACCCCCACAATACCACCTTCCTACCCCATTGGCAGCAATTGTCCCCCACTTCATTCTTCTCATTTTCTATCTCTCCTGCAGTAGTGAAATCAATACTACCACTGCTTATGGAGAGGGCACATCATTTGATTGCCCTGTGATTATGCTTATCAGCCCTGTAACTCTGCCTTTCCCTGGCCACTGCACTCCTTCACCTTTCTCTCAAAATGAAAACTCCTTGAGGACAAGGACTAACACTTTTAACATTTATTTAAACAGGGCCATCCTGCTTCTGGTTGGGCATATGAGAGATTTGTGGCGTCATGGTAACTCAGTGTTAAAAGAACTTGTTTTGAAATGATGAAGGAATGTCCTCAGGATGCTGAGCAGTTGATTGTGGCAACCGCTGGAGGGTTTGTGGGTAGTTGCAGCAGCAGAAGGATTAGCAGGGCTCCAATTTATCTTGTTTATGTCTTGTTTGTACATAGCTGTTCTCCTTTCTTTGTATCCCCGGGGATTCGCCCAGTATCTGACACATTGTAGACTCTTAATAAATGATTGTTGACTTAATTCAAATGAACAAGGGATACGATAGAAGCTGGAACAGGAAACAAGCCTGGGGAGCTGAGCAATGGAGTGCAATAGCTTATGGATCCGCTGCGTGAGCTCTCAGCATGGCTCCATCTGCCTCTGGTTTTAGTGGCCAGAATGGGAGTAATGGTTGTTGACTTTCCATTTGGGAGAATAGGTGCCAGACAGTGAACAACAGTCTCTTTTCTGTCCCAGTAGGGCAGAAGCTGGTTTTAATGTTTATTCTGTTCTTTAAAGTTATATTTATGATATCTGTTTAAATAGTTTTAATTTCCTTTGTGGGTTGGATAAATCTGACTTAATTACTGTGTTCCATAAAAAACTCCCAGGTTTTCTTCTGGGAATGAGCCCAATTGGGCTAAGCCCAATTAAGAGATAGAATCCTACGATTTTGATCTCTTAGTAACTTAGAAAAATTAAACTTCACAAAAGGCAGAACCAAACCGGACTTAGGGTTTTACTTCCCTTGCACTAGGCCAAAAAAAAAAATTAGGGTACCATTTTGCTGTCTGCCACAAAGTTGAGTTGTTGAGGCATGCAACCTCACTTTCTCCTCCCCCCATTTCTGTATAGAGAAAGCTCTCTTCCGGGGCAGTGTCTGGGGCAGTGACAAGAGAGGAAGAACTGCTTGATGGGAGTAGGAAAAGTGTGGTTTGTTTGGGCTGGTAATATTCACATTCTTAAGGTGGTAGCCTGAGGGAATGAATACTTTTCCCTTTTGGCTTCACTTCCCCTTTCTGTCCTTTATCCAGACAGGCACATAAAGAGTTTGTGGGATTTTGGAAGAGGCATTTTACATTTCACCTTGGTTCTACCCTGTCTAAACAAATCTTAGTACATGTATGCTGATAAAATGGCCAAGCTTGGCCCATTCTTCTTGGTGGAAGTTAGCCTTTCTCTGCCACCAGGATGTTCTACTCATTGGACCTAGAGCTTTCAGACCTCTCCAACTCACAAGGTCACATCCAAGCTTAGACATGCTCACCTTGAGAATGGTCTCTGGTTACCAATTCAAGAAAGGAAACAGAAAGCAGGAAGAGGTGCCAGGATCACAGGTGCAGCTTGCCTAGTTAAGTCCATGTTTCACATGGAGATGGCAGGGAGTCTAGAGAAAAAGTTTGTTACTTGCCACATGAGAGCTTGCCAGTGTTATGGGGCAGAGAACAATCAAGAGATCATTCAGGGTTTGCTACACTATACACAAATGGCCATTCTTCTTAGTGCCCTATCATTGTATTTCTGGGAACAGACCACAAAATTCCCACATGATCACCTGGACCCAGGATAGCAACTCTGAGCATGCTCAAGGAATGGCCCTCATTATAGTTGTATCCCTAACACTCAGCAAAGTGCTTAACCCCATAGTAAATGCTTACTAAATACCTTTTTATTCATTTATCCATTCATTTAATAGCCCATAGTGGGTGACTATGCCTCCCAGCGCATACAGTTCTGTGGTTTAGGACATAGGTAGGGACCAGATGGTATAAGGATAGTCAGTTGGCTCCATGAATGTACTCAAGTAGGCTTACTCCATGCAGCCAAGAAAGGAAGGTGAACAAGGACACACTTTTAGATGGTGCCATGCATTGGGGAATGTCTGGGAAGGTCTAGGGACTGATTGATAATGAGGGATTGTAAAGAAGTTGAACTACACACAGTCACAGGCTTTATAAGAAGTGACATTCAGACCAAAGGGCAATCTTCCCAGCAATGGTCACCATTCTAGGGATTATCAAAAAAGGAGCATTAAATTCTGAGGGCAACATCTCTTTTTGGAGATCTGTTCAACAGTCTTAAGAAGCTTAGATTCTAAAGACAAAAGAGACCCTAGAAAGAATCTAGTACAACCCTGACATTTTACAGATGAGAAAATGGAGGTCCTGGGGGTAAAATGATTTATCCAAACTCAGAGGTTTGAAAACCCTTAATTCAAATTCAGGTGTTCTGACTTCAAATCTTTTCCCTACAACATGGTGTCCCTGCTAAGCTTCAGAAATGTCCTCTCTTTAGTAAACTCACTACATAATATTTTGGATTATAATGACCTGTGTTTGTCTCTTCCCTGTACTTACCATCTTTCTCCTCATAGTAAGCTTTATGAGGTCAAGGACTATCTATATATTATCTAAACTTTCTTTTTCTCCCAGTCCATAGTACATCTTTACATGGTAGGTGATTATATATATATATAACTTTTATATTGCTTTTTGGAGGGGGGAAGGTAGGGCAATTGGAATTTAGTGATTTGCCCAATGTCACAGAGCTAGTAAGTGTTAAGTGTCTGAGGCCGGATTTGAACTTGGGTCCTCTTGACTCCAGGGCCATTGCTATATTCATTGTACCACCTAGCCACCCCAGTAGGTGCTTAATATTTGTTGAGACAAACTGAATTGATCCAGAGTCAGAATCTTGACTCCCTTTCCTTTTCTCTACTTTTTCCCTTGGTCACTACCATTATTCACGTACCTTCATCTATCAGCTTTATACCTATAGCTCCCCAAAGTCTAATTCTGTATTTCTAACTACTTGGATGGATATTTCCATCTGGATGTTCTACCTACACTTTAAACTCAACCTATCTCAAAATGCCCCTTTCCCACTCCTCCTACCCCAACAACCCCTCTTTCTGACTCTTATTTCAGTTCATCAATTCAATATTTCTATTGCTTCTGGAAAGAGTGTGTCAATCCATTGCCTTGTGACTTCCCTTCTCCAGCCACTGCTTCCCTAATATGTGCTGTCTTCCCCTATCAGAAGGTAGCCTCTTTGACAATAAGGACTATCTTACTTTTTTATTTGTAACTCCAATGATTAGCAAAATGCCTGGCACAAAGAAAATGATTGATAAAAGCCATTCATTCATTGTACAACTGGTCCATGTTTAAGTCCTTGGAATACTCTTTGACTCTCCTCTTTACCTTCACTACCTTTCCCCCTCACTTCTCAATTGAATCACTCGACAAATCTTATAAATTTCTACCCCTCAACCACCATCTGTGTCTCCTTTGTTCTTGTTCTCTCATCAATGACACTAGTTTATCCCATCATCACCCCTCTCCTTTTCAATAAGCGCATCATTGCTCTCTTTGACTTGTCTTTCCCATGTCCATTCTATATTGTACACTACTACCAAATTAATTTTCTTAAAACATAACTCTGGTCGTGTTACTTTCATACTTTGAATTTTTTATGATCTCATACTATCTATGTAGTCCATTGCAAACTTCTCAGTCTTGCATTTGAGATTCACTACATTATAATCCCAATTTAGGTTCTCAGTATTATCTCAGAATTATACCCCAGTGCATCTGTCAAACAAGATAATTATTTATGTCCATAATACACTCAGTAAATTCCTGGTTTTGCACCTTTGTTCAGATTGTACCCTATCTCAAAAATCCCCTGCTTCCTCTTCCCTTCATTTCATCTTTGCCATTGCTAGCTGGTGAAATCCATGCCTTATGCAAGGCTCCTGTTCAAATGCCACTCCTTCCATAAAACCTTCTGTCATTTTCCCTCACAGGAATGGAACATTTCCCCCTTTGGCCCCTCTATACACCTCTTTGCTACCTTTCTACCTTTCTTCAAAACACTTAAAATGTACTAACTTGATTTGTAATTATGTTGTCCCATCTCCCTCATAGATGGTGAGTTACTTGAGGGAGAGAACTATGTCTTAATTCATTATTGTATCTTACTAAACTACAGAGCACAAAGTTTATAGATTTTTATTGTTGAGTCATTTCAGTCAGGTCTGACTGTGACTCCATTTGGGGTTTTCTTGGCAGAGATATTGAAGTAGTTTGCCATTTCTTTTTCCAGCTCATTTTATAGATGAATAAACTGAGGCAAACAGGGTTAAGTGACTTGCCCAGGATCACACAGTTAGTAAGCATCTGAAGTCATATTTAAACTTAGGGAGATGCAGTCTTCCTGTTTTCTTCATCCTAGCGCTCTAGCCACTGTGCCACCTAACTGCCCAAGACAGAACTCAATAGATAATTGAAGTATTGAATAGAACTTTCACTTTTCTGCACTATGGACCACGCTGGAATTATCTGTCTCTAATTGACAGGATATACCAGAGAATACAAACTTTGCCAGGAGATCTTGATAAGAGGTTCACACCACAGGTTCTTAGAATCATGGAAGGGATCTAAGAGGTCATCTTATCCAACCCACTTTCTTATGCATCAATCCCTTCTGTCACCCCAACACACAAATGATCATCCAGTCTTTGCTGAAATGTCTCTAGTAATGGGAATTTTTTGCCTCACAAAGATCAGTCCATTTTGAGATATTCTAATCAATTGATACATGCTATAAACCCTAGCAAAGATGTGATTCTGAATTATAACCACTGACCACAAGACACTTACCTGTGTCTATTTTTCCCTGCTTCATATCACATATTTCAGAATAGACCACATCCTCAATGAATGGAATCACTGGAAGAGAAGAGAAGGTTTCATAGGAAATCCTGGCTATGATTTCAAATCACTGAATTTTCTTCACATCCATCTCCTAGCCAATATTCCCCTTTGTGATTCTAGAGGAGTCATAAGTAGAGCCAGAAGAAACTCAGAAGGCAGTTAAACCAACTTCCTCATCTTACACTTTAGTAAACCCAAGCTCAAGGAGATTGTGACCTTGGTATAGACAGAAAATAGTGGGGGCAAGATTTGAATCCAGATCTCCTGGCTCCAGATCTAATATTCCTCCTACTATTGATTTATTGTGAGTGACTGGGCCTAAGCAGAGTCTCTCTTCTTCTATTTCTCTCTCTCTCTCTCTCTCTCTCTCTCTCTCTCTCTCTCTCTCTCACCTCTCCCCCCTCCATACCACTTCTCTCTGTTTATTTCTGTTTCTGCCTCTGTCTCTTTCTCTCTCTTTCCCCTCTTCTTAGGAGGCAGCTAGGTGGCCCAGTGGATAGAATACTGGGCTTATAGTTAGAAAGACCTGAGTTCAAATCTGAACTTAGACACTCACTAACAGTGCAACCCTGATCACTTAAACCCTGCTTTTTTCAGTTTCCTCAACTGTAAAATGGGGATAACAGCCCCTACCTTGCATGGTTGTTGTGAGAATCAAAAGAGATAATATTTGTAAGAAGCCCTTAGAATAGTATATGGCAGGGTGATTGGTGATTATACACACACACATACATACACATGTGTATGTGTGTGTGTATATGTATGTGTGTACATATTATGTATATGCATACATATGTTCATTTTCTTCCCCTTCCTGACTTCATGTGTCTGCACTGGAATCCTGTTCCAATGGGAAAAGGCTTTACCATTGTCATATATTGGCTGCAGCTCCACTGGGGGGATTGACTTTGAGTGCTCAGATTCTTGGGGGTCTGTCATAGGTCGGTCCCTGTGAGACACAGAAACACATGATATACCTTGGGACAATGCCAACACTGAAGGTGAGTAACTATCAGGAAGAGAACCCTATAGGATGGGGTAGAATAAGTTATAGGAAAACCAGAAGTCAGGAGCTCTGGACAGCTTATGAGGTGGTTTCTGTGGGACCTTACAGGAGGAACACCAGCTATGAAATAGCGTAAAGGGGAGCCTAATGTAGAAGATGAAGTGTGGCAACCTAGAGACGGGCCCTAGACAACGCGAATCTCTGGCCCATTGATGCTGGTCACTCTGGTTGCCTGGATGGCTCAATCAGCTATCCTATCCTTATAAGGATCATGGGGAAAAAGCATTGATTGAACCCTCTTTTATGTTCTTCTTCTGGGACTGGGCAAGAGAATGTAAAATGAGTTAGACAAACTCAATGCAAGCCACCAGTGCAAAATTTAAATAATCTCAGCCCAAGGCTCTGACAGGAGCAGAATCATCATCATTGTACATCATCAAACAAGTCTGTAAGTTAAATATTTAAACAAGAATGATATTAATGGTAGGGCTAAGTAGAGCAGTGTGATAGTAATGGCAATTAAAGATTCCCCTGTATTGGCTTGGTTTTCAAATTGATTGTGTTAAAACCCAGAGCTTGTTAATCCCACCTGGGGAATGGACTTGTTGATGTGAAAAGAAAGTCCTGAACTGGGAGGAGCTGGTGACATAGATTTGGAGAGACAAGAGAGAGGCAGAAGAACTTTTTGGAAGCAGCACCTCGTGGAGGCAGAGAGAGAGAGAGACTGAGAAGGATTGCCTGAGGGCCACTTTGAATCACCCTGGACTTTTGAGACCTGCCCCCAGAGCTGCCAAGGACTGAGGAGACATGGCTGTTTTGCTGGTACTTTGTCTGTTTTGATGTTGTTTTGCCAGATTTGTCCACTGGTGAAAGACAGTCCTTTTGCTGAAGAAGTCCTGGAACCTGGCTTTTGGTTAAGAAGCCCTGAGACTGTCCTGCAGACAGAGAGTGAATACTGTCCACTGGTGAAGGACAGTGCTGTTGTTGCAAGGGTCTGGAGACTGTCCTGCAGACAGAATGAAAACTGTCCACTGGTGAAGGACAGTGCTGTTGTTGCAGGGGTCTGGGAAACTTTCTGTTGGTTCAGAAGCCCTGAAGGATTTTCTTGTTGTATGTTTACAGAAATCCTGGGAGAGGGTTTTGCTAATGTTTTCAGGGGTTCTAGGACTGTTCTACAGACAGAGGATGAATTAATGAAGAGACTGGCAATGTATCTTGTGGCCTTGCTAAGCCTTGTCTCCCCAGGAACTAAGATTGCTGAGAACTTGCCTGTGTCAAGATGAAGAAAAGACCTCCATTTGGGTATTAAGTGCTGTGCTTAAACTTGATGTAACTCTGGGGTAGATTCAATTGTGATCCAGGGGTGGGGAACTTTTGACCTTTTTGTGTTCTATGGTTGAGCAAATGAATGTACTTTACTTATGTTTGGAAACTAATCTCCATTTGAGAAGAGGGACTTTGTGGTGGACTAAATGAAGGTATAGCCCAGGGGTGGAGAAGTATTTAGAACAGGGACTTTGTAATTGATTGAATGATTGGAAGGTCCTGGGGTGGGGTATACTTGGAGATTATTTAATCTTAGTAAATGCTGTATTTTGAATGATGTCATATTTTGACCTTCTCTGTTCTTGCTTGGTCACTGAATAAAATGGAGAGCACCTATGCTGGTATTCTGAACCTTGGGAAGTTGCCTTTCCTTGGCATTACATTACAAGCAGTAACTGGATAGCCAAGGCAAAGAGTTATGGCTATGAGAAGTGACAGTGTGCTGGGAATTGTTTTTGTCTATCCCAATGATGTAAAACAGAATCTGGATACATTCAGCCCAAGAGACATGTGACAGTGACTAGACCAAGTTCCAAGTTTTTGCAGTGTCTATGTTCAGATAATGAGGAAAACAGAAGAGGCAGAGACCTTACCTGGAAGGCTCAGGGACAGGATTTCTTGCTGAAAAGTAAATTAGGGGAACAGCATTATTAGCAGAGGAATGAAACAGCAGCTTCCTTCCTTCTTCCCTCCCTTCCTTCTTCCCTTCCACATTTCCTCCCTCTCTTCTTTCCTTCTTTTCCTCCCCTTCCCTTCCTCTTCCCCTTCCTCCTTTCTTTTCTCCCTCCCTCCCTCCCTTCCCTCCTTCCTTTCCTCTTTCTTTCCTTCCTTCTTCCCTTCCTTATTTCCTCCCTCTCTTTCTACTTTCCTCATTCCTTCCTTCTCTTTTCTTCCTTCCTTCCCTTCCCTTCCTTTCTTTCTTTCCTCCCTTTCTCCCTCCAATTCTTCTTCCCTACTTTGTTCTCTCCCTTTCCCCTTCCTCCTTCTTCCCTCTCTCCTTCCTTCCTTCCTTGTTTTTTCTTCCCTCCTTCTCTCCCTCCTTCCCTCCCTTCCTTTCTTTCTTCTCTTCCTCCTTCTTCCCTCCTTCTCTCCATTCATTTCTTCCCCCTTTTCTCATTCCCTCCTTCTCTCCCTCATTTCCCTGTCCATTTCTTCCTTCCTTCCTTCCTTCCTTCCTTCCTTCCTTCCTTCCTTCCTTCCTTTCTTTCTTCCTTCCTTCCTTCTTCCCTTCCGCATTCCTTCCCTCTCTCCCTTCCTCCCTCCCTCCTTCCTTCTTCCCTTCCACATTCCCTCTCTCTTTTCCTTCTTTCTTTTTCTCCCCTCCCTTCTTCTTCCCCTTCCTCCTTTCCTTTCTCCCTCCCTTCCCTCCTTCCTTCACTCTTTCTTTCCTTCCTTCTTCCCTTCCTCATTCCCTCTGTTTCTCCCATCCTCTCTCCTTTCTTTCCTGACCCTCCTTCCTTTCTGTCCTTCCCTCCTTTCTTCTTTCCTCATTCCCTCCCTCTCTCCCTTCCTCCCTTCCTTTTTCCCTCCCTTCCTTCTTTTCCCCTCCTCCCTCTTTACCTTCCTTCTTCCCCTTTCCTCCCTATCTCCCTTCCTCCCTTCCTCTCTCCCATCCTTCCTTTCCTTCTTCCTCCCTCCCTTGCTTATTCCTTCCCTCTTTCCCTTTCTTCTGTCCCTTCCTTTCTTCTTTCTTCTCTTATTCCTCCCCCATCCTTTCCTCCTTACTTCCTTCCCTTACTCCACTTCTGAGAGTCCATGGATCTTTAGTCAGCAGCTTATATGTCCTATTGTTGACTCATTGTGCTTTCATAAAGATGGAGTGTAAATGAATAGCTTACATTTAGAATGACAATTTTGTATTGTTTCATAGGCTTAAATCTTTTCTTTATAATAATACTGTAAACTGTTGGTCAAAGATTTACTATTATTCTTCTTGAGACCTAATGTCTAATCCTGGCTCTACCACTACTAGTTATGTATTCTGTTATCTTGGTTGTTATTTCCCTTTCCTGCATCTCAGGTCTTTTACCTGAAAAATAAATCAGGTAAAACTAGATGGTCTGTAAAAACACTCCTAGTTCTAAAATTCAATTTTAAAAACTCTAGACCCCTCCTAGTGCCTACAACCATCTAGTCACATAGCATTCACTCACTCAGTATACACATGTTGAATTCAAAATCCATTCATACATACTTCATTTGACAAACATTGATAAACTACATACATACATATACACCTATATAGTAGAAGTAGCTAAAGGTATAAATATATAAAAAAATTTATTTGTACATGCCCTCGATAGGTTCACATTCTACTTGGGATAAGGAAATAGGACATATGTGTAGGTAATTATGATAAAAAGTAGAAAGTGTTCTGTGATAAAGGAGAGATACAGATAAAGTGCTCTAGGAAAAGCTAAGGAAGGGTTTACTTATAGCAGAAGGGAATCAAGTAAGGCTACCTTGAGGAGGTGGCACCTGAGCTGAGCCTTCAAGTAAGAGAGAGATTTTAAAAGGAACTTGGCCATAAGGAGAGCCAGGGATGGACACCACCAACAAGGACTAGCTCCATAGAGAAAAGTGGCATTGTTTGATCATGTGAGGAAATCCAAGGGTCAGAGCAGTAAAGAATGATGGAAAGCATTTGGATGAAGACCAAATAGAAACAGACTATTCTGACTGAAGTATACTACAGACCACTCAGGAAACAAACAGAAAATAGATGAGTTAAGGAAATATATCATTAGCCTGACACAAAGACATGCCATAGGTCATCTGTCACAAGCTTTCTTTCTTGATTAAATACATCAAGTACTTAAACATTATTCTTCATTATTTCTTCCTTTTTTTCAGTCTTAGAGAAAGTGATCTTTCTTGCCAACACCAGGTACTTCTCTACTCTTACCTTTGATCTGATTGCATCACGTCTCTTCTAGAAGCTAGTCTCCTTGATCACTCCTTTTACCCAAATTTCAGTATCTTTACATCCACTGGTCCCTACCTAATTGCCTAAAAATATATTCATAGCTTATCTTTCTTAATAACAAAACAAAACCTTTATTTTACCCTACCATTTTTTTTCAAGCTGTAGTCCCGTGTCTCTTCCTCCTTTCACAACCAAATTCCTGCACAAAGCTCTCTTTGCTCTTTGTACCTACCTTCTTACCTTCTACTCAGTGTCTTGCTATCTGGCTTTCATTTTTACCAAGCAATTGAAATTGCTTTCTCTGAGGACACCCAATGATCTTTTTATTGCTAAACCCAATGGCCTTTTATTCCCCTCAGTCCTCATATTACTCGAACTATCTGCAGCACTGGAGACCTTGTCTTCCCTGAGGTTTTGTGACACCAGTCTTTCATGATTCATTTCTGCCTGTCTGAAGGATCCTTCCAGTCTGCTTGTGGGATCATTATTCATCAGTTATTCATCAGTTTCCACCACCTCTGTGGTCTCTGTGGACTCTGTACTGAACTCTTTCTCCTTGTCTTTCTCCACATTGCCTTTCTGGATGATTTCATTAATTTCCATTAATTCAACTATCATCTCTAGGAAGATAACTTCCAAGTTATTTCTCTTCTGAATTTGAGTCTTGTACGTCTAATTGCCTGCTATACATCTCCTTCTGGGTCCTCCATATGCACCTCAAATTTGATATGTGAAAAATAGAGATCATTATCCTTTCCTCCTTCCTCCTAAGTTCCCTAAATTCATTGAGGGTGCCACTATTCTTCCACTCATCCAGGATCAGAGCTAAGGAGTCATACTTGATTCTTCAGTCTCCTTTCTCCACATATCCAGGCAGCTGCCAAATTTTGTTGATAATCTATCCTCAAGACCTCTCACATTCATTCTTTTTTCATCATTTTTCATCTTTGACATTAGAACATGGTTCAAGCTCTCATTACCTCTTGCTGAGGTTATTGAAATAGATTCCCAATTCCCCCTACCTTCATCTACTTTCATTCCTCTCCAAGTTTTTCCTACTATCACTGCCAAATTAAGATTCCAAAAGCTCAAATCTGACCATGTCATTCCCCTGCTAAGCAAACTTCATTAGCACCATTGACTAAGAGACTATGATGCAAATGTTCTTAGACCAATCACAAAGTGCATTGCAGTGCCATTAATTCATGCCTTACTGTTCTCATGTTAGTTGTCTTTCAGTATTTGTTGCTTAACTTGTTTTAAGTATGTCTAGACATGTTTTTGAGATTTTTAGTGGTATAGCCATTACATTTCAAACTGTAGACATTATATATACATAATATGTATATGTGTCTTTTTCCTATTAATTTTTGCTTTTAATATATTTGTATAACTTATTGCTACTGTTGTTTTTCTATTAATCTTTCGTGAACTTTCTAATTATGTAACAAAGTATGTATAGTCTTCTTTTGATCTATTATTAATCACAGTGTTATTTATTGTTTTCTTTCAGTAAAGTAGTGAGGCCTTTCCCAGTGCCAAAAAAAACACCCCCAAAACAAAGATTTAGTAGTTCCCTACTAAATTTTAAAATTAAAAAGTTCCCTACTTGCCTCCAGGATCAAGTATAATCTTTTTTGTTCTTTGTTTTTTGCTTATTAGAATGTTTGCCAGTGGTTGTTGCATTCATAATAAAGAAAAAAAAAAGAAATTCACTTCACAAATACAAGCTATACTAGCTACTATTTGATAGCAGTTTATCTGGGGAAAGTTTTGGGGGTCTTAGTGGATTTCAAGTTCATTCTGAAGCAACAGAAGGGCAGCTAAAGCCGTGAATGTGATCTTCAGGGTAAATTAGAGAGGGACATAATTTTTAGTAAAAAGGAGATGATGTTCCCTCTGTCCTCTGGCCTGGGTTAGCTCTAGCCCAGTTTGGGGCACCACAGTTTAGGGAAAACATCAATAAGCTAGAGATAGTCCAGAGAACAGAATTCAGAATGGTGAAGCCACTCAAGCTCATGCTAAAGGAAGGTTAGTTGACAGGACTAGAGATATTTATCTGGGGGAGAATATTATAACCACTTTCAAACACTGAGTAGCTGTTACCTGGAAGAGGGATTAGCCTTGTTTTGTTGAACTCTACAAGGAAGGGAAGAAGTGCAGAGAAGAATCAATAGCAATGGGTAGAAGCGGATCTAGGCTCAAGTCAGGAAAGTCTTTCTCATAAATTGAGCTATCCCAAAGTGCTCAGGGGGTAGTTGGTTTCCCAGTCAAAGGTTGGATGATCACTTGTTGAGTATGTTGTGATAGGGATTTTTTTTTTTCATCAAGTATGATTTGGACCAGATGGATGCTAAGTTTCAAGTTCCCCAAAGGAACTTCTCTTGCTACTACTGGTGTTACAATAAACTGCCACTTAACTAAAGAGAAGGGCTAACATTCCAGGCAACTGTGCCTTAGCATTCTTGGGGTCCAAGCACCCCCAAACCTCTTTACTACTGTACCATAAAATGATCTGGGAGAAAAAGGTAGACATACTGGGGAGAGGAAGTTGAATTTTACCAATGGCACCTTCCAAGATACTGTTTTGGGTACCCAGGTAGTGTTTAGGTTCTAACCCTCAGTTCTACTCCTCTCTCTGAAGACTTTCCATTTTCTCAACAGCAGGCTTCTCATCCTGGAGCTGCCTCTGCTCTGTATCCCTCTCTTCTGATTGGTGGATTCCTGGACCCAACTTTCATTTCATAAGGTACCCAGGCCATACTTACTCACCTGATTCTCAGCTCTACTCTCTACCCTCCAGACTTTTCTACCTCCTCACCAGCAGCCTTGTCCCTGAGCAGATACCATTTCCCTCCTCTTTCCAGATGCCTTTTATGTGTAACCTTCCTTCGTTAGAATATATACCCCTTAAGGAGAGGGATTGGTCCCTCTCTTTTTTGCTTGTTTGTATTTCCAGAGGTTTAATCTATCTATCTGCTCTCTATCTTTCTATCTATGGAGTACACACTTGGGTCAGACAGGGGAGACAGGTAACTTGTATAGGGGAAGATGAAACAGAATGAAAAAATGTTGGAGAGTAAAGATAGATGTGGTAATGTTAGAGACAAGTCCCACAACTAACAATGGAAGAGAAGGTTGAACACAATCCATTTTCTCACCCTCTAGTTAATCATATAACCCTTGGGGTCCCCTTGGGATCAAAACCCAGTCTTCCAGGGGATTCCAGCTTTTACTTTAAAGACCACTATTCCAGTGGATAAGCCTTACAATCAAACTGTTTTCAATTGTCTCAACAGAGAGTAATCATGGGGATTACAAACCTGATTTGCTCTTGAGCTTGAAGTAAACCAAAACAGTAACAGTAGCAATACCCAAGATGCTGAGCAAGGACACAGTGATTCCCATGATGAGTAGGTGCCTTTCTGCAGGATCTATGGAAGAAAGAGAGAAATATTAACACAAGTTCTAGAGTGTAAGGACATAAACTTCTTTGAAATACTATTCAATATCCAGCGTGGTCCATTTCCAGAAAGCACTGACTTGTGAGTCAACATGACAGGAGGTGGCATTTTGTTTTTGTTTCTTACAGCCTTGTGGGGATTCTGGAATGGATCCTAGGACTTCTAACTTACCCAAGACAGAGAGTTCCAGCATCTCACTGAGCTGGTTACTGAAGCTGTTGTTGGCCTCACAGGAGTAATTCCCAGAATGCTCCGTTGTCACAGAGAGGTTAAAGGATACCGCACCTCCAAATGGGGCCAAGATGGTCTTCAAGACTAAACCTTTATGATAAAACTGATAAAGGATTGGAGCAGAACCTTCGAGGACTTCACATCGAAGCTCTAGCACTTCCCCCATGACAGCCTGCATCCTAGCTCCTCTGAAGATGAGAAGAGGACGAGACACTGGAACTGAGAAAGAAAAAGAAACACATCAGAGGGTGGTTCTAGTCTTGAAAAATGCCCATGAACCCCATAGCTGAAGGTTGTCAATCACAAACATTCCTCTATGAGATTTCTGGCTCCTACAGTGCCCAAATTCCAGATCTTATGCTGGGACATTTCCTCAAGTGTTATCTTGATAATATATATATTTTAATCAGTGACTTGAATAAAAGAATAGATGATATGTTAATCAAAACTGCAGGTGACTAAAAGCTAGGAGAGCTAGCTAATACAAATTGACAGTGTCAGGATCCAAAAAATTTCACTAACTTTGAATGTTGGGTTGAATGAGATGAAACTTAATAGGGATGAATTTAAATTTTTAGGTTAAAAAAGACATCTTAAAAAGTAAAAGACAGAAGAAGCATGGTGAAGGGGGCATTTCATCTGAAAAGAATCCAGGGATTTTAGTGGATCACAGGCTCAATATGAATCAATAGTTTGAGAGAACTCATTTGGTATTAGATTGCATTAAGAAAAGTATAGTGTGTAAGGCTTAGAGAGATGCTAGTACTATTGTTCTCTGCCATGATGAGTCCATAGCTGGAACACTGTATTCCTTTCTGGCATGACATGTAACATAGGACATTGATAATCTGGAAAGAGCCTAGAGGAAGGATGTTGAAGGACCTCAAAATGATTTTCTATGTGGAATAATTGAAAGAACTAGGGATGCTTAACCTGAAGAAGACAAGGCTTAGTTTGGCATGATAAGAGTTCAAGCATTTAAAAGACTATCTCTAGAAGAGAAATTATTTGCATTAATTTTGTTTTGTTGCCTCCAGAAGGTAGAAACATTGGTGGAGGGATGGGGAAGTTGCAACATGGCAAATTTAGGCTCGATATAAGGAAAAATATTGCAATGAGAGCCATCCAAAAGTCAAATGGGCTATCTTAAGAGGTAGTAGGTTCTTCTTCACTGTAAACCTCCAAGAAATCTGAATGAACATTCATCAAATAATGTTACAGCTGCTCTTCTTGTTCAGATATTGGTAGAAGTAGATGGTATCTGAGGTCCTTTCCAACTCTGAGATTCTATGATTTTTCTGCTTCTCCAATTTCTAGCTAATATTTTTCTGGATATCTACTCAGACACTAGGGGGAGTTAGGTGGTATAGATAGAGCACTGGGTTTGAAATCAGAAAGATTCGTCTTCCTGAGTTCAAATCTGGCATCAGACACTTAATACCTGTGAGACCCTGGGCAAGTCACTTAACCCCTAGAAACTTGGTTTCTCATATAAGATGAGCTTGAGGAGGAAATGGCAAACTACTTCAGTATCTTTGCCAAGAAAACTCCGAATGAGATCATAAAGCGTCAGACACCACTGAAATAACTGAACAACAGCAACAAAATACCCATGCACTGGTTCTCAAACTTTTCTCTCTTGATGACTTCTCCTATCTCCCCCAGATTTCTGGTCTTTGTGGGCCTCCTGGAACCTCCTTAAGACCCCATTAGTACACTCTCACACGGACACTGGCTGGGTGAGTGTAATGCGAATGTAAATTTTAAAGATCTTCCCTGCCCCTAGGCTAAAGTGCACCAGAAGCCTGGGGAGGGAGGCTTGTTTTTCAGTAGATACTTTTTGATTGGCCAGTGGGTCAATAAGGTTGTTACATTCTCTGAGCCAGGAGAAGGCTATATAAGCCCTGATGTGTAGCTTTGTTTTGGGACTCACTTTGAGAAGTGTTCTGTGATTTGATCTGAATTCTGGGAAGCCGTTGTTGAGAGTCCCCCGGCTTTGAAAAACCCAGAATGTGGAAACTCAGATGTTGACTGGGTATGGATGTAATGGTTGGACAGTTTGGAAATCTGTCTACTTGATGTTTCTGTCTTGATAATTATGCCTGTATACTTTGAGGTTCAGGGTGCTGACCTTTTCTCCTGAACAAGGTAAACGATATATGTCTGACTGATTAAAGTAAGCTTGTTAACCCATTTTGAGTTGCTTTCCTTTAACAAAGCAGATCCAAGAACCTGTGGTAGCTGCAAACCCTGAGGACGCTTGGGGTGCTTGCTGCTACAGTGAGATGTAGGCAAGTAGAACTCATCCAACACAGTGACAATGACTATCCTGCTGAACATGGTGCTGATGTTATTGTAAGCGGCACGCTGATAACTCCCTTCATCACTCTTATTTATAGTAGAGAACACAAACTCTTCTTTCAATGAGTTCTGTATCTTCTCTCTTAGACAGTCTCTGATGACATTTTTGTACCAGCGAAATGTAATATTTCCTGTGCCTTCAGCTACTGAGCAGATGAGGACAAGCTTCTCTCCTTCAATCACCTGTGTCCCTGGGGGCTGGGTCTCCATGAGGATGCCAGAGATGGGAATTCGTGGGTTAACACAAGGTGACACATGAAGATCCTGGATGTAGGAGACTTTAGAGATAGCAAGGGAAACTGAAATCATAGGAACAGAGCATGTGGACTTGATGAAACAGAATAAGGATAGAGGAAATAAAGATCACTATAATTTTAGAATTGGAGAAGGGGAAAAATTCTGAATATATTTCTGGGAGGGTATTAGGATCCCAAATCTATTTCCTTCTTCAAGCTCCAACCACTCTACAAAGACTTCACTGACTCCTCCAGATTGATTTCTCTCAGTTTCTGCCTCTGTATCCTTCTCTACCCTCCACCTCCATCCCTTCTTCTTCAGAGTCAAGATCATCCATTTGAGGATTAACAGTGGGCTTGTTGCCTGTGACTCTCAGTTGCTTTTAGGCAGGGGTATGTCTGAATCTTTTATATTTCCCCCAGAACAGAACATACTGCTAGGCACCTGGTAAATGTTTAATAAAACATTCTCTGTTAGAGGCAGCTGGGTGGTACAGTGGAAAGAGAGCTGGGAATAGAACCCGGAAGACTTGAGTTCAAATCTGGCCTCAGACACTGCCTCTGTGGCTCTAGGCTAGTTGTTTAACCCCTGTCTATTTCAGTTCCCTCAGCTGTACAATGTGGATCATAATGGCACCTGTCTCATAGGATTGTTGTGAGTTTCACATAAGGTAATCTTGGTAGAGTGCGTAGCACAGTGTCTGGCGCCATAGCTGCTTAGTAAATGTTGGCTTCCTGTATGTTGGTTTGTTGATTTGATGATTTGAAAAGAAAAGCAGTTTCACAGAAGTAGAAAGATTGTCAACACTGAAATTCAGGTTGTCTCTTGCTGATGGCCCATTAGAGAAAGGATGGAACCATAAAAACTCTGGCTGGCTCTCCCTAATACAACTCCCATTCTCAGAGGGACAAAGAAAGGACGTTAGCAAAGGCTCCAGAACCCAAAATGATGATGTTGCCCTTCCTTCTACCTCTCAATCCCAGCCCCGTGTCACTGACACTCACTTTTCACATTGATCGTCACGTGGTTGCTCTGTTTCTGAATATTCCGAGTCATGGCTTTTGCCTCACAGCAGTATGACCCTGAGTCTTCCCTCCAGATGGCTGGGATCTGGAATACCTGAGACTCCTTCCAGCCTGATGTAATGTTCCTGCCATTTCTGAAGAAGGAGAAGTGCAGCTTGGTGTCTGACCTCTGTGGAGTGAGCTGGGTCTCACAGCTCAGGGTCACTGGGGTTCCCTCGGTGGGCTCAGAAGTTGTGCTCTTCAGCTCAGGGGGTGCAAATAGTTCTAGAGAAAGGAGGCAAACACAGTGTCCAGGACAGTGAGTGTCAGAGTTTCTGGGGTGATCTTGGGTTCCCAGCTGAACAGATGAAGGGACACACAGATGACTCCATCTCATTTCCCTTCTATGCTCCATCTATGAGCTCTCCTAATCTCACTCCCAAGGATGAAGCTCTTACCTTGAACTTGGAGTTTTGTTTCTTTTGAAGTTATTTTATACCGTTTCTTCCACTTGGCCTCACAATGATACAGACCATTGTGATCTGAATTTGCATGAAGGATTGAGAGCACTGAATTTTCATTGACATCAGAAAATAAGTTTTTATCTTTATAGTATGAAATATCTGTGAATTTTAAATTATTCCATCCTCGGCATCTCAAGAACAATGTGTCTCCTTCAAACACAGAGTATGGAGTTTGAAGAATCAGTGCATCTGTAAGAGAAAGTAGAGGACTCAGTTTACTTTTTACTGGCCCTTTCTCCTTCTGACCATCTCTAAAAAGGAGAGACCCATAGATTACCTGTCATATGTTAAAAGGTCCTGGTTTCAGTCTCTTTGTTTTCACACATGACCCATCTATATAACCAGTTTCTCTCACTCTAGGATGAGGAGTTTTTTTCCCTCCTGATGACATCATATTTGATAAATTCCCCTACTCATCCCTGTATCTAGAAAGGGATTTCATTGACCTAAATTCATTCCCAGTCTCGGACACTTACTACCTGTGTGGCCCTGAGCAAATCACTTATCTTTGCTTGCCTCAGTTTCCTCATCTACAAAATGGGGATCCTTGTAACACCTACCTGCCAGGGTTGTTGTGAAGATCATGAAACACTTTGTAAGCCTCAAAGTGCTATATAAATGCTAACTATTATTATTATCACTACTATACTTCTGTCTATGGTCAAGACTAGCCCTTATCTGCCTGGTCATCTGAGGATATCCATTACCTACATGGTCTGAGGGGAACAGAATGGCTCCCCAGCTCTGATGCTTCTTTGGTTCTGACTCCTCCCTTAACGTCTTGTTGTATACAGTGTTAAAATCTACTGAGTCCTCTCTACATTTTTCATTTCTCTCTTCCTATAGGAAGTTGCACTCCACAGATCTTTCTCAAGGATGTGATTTCTGAGGTTGGACTCCACTGTATACTCACCAGTAGAAAATACCAGGTACACAGGCTCACTCTCAGATAAGCCAATTGTATAGCATCTGTACTCTCCAGCCTTTTGAACCTCAAGAGGGTTTGACATAAAATGCCATTCATTCCCATAGAACCACCACAATTCCTCTGGATTTAGCAAATGCAATCCACTGCAGGTCAGAGTCACCTTCTCCCCTTTGAAAACAGGGGTCCATGAAGGATTTGGTATTACTACAGCTTTCTTTGCAGCAGCTGTACATAGAAGATGAAGAAAGAGGGTCTAAGATTTTAGTTTCTGAAGCCCACTGCTTAAAATGTGTGATAGGGAAGAAATAGAAGAGTGTTGGTCCCATCCCATTTTGAGCTGGAGCACAATAGCTTGTGGTTTAATTATGATTGTAAATGCCCTTCTCTCCTTCTATTCCCTTTTCACCCCTCTTCCTCTTCCTCTACCTGTGTGATTATAGAAGTCAGGGAATAGCCAATGACAAATCAATCAATCAGAAAACCTTCCTCATAGGGTTATTATGAGGGTCAAATAAGATAACAAATGTACAACATTTTACAAATCTTAAATCACAATATAAACATTATTATTATTGTTGAAGATGATGACAATGATGGTAAAATCACTGACTGTGTCAGGCACAGATCCTAGCCCTGGCTTGTCAGAACAGAAGCAGGGGAAAGAACCAGTCCAATAAGTCATTGTATAGGAAGAGGAGGTCCAGATTTGTACTCCGTGAAGCACTGGGAGCCACAGTAGAATAGAGGACCGACTCCATGCCTAGGTGTCACACCAGGGACCTGGGTAGGAGAGCTGAGTCTACTCTAATATCCAACATCTGACTTGGGCCTGTGTGGAACACCAAAGGGGGGTGAAACCAATTTCAAAATGAGGACTGGGGAAGAAAAAGGAGATGAATTGGCTGAGGTTAGTGCTCTCAGTTGGTCAAGAAGAAATTGAGACAGAAACCAGGGGTTGAGTCAGAGAGTGGAACCTATTACCATCAACCTCATGAAGAATAGTGATATCCAGGGATAGAACTAAACAAGATCTGCCCAGTCAAATCAAAAGAATTTCAAGCACAAAGTCTTGAGCCAAGAAATGATACTGAAAACATGTGCAAGCAGATGAAAACACTGAAAATGATGAAAAAATATAGTGGTTATGAAAAGTCCAAAAGGTAAAACCAGAAGACAAGAGTAATTCCATAACTATGGGTCCCTAAAGGGAAAAAAAATTACTTATCCAGAAGGAGTATAAGAATAGCTGGAAAAAAAACTGAGAGATTAAAAATAAAAATAACAAATTAAAGCACTGATTCTAGAGGAGAAAAATGGAAGAACAATAGTTTAGAAGAGAAGGCAGAATCCTTCCTCAAGTAGGACATTTCCTGAAAAAAAAAAAAAAACCAGATTGGTGCCAACAGAAGTCAATAACTCCATGGGACAATAAGAAATATTAAAATAGTCAGAAACCTTAAGTGTTGTGGGGAGAGAAGAAAATATAAGGAATCTACTATCAGAAGCAATTGATCTGGAATGGTAGCCTGGGGGAGATCATTTAAGAATCATTAGACTCCCTGAAAACCACGACCAAACAAATAAAAAAACCTTAGGCATCCTATTTAAAGAAATCACAAAAATAAACTTCTACATCTTTTATAATCAGAGAGAAATGTAAAAATGGAATTCATCAATCAAAAAATACCCAAGAATGTAATAGCCAAAATCAAGTGCTTCAAAGTGAAAGGAAAAAAAAATGTTGTAAAGTGGCTAGAAAGTTTCAGTATGAAGGAGCCATGTTCAAGATTGCACATGACAACTTTGAGATGTCATCTCACACGTATGAGATTGGCTAAACTGCTTAAAGGGGAAATGACAAATGTTGGAAGTAATGTGGAAAAATTGGGACACTAATGTAATGTTGATGGAACTGTGAACTGATTCAACCCTTTTGGAGAGCAATCTGGAATTATGCCCCAAAAGTTATAAAACTGTGTATATATGCTTTGACCCACCAATATTACTGTTGATCTGTTTCCTAAAATGATGTGGAAAAAGGACAAGAACTTACATGTTATAAAATATATATGCTCTCTTTGTGGTGGCAAAAAACTGGAAATTGTAGGAATGCCCATTGTTGGGGTCTGTGGACACCCAAAGGTCTCAGGTCTCAGGCAGCTTCTCTGAGTTCAGGTCTGCTAACAGGGCACTCTGTGATATGTGCTTATCTTATCTGAGGTCAGGGAGCTCTGATACAATATATCCACTATGGAAATGTTTTGAATAGCTACACATGTACAGCCTATACTGAATTGCTTATCTTCCCAGTGGGGGGGAGGAGGTGACAAGGGAGGAAGGGAATGAATCTGGAACTCAAAGTTTTAAAATCAAATGTTTAATATATATATATATATACATATATATATGTATATACTAATATTAATATTATTTTATATGTAACTGGGAAATAAGATATACAGGCACTGGGGCATAGAGATCCACCGTGCCCTACTGGAAAGTGGGAGGGGATATGGGAGAAGATATGGGAGAGAGCAGATTGGAGGAGCAGATATCTAGTGGGATCGCTATTTTGGGGTGATGGGTAGGCGAGAAACGGGGAGAAAATTTGTAACTCAAAATCTTGTGGAAATGAATGATGTAAACCAGAAGTTAATAAAGCATTTGATTAAAAAAATTTTTAAAAAGAAAACTAGAAATCACTGGAAGAAATTAGCTTAGATAATACCTTATACCATACTCAACAATACACTCCAAATGGATATATGACATTAATATTAAAGATAATAGTACAAAAAAAATAGAAAAGAAACAGATCATGTACCTCTCACAGCTATGGGTAAGAGATATATTCTTAACCAAATAAGAAATTGAGGCACTTATAAAAGATAAAATAAATAGATTTGATTACTTGCAACTGAAAAGCAGCTGCACAGGCAAGATTAATGCATCTAGAATAAGAAAGGAAGTGTGTGAATGGAGAAAAAAAACTTTGTATCAAATTTCTCTGATAAGAGTTTTGCATCTAAGATACGTAGAAAAATCATATATATATATATATATATACACACACACACACACACATATGCATACATACACACACACATGCTTGTGTGTAAGCTAATGACCATTTCCCAGTAGATTAATTTGGTCAAAGGATATGACCAAATAATTCTCAAAATAAGGATCTCAAAGCATTCACAACCACATGAAAAATGTTACAAATCCCTAATAATTAGATGGATGCAAATTGAAATGACTCTGAAGTTTCACCTCACACCCTACAAATTGACACACAAAAACACTCCCCCAAAATGGCAACAGTCAGTGTTTGAGGGATTGTGGGAAGATAAATAATTTGTTGGTGGAACTGGGAAACGATATAAGCATGTTGGAAAGCAATTTGGAATTAAGCAAAGTGACTAAATTCCATTTGAACCTGAGTCTCTATTCCTGGACTCATACCCCAAAGAAGCTATCAATAAGAAAAAGTTCCCATATACTCCAAAATATTTATAGGAGCACTTTTTGTGATAACAAAGAATTGGAAACAAAGTAGATGCTCATCAGTTAGAGAATGGCTAAACAGATTGTGGTACATGAACGCAATGGAGGGCAGCTAGGTGGTGAAGTGAATAGAGCACCAACCCTGGAGTCAGGAGGACCTGAGTTTAAATCCTGCCTCAGACACTTGACACACTAGCTGTGTGACCTTGGGCAAGTCACTTAACCCCAATTGCCTTGCTTTCCCCCTCCAAAAAAAAATGAATGTAATGGAGTACTACTTGACTGTAAGAAATAAAGAATGTGATGAATATAAAGAAGCATGGAACTATCTATAGGAACTGATGGATAGTGAAATAGAGCAAGAAAACCTCATGTACAGTAACTACAACAATGTAAACAGAAAGAACAAGGACACACCAACACATTAAAAGTAAATTTTAAAAAATCATAGAGATCAGGTGGCTAGGTGGTGCAGTGAATAGAACACCGGCCCTGGAGTCAGGAGGACCTGAGTTCAAATATGGTCTCAGACACTTAATACAAAAACTAGCTGTGTGACCCTGGGCAAGTTACTTAACCCCAATTGCCCTCCAAAAAGGAAAAAATAAATAAAAAAAAATTATAGAGATCAAGTGGGACTCACATGAGATATGAGAAGACACCCTAACCTATTACCCCTTGGTAGAGGTGCAAGATCCACAAGTGTTACACTTTGCCTGTGTTTTCAGACTTTCTAAATTTCTCCATCATCTATGCTGATGTTTTCTCCCCTCTCTAAAAATAATAATTGTCATATGGAGAGGAAGAGGGATATATGGGATACTATGGTGATGTCAGAAACAGAAAATAGCAACAAAAACTTATTTTAAAAAAACAGCAGTAACAGCAACAACAATTAACATTTATATAGCATTTTAAGGTTTGCAAAACACTTTATACCAGTTAGAATTATCTTGTTCCTTGCCAGCAGACTTCCCCTTAAATCGATTGATAAAAAAGATTTTGAAAAGCTAAGTATGGGGTCTGTTTAATCAGCATAACATGAGCAGGGAACAGGTGCTTGGGAGCACACAGTAGCCCCACCTTGGTCCAGGGGATCAAGGAGAAAACTGGTGACACTTTCGTATGTCTGCAATCCTCAGCCAGTAAGGTCTGGGAGAAGCAAGACCCTCTCAGATAAATCTTCATGGGGATCTTGTGAGGGTCAGAATATCCATGTTGCCCAGAGACCCAGAAGAACAAAGAAAAGGGAAACTCACGTTCTTGTCCATTAACAGATACTGCAAAAAGGAGAAAAAGAAGAAGTGAGACAAAGTAAAGATTCTCACATTTTTTTTTAAGTATCTAGCCTTCTAAGAATATCCTCAGCTTTTCACTTGACCATGCTGCTTTCTACCCCACCCCTCTGATTCAGGCAAAACAAAAGCTTATTAATATCCGGTAAATACCAAGCCACTCACTGTTTAGAACTTGCCAACTTAATAGAAGACACTCCCCTTAAAGGTTCTGGTCGTCAAGTCTGACACCCTGGCACTGAGTAGTACAGATTCAGCAAAGTACAGTGATGGAGGGGTTGGCTCCAAGTTATCTTTACTTACATTCATTTCTTCCCAACCTCAGTTCTGGGAAGGGAGTCTCTTCTCTTAGTAGGTACCCTGACCTAAGGACAGTGGATTGTAGTGGAGGGAGATGTGCATTGATTTGTTCTTGGATCTACCACTAAGTAGCTAAGTAATATTAAGCATGTTGTTTCATTTCTAAAGGGCCTCAGTTTCCTCCTGCTGAAAAATGAAATTGCCAAAGTCGATGTCTAAATTCCTTTTAGGGATTTAGTGATTAGGTGGTGTAGTGGATAGAGCGCTGGGCCTGGAGTCAGGAAGACTCCACTTCTTGAATTCAAATCTGACCTCAGATACATCCTAGCTATGTGACCCTGGGCAAGTCACTTAATCCAGTTTGTCTCGGTTTCCTCATTTGTAAAATGAGCTGGAGAAGGAAATGGCGAACCACTCCAGCAACCTCAAATGGGGTCAGAAGAGTTGGACACGACTGAAAAATGGCTGAACAGCAACAAGGTCTCATCTGGAGCTCACATCCATGAGCTATTTCCCAGCTCGTGTCTTTTTATAAGGAATTTAACTCACTGTATCATCAAGATTTGTATCTGGGGAGATCACCTTCTCTGAGTAATTTTTTCTTTTCCACACTAAATGTAATACTTCCTCATTTTCACTCTGTCTACCTTTCCCCTACACTAAGAGTGAAACAGCAGTGACTGAGACTGGGGGTAGTGACAGGAAGTGAAGAGGGGAAAGTGTCAGAATATTCAGAGATGGACACAAAGTCAATTGGGCTCATGGTCTTTTCTTATCAACTCCACTACTTGGCTGAAGAGGTCAGACAAGATGGGGGTTCTGTCCAACAATCAAAGTGCCAAACTTCTTGAATTTTAGTTCATACCAGGTCCCTGGTCAGTCCTCATGGTGTGTATGACTAGTTGTTGTTTGTCCTTCATTCTTGAAGAGGACCATGACATCAGGGAGGTGATGCCATGACTTGTAAGTGAATCCGATTTAAGTGAAGGAGGGCTGTGCAAAGTCACCAGCCTCACTTTCTCCTCTGGAGTAGTCTTGGTCCAGTGGCCAGACATAGATCAGGACAATTGGAGATGGCCCTGCACAACTCTGATTCACAAATATCTATGTCTGCATCTACTGACTTGTCATATAGGAAGTATGAAGCTCGTGAGTGGAAATAACACTCTTCTGCCTACTCAAGGGAGGATTTAGACTGTATATGTACTAGAACTCCTGAGTTCCTGTCCAATCTTCTGTCTAGTGGGAGAGGAATTTCTAAGGTCTAGAAGTACAGGGAAGTCAGTTACTTGGTAATGTTTATATATTTTATTATACATTGTGTCCCTTGTTTTTTTTTAAATACTATTTCTTTTCTCATTGATAGTAGGCTGAGTGAAAACACTATAGACATATTTTCCACATGTGTGTTCCTTCCTGGGATAAACATCTCCATTATATCAGGGTCACAGCTCTAGTGCTCACTGACAAAGAATATAGTCAAAGAAAGGTCGGTAAGTCAGTGAGTGGAGGCTCAAAGTGATTTTTGATTGTCTAAACTCTTTGATTGCCATGTACCCCATGCTTGAGGTAATTGTTCAGACAGTGGAAAGAGGACTAGGTCTGGAGTCAGGAAGATCCGAGTTCAAATGTGACCTCAGACTTATTACCTCTCTGACACTGAACAAGGTGCATAATTTCTGTTTGCCTCAATTTCCTCAGTTATAAAATAGGAATAATAACGGCTCCTATTTCTTAGGGTTGTTGTGAGAATCAAATGACATAATATTTATAAAAAAATTCTTAGCATAATACTTGGCATGTAATAGGTGTTATAGAAACGCTTCCTTGAGACAAACAGCCCCATCCTTTATAGAAAGATAGAGTTTGGGGTTAACGTGCCAGTGACTTTCAGAGGATAACGATATTGATTCAGTATTGCTGCTCCAGCACCTGGTTGAGATCACCTGCTTGAAAAACTGAAGGAGGTAGAATTCCTTAGTAAGTAAGTAGCTGTCAGTGCTACTTGTTGGTTAAATAAGAAAAGCCCATTTTCATGGATTTATGAAGTTTGCTATTAAATTCAAAAGGAGACATGTATACCAAACAAAAGGCACTGACTTAAGTTTATTTTGAAACATTAAAGTTGCTCATTTTCCTCTCGTTTTCTGGTACCCTAAATCTGCCCAGCCTCCCCTGCTTCCTACCTTGCCATGTCCATGAAGACCTGATTCATATATAAAGGTGAAGCATCTAATCTCCCTGAGGAGAAGCTCTGCTTGTCCCAGGCTGCCCAAGTTTGTCAGAAACATATAGGATCAGGGAACATCTGGGCTGCCCCACCCGGGATACACCATACTCACCAAGAATCAATAGTGGTGTCCAAAGAAGCATGGGGATCAGATTCAGGGTAAATGGGAAGAGACCTTCTCTCAGCAATAGATCAGCCCAGATCTCAGAAGCAGGGTACATCCATAGTGGTAACAAGTGACTTTGCAAAATAGAGTTGGCAGAATGAGCAAAAGAGAAGTGGGAAGTATCATCTTTTAATTGTAAGCCAGGATTTCCTCTTCTGTAAACATTGACAGACCAAAACCAGTTACTTATAGAATTGCTTAACCACATGCCCCCATTTTGGCCTGAAGTCTCACAACAGAATAGCTCTCTCTGGTACCTGCTTATCAGAGGAAACTGTCTCTGACTTCAGGGGATGCTCAGATTCTAATAATCTGTTTTGCATCTTTCAAGGGGCAATCCTTTCACTACTTCAAGGCTCACTTTCAGTTGACCATGCAGTCACATGTCATTTACTCATGCTATAGTCTGGTGATAGTCCAAGTCTAAATGCCGTCCAAAGATAGATCTATCATGCTTGTCATCACCATCATGGTCATTTTCATCTAAAAACTTATTTTAGTACTAAATATTTTCTGCTGAACAACCGTTGTACTGGAAGATTAAGACAGATTTAGTCTTTCCCAACTGGAAACATTGTCTTTCATTGACAATGATACTCATGGAAAGGAGATATGGGGGTGGGGTGGGAGGGGAAACCCCTAGAAACATTTAAGTATATACAAATAGATAATGAATAGTATTAATATCATATGTATGTGATGGGTGCGGGTATATTTGCATTGGGGAAACAGAAGAAACACATAGAGGAAATTATATGATCAGACAGGTCAGAATCATCTGGGAACTTTCCTTTGATCAATCCAGAAGGATTTCCTAAAGGATGTGGGATTTCAGGAGCTGTTTGAGTGAACAGAGGGAAATGGTCTGACAAGATAAAGAATGTCCCATATAGCAGATACTTAGAATAAGAAGAATAAACTATGAAATGAGAACTTATAAAACATTTTTTTGCATTTCACTCATACTGCTTTGCATCCTCCATAACTGCCAATTGTCTGATGAGTGAATGAGAAGCCTAAGTCATTCTGAAGTGTGGGTTCTCTTTTGTGCTTTTGTGTTGATGCTGTGGGAAAACTTGAATGCATGTTTGAACCTAGCCCTGTATGGCTGAGAGACTAGACTTACTATTTAGAGACCAGATTTGTTTAGTGCTTAACTTAGGCTGTCCTTCCCAAAAAAACCTTCCAAGGGGAACTGAAGATCAACACAAGGAATGTAAGGAGTTTTCTCCCATTATACATCTCGAGCTACCTGTATGTCTTATATGAAAACTGCATCTGTGATAGCCAGCCAGCTGTTGTTTCCTTGTTCCTTTGTTTAAAGTATATATACTGTAAAGACTCCAGAGACTCTTGGCTCTCCCCACTGCTGAATGATTTTAAAATTCTTTCTAAAATTTTCAGTTCTGGGTTTTGTTCTTGACCAACCAACAATGCCTAGTTTGGGTTTTCAACGACAAGCGGCAACCACACTGTCATACCCAGGATGGCTACCAGTGCAGGTTCTTTTATCTACTTTACCAGGAAAGACTGCTCAAAAAGGTGTCAATAATCTTCTTTTAATTACGTTCATTTGTTCTGGGGAAACATCAGCACCGTGAACTTCAGAGAAAATCCAGACAAAGAAAATAGAGAAATCACAAGCAGAGAAATTAAGACCAACAGACAGGGTTTTTAACTGTCTGAGAAATTAGTACAGATTAACAGAGAGATCCAACTGTCTGTCCAAGGCAATACATACATAGTTACCAGAAAGAGAAGCACCAACATCTGGGTTTTTCAAAGCTGGGGGGTGGGGTGGGGCGAGCCTTAACAGAACACTCTCCCAATGAATGAACTCCAAAGCAAAATGCTTATCTCAGAGTATATATACCCTTTTTTTTAGAGCCAAAGGGCATCACAACTCTCATGACTCAGTGCCTAATTAGAAATTAATAAAAGGTGTGAAAGTCTTCCTACAAGCAAGCCTCCCCTAAGCAGCTTCCCTTGATGGACTCCATGTGAGGCCTATTAATGGGCAGAGAAGATCTTATATCCCATTAACATTACACCCATCCAGGTGTGGGAGTGGGAAGAATCCTGTATTATTAGTTAGGAGAAGTGAGTTTGAGTCCTCAATCTGCCAAGAGCAAGCTATGTTACCTTGGGTCACTTAAAAATTTTAAAGTATATAATAAATTTAACTTGTCACCAAATTTCTTCTGCTTATCTGTGTTTCTTTCTGGCTTTCTTCTTGATATTCTTTTCTTTTGCCCTCAAACCCTTCCTCTTCCAAACCTCTTCCAAAATTCCCTTTCTTTTGAAGGCACCACCATTCTTAGATTGATATAATTGCCAATTTTCCTGGACTCCTCACTCTCTCTCATCCCATGCACCTAGTCAGTTGCTAAATCTTGTTGTTTATACTTTTTTATAGCATCTCTCATATCTGACCTCCTCTCTCCACTCACACAACTACCATTTCAGTTTGTTGTTATCATTTCAATCGTGTCTGACTCTTCATGACCTTAATTGGAGTTTTCTTGGCAAAGACACTGGAGTGGTCTGCCATTTCCTTCTCCAGCTCATTTTACAAATGAGGAAACTGAAGCAAACAAGGATAAGTGACTTGCCCAGGGTCACATGCTAGTAAGTGTCTGAGGCTAGTTTTGAACCCATAAAGATGAGTCTTTTTGATTCTAAGTCCAGGGATTTATCCACTGTACCACCCAGCTGCCCTTTACCATTTCTAGCCTAGATTATTATAGTAGCTTCATAATTGATTTACCTGCCTCAAGTCTCTCACCAACCTTTGATCCTTTGGCTTCAGCCAAAGTAACTTTCCTTAAATGTAGACCTGACAGGGGCAGCTAGGTGGTTCAGTGAATAGAGCACCAGTCCTGGAGTCAGGAGGACCTGAGTTCAAATCTTGCCTCAGTCACTGTGTGACCTTGGGCAAGTCACTTAACCCCAATTGCCCTGTCTTCTCCTCTCCAAAAAGCAAAAAAAGAAAAAAAAATGTAGACCTGACCATATGACTTCCTTATGCAATAATATCTTATTGTTTTTAGTATAAAATATAATTGATCCTGTTTAGATGATAAAGTCATATGCAACCTGGTCCCAATCTATTTTATCAGATGTATTGGATATTATTCTTCCTTCTGCACTCTCCTAATGGTTTATTTATTTCCCTCCACAAAAGCTCCTAGTTTAATTTATTAATTCAATGTGTTTTTTCTTTAATTTTCATTAATTTCATCTTGGATTTTCAGGATTTCTGTTTTTGTGTTGAATTGGGTTTTTTAAAATTTGCAAACCTGGATTTGCATCTAATTTATATTATTTACCATGTATGGGAGCACAGATTAGTCAGTTAAAATCTCTGAGTCTGTTTCTTCATCTTTAAAGTAAGTATAATTATTCATTGTATATAATTTACATGTTTGTTCTAAGGAAATCATTTTACAAACCTTACATTGCAATAGAAATGAGTGATATTGGCGTGATGATGATGATACCTAAAAATTCAAGGTGCCCAAACGGTCAGATTAATTATTTTGCACATTCATGACATGCCCCTGAATTCTCCTCATGAATGCAGATGTGGATTTATCCCACTGATAATCAGTCAATACTTGTTTTGTTACTTGGGAGACGATACCCCAGGTATGGTGGTTTACCTGTACCAATGACATCTACCAGTACGTGCCCCTCAGGTGATTATCATTCTAGTTTCTTACATATCATGACTGTCTCTTTCTGGTTCCAATGTCATCATATGATTCCTTAGTGCCTGGATTTCAACATCTCTTCTTTGAAGTAGCAGATGTCTCCCACCAAATCCACACTAGCAGGGAGCTTTGCAAATGATGGAGGCATTGAGAGAGGAAAAGGTATCATTGATTATACAAGGGATCTAAATGGACCCAGGAACCTGTGGGTAGCAGTGGGTGAAGATACTCTCTCAGTGCTATGATCTAATAGCCTCTCTCAACCACCACTATTATTAGTTTCAGTCAGGTCAAGAAAGATGGGAACATATTCTTAGAAAATTAAATGATTCTGATAGGGAAACAGAGAAATGGAGTGGGAAAAAAATGGGCCATCTTTTTCTATTTCTCCCTCTGTCCTAGGTCTTAGGAATTGGGGTGGATAATAATAAGTAGAAACAATAAGTAGGAAATTTCTCTGATTTACAGACTTTGGGCCCATGTTTCCTGACTGTAAGGGGGATATTTTCTATCCAGAATCACTTTGCTGATGCTAATTTTAAGAGCCATAGGTACTGGGGACCTCTAGCCGTATGCCTACTTAAATATTCAAGTATTGCCTTGAAATAGCTCATCCCTTTTAAGTGAGTGGGAGAGAAGAGGAGCCACTAAGTTCTACCTCTATCCCATTCCTAAACTAACCACCTAGTAAGGTGCCCCACGAGAGTTCTGCTAGACTTCAGTTGGGAAAATATGAGTCTTGTTTGATCCATTCCAATACAGAATTTGGTTTTGGTGGATGTAAAAACTTGGGAGTTCC
This sequence comes from Petaurus breviceps papuanus, assembly GCF_028583685.1. Classification (NCBI taxonomy): domain Eukaryota; kingdom Metazoa; phylum Chordata; class Mammalia; order Diprotodontia; family Petauridae; genus Petaurus; species Petaurus breviceps. The sequence continues at coordinate 918,342 of NW_027187267.1, forward strand.
AGGATATGAGAAAAGAACAGTCAGGTCCTTGGTCTTCAGGGAAATTCATGGAGGACTGTGGAATACAGTGGGACCTTTTAACCTCTATTTCACTTTGCCTGAATTACTTGAAACAGAAAATCACTGGGCGAATGAGTTGGGGTAAGGTTGTCTAGGGTCACATTTTGACATCCTGCTGCAAAAGAAGGAATTTAGAATTTGGAGTCACAAAACCTGGGTTTATAGTTTCCAACATTTATAAGTTATGTGACCAGCAAATTACTTAATATTTTTGAAACTTTTATGTTCATCTGTAGGTTGGGGATGATAACACAGGTATAATGTAACTCATTGGGTTAGGGATGGAATGTTCTTTGTAAATTGTAAGCACTATATAAATTTGAGCTATCATTATTCTGATGGTTAGAATTGGGAATGTGTTGGGGATATGAAATACTTGAGAACTGTTTGCCTGACAAGCCAATAATAAAAAATCTTAGCAGATTACATTTAAATAATAATAATAAATTATGAATGTTTGACTCTTTATTTCTATGGCTATCTATTGCTTTAAGATAAAATACACAATCCTCAGCTCGGCATTTAAAGTCTTTCATAATCTCAATTATCATTTACTTTTCCAACCTTATTTCACAATTCTCTTTTCCTGTTAAACTAGCCTATTAGTTATTTCCCATACACCCCATTCCATTTCCCACCTCAATATCTTTGCATAAGTAATCTCCAACATATGGGATGCACTTCCTCCTCACATCTGTCTTGTAGCTTCTTTCAAAGCACAGGACAGATGCTAGCTCCTACAAAAGGTTTTTACTGATCTCTATAGTAAGTATCACTCTCTCCTACTTAAAATTACTTTGGGTTACTCTGTATACATGTTACATTTCCTTATTTATTTATGTAGTGTATCTTCCTAGTATAATTTGAACTCCTTAGGAATATAAACTATTTAATCATGGGGTTAAATTGCATTATTCAGAAATAATCTGGGAATCTCCAAACTCACTAGTAATTCTAAATTCAAACAGCCAAGTCATCAATTTCTAGTGAGAGAGTCCTAGGGAAAAGTGAAAGGGGGAGAGTTGTGTTCTGTGGAAGAAGCATTAGGAGAAATCACTCTCTCTTTCCTCTTTCTCCTGAGGTGGAAATGGAAAATTATTGGGCAGAGATTCTCCTCTCTGGGAGTTGTCTTTGGGCTGTGGTACCTCACATGTCTTTCCAGAGCTCAGGAAACTCGAAAATACCCTTTCCCTTAGGCTTAGTGAGCTCAACTTCTCAGGGGCTGAAGTGTTCAATAAAACTCTTAACTGAGAGGCCAAGTTCAGTTCATATGTCTTGGGTAAGGAAAGGATAGAAACCATTCTATGGAGCCCATACTATGTTACATATAATTATGATATCCAAAGAATTTCAAGACAGGATTCCTACCCTTCAGGCATATATAGATTAGTTAAGGAGGCAGGGTGCATACATACAAACACATAACATCTGATATGTCCTAAATGAGTGGTACTGGATGGGAAATACTGTAGCATTTCAGAAAAGGGGAAGATGTCTGGGGGATGTAGAATAATTGATGTTCATAGGGCTGACCTTAAGTAATTAAAGGTTAAATTGTCATCCTCTAATAGAGAAATGACCAAAGGATATGAACAAACATTTCCCAAAAGATTGGCAGACTGTTAACAACCATATGAAAGAATGTTCCCTATCATTAATAATAAGAGAAATACACATCCAAACATCTGTGAGATTCACAGCAAATTGGCAAAGGTAACAAGAAATTTCTCCTGCCCTTCCTCTCTCTCCCCACTTTCTAGTGTATTTCTTTCCCCCTCCATCTGTCCTTTCTTATCTTCAGATCATCAAAATGGAACAAAATCCCTCTTAGGCCTTCTATACTATTAGACTCACTCTGTGATCCCTAATGTTAGGATTCTGAGGGGACTCTTATATCATATCCCCCTATTGGAATATAAATGTTTCTTCTTTATTTGGACCCTTATTTACTCTGATAGTTGCTTCATAAGTGAAGTCTTCCTTCCATGATTCTTTCACTCACAAGATCTGTTCTCTGTATTCAGACTGGCCTCCTTTCCCAAGGCATTTATCCCTAGAACAGAAATTATTATAGGTTTTTCATTATGTGTCCATCTCCCCTGATAAACAGTAAGATCGATGAAGTCTTTCTAATTAGTTTGCAAATCTTTGTATTTCCTCTTCTAATAATAATATCAATTCGCATTTATTTGAATTTATTCACTGATTCAGTCATTCCTTCATTAAGCAATGATCATCAAGTGTCTTACTCTATGTTTCCTCCCCCGAAGTCCTACATTCTACATCTTAGCCTGCCAGTGACCTTGAGATCCTCAGAGTGATACCAGTGGCTATGACAGATTCAGTTCTGGCAAATTTTATCAAACCAGAAAGATTTGACTAAAGGTTAGGGATACTCTAATATAGCAGTGCTCCTGTGAGGTATTAATAAAAAGATGACCACAAAAATAATTGTAGCTTTTATCCCAACATTCATTGTATAGTATGAAGAGGTAGAGAAATTCTATACAAAACTGCATAAGGTTCTATGAATGAAGTCGACACATGTAAAGGCTTCAGTGAAAAGTTAGACCCAGGAAAATATCACTCAAATGCAAGAAATAAAAGAGGTGATACTTTTAAACATCATAGAAGCACCTTATACCTATATATCATGAAAACTTTCTTTAAGAAAAGTATCAGAGGGTAGTAGACCTGGCAAGGACCAAACAAAATTAAGAAAATGAAGTTGATAATATTTTAAAAGATGGGACAAAATGCATTAGTGATGTGGGAAATATTCCTGAATCAGCTGCCTGGATACATAGTCCACCAACTTGCTGCAGCTAAGAGAAAAAGGAACAGAATGCTGAAAGAAAAAATAAAATTGTGGCAAATATATAGCATGTAACTAAAGTAGTCTAGTTAAATGAGTTATTAATGACCCAAAGTGGGAAATGGATAAAGGAAATCATAATCAGCATCAATCACAGTTTTTACAGAAGTTTTACTAACATACCTCAGTTTCCATAAAAAGAAGCCTGGAAGAGATGAAAGATTGCCATGTGGAGAGATGTAGCAGCCAAGGGACATACCGATTTCTTATATAAACTTGGCTTAACATTTTTTGCAGAAGGATAGTGAAAGATTAAAAGCATTTTTGACTTCTTAAAGCCCTGAGAGGTTTTAAGGAGAGTTTGGCGAGAGAATTAACTATGCAGTGTCATTCTGAGGGCATTTAGGGATGAATGGAATAGAAGGAAAGAAGGGCAAATGGGAAGATATGTAAAGATTTTTATAACAGTTTCCCCCTCACATTTAGAACCTAACATCATAGCCCCAGACATACTTCTAGAACAAAGATTCTTAACCTCTTTTGTTTCATGGATTCCTTTGGTATCTTGGTGAAGCCTATGGATACATTCTCAGAATAATGGTTTTAAATCCATAAAATAAAATACATTAGATTACAAAGAAAGACAAAGGCTTTAAGTGAAATAAAGATTTTTTTCCCCTTTCAAGTTCCCAAATAGTCTGAAATCTATCTATAGACCTCTTAAGGGACTTGAGGTTGAGAACCTCTGTACCAGAGGAAGTGAAAATAGCATTGAACACCAAAATGGGAAAATAAACTAGATGAGAACAAATATATACAGAAAAGGTCCTTGTTGAAGGCAACACAAATTTTAAGGCATTGAGAGATCAATTCTCAAGGTATCTGAAAGAGGAAAAGACACAATAGCATGGGGGAAAATGCTTAGACCTTATTGTTACCAAAAAAGATTCCCAAGTGAACATCAACAGCTACCAACCCATATGCCTTCCTTCCTATCTATATAAACAGTTTATGAGAATAATCAACATATGTCTTGAGGACATCCTTGATAGAGGCAATTAGATGAAGTGGATAGAGTGCTGGGTTTGGAGTCTGTTGCGCCAATGCAATATTCACAGTGCCCATGATCGCTATAAATATATCTTCATAGTGCTCAATCACAAAATATAACAAATTCTCCATACAGAAGACAGAAGCAAAACATTTATTCAAACACTAGAAAATCAAATCCCAACACCAGGAAACTGAATTCATCATAGCAACAGAGAAGTTAAGGCACCACAATGTAGCAGAGAGCCACACCATCCTTTAGCCTTTCCACAAACAATATTTGACCAATATTTACTCACAAGCCTATCTGTCTCCCTCAGAAACAAACTCTCCTCCCAACCATCTAGCAGGCTTTGACTCCCAGTTTCCTGTGGGTTCTACTCCACCCTTCAGCAAACTCTTCCCACCATAGGCTCCATGTAACCACATTCAGCATGTTAGGGGGTAGATTGTATTTTCAAAGCAGGGAAGGTTTTCAAATTCCCTTAGGTTTATTAAGGGGCAGGGAAGATCTTCAAATTTCTGTTACCATTACAGAGTCAGGAAGATGTGAGTTTCATAAACTTACTAGTTTAATGATTCCAGGCAAGTCACATAACTTCTGCACAATAAAACGTCCCCTCAAAGGGTCTCATCCAATAAAGTGTCTCCATTAATATGTTAAAATTCTAAGATTCCTTGAAAGATAAAAACAAAATAAATAAAATTGTCCAACAGTCCTTCATTCATAGAAAGTGAGGCATGAAATAGACTTGCCAAAGGTGTTTATCTTTATCATGGAGGGGATACAGTGGAAAGTCTACATTTGAAGGGGAAGGAGGATCCCTGTAGATGGTGAAGTCTTTAGATATTCCTCTTCATATATGATATTGTTCTGGTTACATCAATCTCCAGAGCTTGGCAAACCATCCTGTATGAGATCCATAATCATTGCAAAAAGTTGGACCTCCCTGGTGTAAGGGTTATGGGATTTAAAGATCTTCCATGCCCTGTTGGACTTGCTGACGTAGCAGGAAGGGGCAGAGCAAGAGGAAGCGGAAGCCAAACTAGCATTCCTGCGGTGGCTGGCGGTGGTGGTGGCGACGGAGGCGGCAGCAGCAGAGGCAGCGGCAGCGCGAAGCCCTTTTTGAGTTAGGACTGCTAAGGACTTTCTGCTAAGGACTCCTGCTGAGGACTACCAGGGGCCGGAGCTGCTGGGAGCGCTCTTCCAGGACACTGGGTGGTTGCTGTGCGTGGGGAGAGGAGGACCTTTGCCTGAGGTAGCCTGTTCTGTTTTAAAGGCTTGAAAATGTGGGTGCTTTCTACTTTATCTACCTGTGCCAATGTCATAACTACTCTGATGGCTTTCACTTTCTGGTTTTGGGACTCAGTCTTTTGGTATCTTAATAAATTTTCTAGTTTATTTCCCCATATGGCAAGCATGATGTATTTTGTGATGGATAATTATATCAGCATATTTGTAATCTCCATAGGCATTGTGAATATGGCATTGCTGATACACCTGGCCACACAGAAAAAACAAACACGAGTCAAAAATAACTTTTGTCTAAACGATGCTATTCAGCTGGATGAGCTATGTTGAGAGATTGTCAATCTGTATTTTTATCTTTGATGGACATTGCAACTGGATGGTGAGTTGAACCTGGAATTAAATAGAAAGAGAGAGGCCGATTTCTTTTGGGAAAAAGCAAAAAGATTTGCTGCATCTAAACCTGCACCTGAAACAAAGGCCCATTCTTTTAATATGAATGTTCTTCTAATGATGCTCTATGTCTGAGTCATGGAACACTGCATCAACTGAAAAAGTGTTTAGCTTCATTCAAAAGGCATTGGACCGGTGTATAGTGGACGTGAACAGGTGATAGATAACCCATTACAAACAACGAATTAGGCACAAGAAATTCTATAAATAATGTCATCGAAGAGATATGTGAGTTAAGAAGAAGATGGGCAGGTAAAAGAGTAAGAGTAAGATGGAAACAACTCAGGGAGATCCTGTGTGCTCCACTAGCATCTTTGATAAATGAAGAAAAGGCTCCCACCATGCTGAGAGATCCTTGTGGTAAACTGCTGGGAGGGAATGGCCAATAATCATGCATGATGCACAAGCAACCTGCATCCTTGATGAAAATACCCTTCTAGGTCAAAGCAGAGATCCTATGAATGCTGCTACACTGTGCTTTTCATGGGAAAAATCTAATATTTGGTATTTTATTTTTTCCCCAGTTACCTGTAAAAACAATTTTTAACATTTGTTTTTAAAACTTTGAGTTCCAAATTTTCTTGCTTCTCCCCTCCCCCAATTGAGAAGGCAAACAATTTGATAGTTATATATGTGTAGTCATGCAAAACATTTCTATAATAATCATGTTGTGAAAGAAAATATAGATCAAACAATAAAAGCTTCAAGAAAAATGAAGTTGAAAAAAGTATGCTTCAATCTGTATTCAGACACTATCAGTTCTTGGGATGGATAGCATTTTTCATCATAAGTTCAGGGCAACAATCTATATAAAAAGATGGAAGGAAAGAAGTCTGAGTGGCAAGCTGTTCTCTTTCATAGTCTTTGCACCAGCCCCCATCATTTTCCTTCCTTCTGATATATGCTAAGCTCAGCGAGCCTCAGCTCCATGCAGCTCCGCCCACTGACCCCTGATCATCTGACATATCTCAGCCCAGTACTGGGTTAGAGTACTTAATTGCCCACTCTCAGAGCTGACCACGAGTTGCTTGCCTCCAGGCCTCCTTCTGCCATTTTTCCGACCCTAGGTCAAATTCACACCAATCAAACCATGGTTCCACTCTTCTTCCTGATAGTTGGTAAGTGCTCTTAGTCTGTTCCTTCCTGCCTTAAGTTTCTCAGTCCTTGCAGCATATACCTTGGCATAAGGTTGAAAGGAATTCATTATTGATCATGTTGTACATATGGGAGACTGTTCACACAGAAAACTCCAAATTTCTCTCCTCTTAGGTCTATGTGTTTGATTTCTTTCTTTTGAAGTTGTTACATTTTTTAACCTCCAGGCCTATATATAACTTGAATATAAATATGTAATATAACCACCAGATCTTTTCCTATCTTGTTTAGAAGTCTGGCCCAACTTGGGTTTGTGCCATTTATTTTTTTTTTTATCCTAAAGGAATTCACCCATGCCTATTTTTTTTTTTAAAGCAATCGGGGTTAAGTAACTTGCTCAAGGTTACACAGCCAGTCATATCTGGGCGTGGTGCTGAGTATCTGAGCCCAGATTTGATCCCCAGATCATCCCGACACTGGAGCCAGTGCTCTTACTCGCTGTGCTACCTGGCCGCCCCTTCTATTTTCTATTCATAGCACAAAGAGATGGTCTGAAGCACTTAATGCCTGGCACATAATTATCACTTAATAAATATATATTGATGATTGACTGAGGCACAGGTGGAAAGAAGCAGAGCAAAGAAATTAAAAAATGTGCAACTTCTTTATGTCCTCTTATCTAATTTCCTTTTTCGTGGTTCTGTCCAGGCTGTTTTTGTTTCCTGTAATTCCCTTTCCCACATCATTCCTCTTGGTCTATCTGAATCCTTCAAGGCATAGACTAGACCCACCTCTTCCACAAAGCTTTACCTAAGTACTCCAGAGCCCAGGGATCTTCCCCTCCACTGAGGAACCAGAGAATGACTTGTCCAGTATCACTCATTTATATCAGACATTATGTGCTTTTATGTACACATCTTGCCTCCCTAATTAGCCTGTAAGTGCCTGAAGGACAAAGCTTTTCTCTTGAGATTCTGTGGATCTCCTCAATGTACATAGGTTAGTTAGTGTGGGCTCCATATTAGGGTTCATGAGTGTTTCTTGATTGACTGATCTTTTTCCCTCTATTCCTTCCCCAGCCCTAGCATCTGGACTTGGCTTCTCAGGTAAGAGCTTTTATTTAGTCTTGGAACCCCTGAAAAATTGATCTCCCAGCTAGAGGAAAGGAGGTTTTAAAGATTCCTGAGTTCTGAGGAGACATTTGGGGTATCACAGTCCAAGGACAACCACCAGAGAGAAGAATCTGTGCCCAATACAATAGCTTTCTATTTTTACCCTCAAGGATAGGGGAAGGAGAAAGTGGTTTCTCATAATATTCCTTCCACTTTTGCTTCATCCCAGCATTCTTTCACCACAAGCTAATGACTTGGCTGCTTGAATTCAAAATCTCTAGAGAGTGCGCAGGTGCAGATTAGGTTATGGATCCTCAAGCTCTCATTACTTATTAGTGATTCATTTTAGGCCTCATATGAGACTCTCTTACTAACTCACTGGGTGATATTTAACAAATTACTTCCTTCTCCTCTCTCATTCTCAGTTTCCATTTCAGTAAAATGAGAGGATGAACTTAGGTGATTTCACAAGTCTGCTCCAGTCCTGAGACTTCTGTGAGGCTCTGGCTCTTAGCCCAAAGTGCATCCTTTCTCCAGCCAGCACACTTCTATGTCCCCAGTCGCTGGGTTACTAAGTCTTTCCTTCTTAGTATTCTAGGCCTACCCCAGGCCACAGCAATTAGGAGTGTATTGTGGGGCTTAAGGAGAATGAAATAAAAGGCTTGTATCAGCCCATGTGGGTAATATGATAGAATTGATCAGAGTCTATTGTCTATCAGATAGATAATCTCCTAAAAATTAACAAAAAGGATTCCCAAGGAGCACTGAGGGCCTTGCTGAAGTACTGGAAATAACCTAGGAGTCTAGGAGGCAGGAGAGAGCTGGGATTTAGTCCTGGTAATTAAAAGTCACTCCATCTCTTCTTCTCAAAAGGAGGGGGACAAGGGAATCTGAGGTGTTATCCAGAGAATCTTGGAACCCAGGCTGGGTTAGGAGGCAAGGGAATACAGAAGGAAGTTGATGGACTGGGAGAATACAGAGCATTGTGGGACTGAAGGAATAAAAGCAGGTCCAGGGGGAAGGAAAGAGTGGCATGTGTAGGTAGAAAGCGTTCCAGGTCTTGTCCCAGTGACCTTCAGATCCTGGTTATGTTTGCGCTTCAGGGGTGCAGGGGTAGATCGGAGATAAAGACGAACAAGGTCAAGGACCTAGGTGGCTAGGGTGTCCAGATGGTCATCTTCCTGGACTTTGAAGAATTGTTGTTTGGATGAGGCAAAGGGTGAAATGTCCTTTCTAAAATGTGAAGGGTCATACATTTGTAGTTATTATTATACAAGCTATTAATGTAATGATAATTATCTCCTTATTATATTATTATTAATTATTATATTTATATTAATACTATTATTCATGTTATTATTGCCTCTTTATTCAAGGGGAGAGATTTAAATATCAGCTTGATATCAAGCATACTCCTAATCCTCAATCTATTTATCAAATTCTTCATAGCTCTTGAACATTTGTGATCTTAACCATAATGAGTACCAACAGCTTATTTTTTAAACATTTTACAATTTATAAAGATCTGTCTTAAAGACATCCCTGTGAGGTAGGTGGTATGATAATGAGAATTTTTATTTCCATTTTACAGATTTCCATTTTACATTTTATTTCCATTCTACAGCACACTGAGAGTCAAAGGGTTTAAATGACTTGCCCAAAGTCAGAAAACTAGTAAAGGATTTAAATTCAGTCATAATTTAAAACCAATTCTTCTGACTTCTGGTCCAAAACTCCTTCCCCTTTCCGGCTACCTCTGTGGGAACCTAATGACAATTCTAGCTTCAAAGCAGCCACCCACCATTTTCTATTCTGTCCAGGGAGAAGTTAAAGTGTTACAAAGGCCCATGGTCTCCATGTATCCCTCCGTGAGTCTCCCTAAAGACTGGTGTTCCGAGGCTCTGGCTGTTACTTCTCACAGTCAAGAAGCCTGAAACCTATGGGTTCATCAGAACCAACCCTGGATTGTGAATCAAATAGGAGCTTTTCCCCTCCAAAAAATTGAAACCAGTATAGCTTTGTAGGGGAGGAGTATGGGGATGTTGAAGGAGTGGATGGGATTAGAAATAGGACAGAGGGTCACCAAGAGTTGGACAAGACTAAAACAAGTAGACAGCAACAAAAACTGTTAATTATGTGCATAGGAGTCCCTGATGTTTTAATGATATGGGAAATTCCTGGTGAAGAAACTTTTTCCATCAGGGTAGGTCAGCAACTATTTAGCAGCTTTGAGTTCCAGAAAGTTGCCTGGGATACCCCACCCAGGGTCACAAGGTCAGGATATGAAGGCAGCATTAGAACTCCAGTCTTCTTGAATTCTTTAAGTTTAGCAGATTTAAATAGCCAGGGCCACCAGGGTGTTTTCCCCAGGGTGGTGAATTCCCCCCAAGAATGGAAAGTTCGCCTCGGGGCAAAAGCACTTTTTTTTTTGGTGCCTGAAAGAGATTGTGTGGTACAGGGAGAGAGCCCTGAATATGGCACTAGAACCCCTGGGGTTTGGACCTTGGCTTTGACATCTGTCAGTGCAGAATCCAAAGCATCCAGTTCTCTGAACTTCAGAATGCTCATCTGTGAAATGAAAAGGGTGGAGGTCCTTAGAGGTCCATTCCAACTCTGAAGTTATGATCCTCTAAGTAAAAAGACCAGGAACTGAGCCTGGTGTTTGGACTGGGGTGCAAATCTGGCCGGGGCAATGAGAGGGCTGCAAGATGGTAAAAACGGGAGCAGGAGCAGACTGCCTCTGGGAGAGCGGCTCCACAGTCTTGTGGGATTGTTGGATAAAAAGGGAGAGAAGGAAGCAGGATCCAAGCTCTGACTGGGGGAGCAAGGCTGCCCTGGTCCATAATGATGGGGGTGGCCATTCAGGTGCTGCCTTGCAGAACTATATTGGAGACAGACTAGGAAACTTCCCCACCCTCACTTGTGATTGGATGGAACATCAAGTGGGGAAAGATGGCTAAAGGGAGGCAGCATTTCAGTCCTTGCTAGAAGGTCCCTGAGTTTACAAACTTTTCTTTCCTTCTAAGTTTTTCTCAGACTTTCCTGCAGGAATTGAAAAAGAAACCTGGATTGAAAATAAGGTGAATCTTCCTGTAGAGTGAGGAGGTAGTTTAGGAGTATGGGAGATAGGGATTGGGCTGCTTCAGGAAAAGGGAGATATTTCCCCAGGTCGGAGAGTTCTGGGCTGAGACCTCCAGTGATGTCTGCCCCGGAAGAAGGATGATCACAAAGGGCAAGGGAGAGGAGGGCAGTCCTTCAACCCCTATTGGAGCTGTGCCTTCCTGAATGTGCTTCTGCCTCCCATACGAGGAACCCCAAAACCAAAGGGAGCCCTTTCTTGCTCAGATGCTTTTTCTGAATCATGAGAGCTGCTGCCTCTGCCCTAGAAGAATTGGAACCTCAGGGATTGAAAGCCAGAGGAGGGAAGAGACAGATTCTCCAAGAGAGGTCAAATTTCAATAAGTAGGATTAATTCTATTAATTAATTAATTCTGTAACTAATTACTTATAGATTAATTCTATAACTAATTCTATTCCTCTGTTCCCTCTCCTCTACAATGATGGCATTGGACAAGGTGGTCTCCAAAGTCTTCCCTAGCTCTAAAAGTTTATAAATCTATCTGCTTTGTGCTCTACAATCTACACCTCAGGTCAGCTTCAACTTCCGCAAGAGTTGCATGAGCCTTCCTCTGTGATTTCTTGCTCTGGGGTTTCAGTTTCCTGCTCTGTTAACTCTGAAAGAGTGACTCTAAGTAATTCCCAAGGTCCCTTTGATCACTAATGTGACAATTGCGAGGAGATGAGGTTAGCATATCTATTTGTTACAAGGCTTAATACCCAGAAGTAATCAGTCAACTTGGACGCTAAGTATGAAAACATAAGTGACTTTAGCACCTAGCTGTCAAGAATGATTAGTTTAAAGAAGAAGCTACCTGAGGGCAGGTTTCCTCAGCAGAGGGAAGTCTCCCAAGCAATGGCCTTGATGTGTGCTGATTTTTTTTTTCTCCTCCTGCAGAGTGGTTTTCTATTTCCCCCAAAATGAAGGGGAACTTTTATGCCAATTGTGCCATTGTTTGTCAGATTGACCGGAGTGTAAAAATTTCTAGCTATGGTTCTGGCTGAGTATCTCCCCAGAACTGCCCTGTGGGATCATTTCCAAGGTCTCTCATTACATCCCAATGATCTGGTCATTTGCAGACCTCCCTAGTGTGCGCCTAGTGGGAAGCGATAGCCGTTGTAAAGGCAGGGTGGAGTTGTGGAAGAATGGGCAATGGGGCACTGTATGTGATGACCATTGGAACAAAGAAACAGTGGCCATAGTGTGCAAGGAGCTCCAATGTGGACCAGTTGTGAGAATACGGGCTGGTAGACTCTATTTACCAAAAGCCCAGAAAGATCAGCACATCTGGAACCCGATGTGCCAAGGGACAGAAGAGACACTGGCAGAGTGTGAAGAAGATGTTGTAGAATGTGATGATCATAATGAAGATGCCGGGGTAATATGTGAAGGTGAGTTATTAATGATCAGCTAAGGGCTTGGGATGGACCCTGGACAGAAAGAGGGAGGAAGGGAGAAAGAGTACTGGAGTAAGAAAGTGAGAGAGAGGTACAGAGACAGCAGGGGCAGGGGGGGGAGAGAGAGAGAGAGAGAGAGAGAGAGAGAGAGAGAAAGAGAGAGGAGGGAGAGAGAGAAAGGGGGAGGGAGAGAGAGGAGAAGAAGACGATGAGAGGGAAGGAAGGACAGTGAATATGGGATGGAGAGAAAGATAGGGAGGGAGGAAGGGTAAGAGAGAATGTAGGATAAAATAAAAATAATTGTTATTATAAGGGTGCTTTTAAGGTTTACAAAGTGCTTTACTCAGATCAATTCTATAAGGTAGTACAAGTTTTTATCATCAATTTATGGTTGAGGAAACAAAGGATCAGAGAGAGTGAGACTTTCCCAGGGACACACAACTGATGAGTATCAGAGTTGCAATATGAAAACAAGTCTGACTCCAAGCCCAATAGTCTTTCCAAAACATGCTGACTGTCTGGGTTTCATCCCTTCCATGTTTCCTTATATTTTTATTATCATTTTCTACTCTGGCCCAGGCCCACTGTGTGACATTGAGCAAATCCTTTAGAATCTTTGAGGCTTTTTCCCTGTTGGAAGAATGATTGGGTTTTGATAATGCCTGAGCTTCTTTACAGATCTCCATCTACAGAATGTCCCTAAAGTCTGGACACATAGGAAATCTCATTAACTATGAATATTTTCAAGAAATCAAATGAATGAAATTTTCAACAGCATTTTATTTAATTAGCATAAATTTTAGCCATGACAATTTCATATGGAATAAAAGCTTTCATTAGCTATTGGGAACTATTTTCCATATTAATAAAATTAATTTAATTAAATTTGTGATGTCTTCCTATGAAATCTCATTTATGCTAATTAAATAAAATGCTGTTGAAAATTTCATCCATTTCATTTCTTGAAAATATGTATAGTTAATGAGATGTCCTTTGTGTCCAGACTTTAGGGACACCTTGTAGCATCCTATAAAATGCTCCATGGAAGAATCACCCTCATTCTCCCCACTCTTCCCATTCCAGGCCAGGTGCTCTATCCACTGCACCAACTAGCTGTCCATACCTCTATAATAACCCTATTCAATGCCCACATCCTGAAAGGAGTTTTCATCAGTTAAATTTCCCAATCCAACCTAAGATTACTCATTACACACACACACACACACACACACACACACACACACATATTTCTGAGTGCCTATCTGTTTGATACTTCACATGTGTCAGTCAGTCAGTGAATGATAGTAAGAGGAAGGGTGAGACATTTCTGTCCTCAAGGTATTCATAGTTTAGTTAGGAAGAACAGGATACACACATATCAAAAAATAATTCATACCCACTTAACACATATTCATAATATCTACTGTATATATTTCCCTCTGGGTAAATGTACGTTTCATGAGTATCAAGACTTTCTGTGTTTATATCTATTCTTTCTTCTCCAAGAACTATCCTACATTGCTCTAAACAAGTCAAGTATAGAGTCCTGCCCAAAAGACCTGTATTCAAGTCCCACCAATTCCCTTTTTAAAAAATATTTTATTCCCCCCCCCCCAACTACATATAAAACCAGGTTTTAACATTAAGTTGTTTTTTTTTTTAATTTTGTGTTTCAAATTCTCTTTATCTCTCCTCTACCTTCCTTGAAACTGAAAGCAATCTGATCTAGGTTTTACATATGCAATCATATAAAACATATTTCCATAGTAGGCATTTTTAAGTCCCACGTTTCCAAGCTACCACTTATTAGCTATCAGATTTTGGACAGGTCATTTCTTCTCTCTGAATCTCATTCTTTAAGTGAGAGGAATGGATGAGATTATCTCTGAGTTTCAGGGAGTGGCAGAATATGGCTATGGCTTGCTTTGGAGCTGCCCCTGAGCCCTCCTTTCAACACAAAGCAGCATCAAGCTAAGGAAATCTATACAGAGTATAAAAATTATAGACTCTCAAAACCAAGTCATAAGGTGTTCAGCTGAAGAGGGGGAAGGAAGTCAGGAGATGAACAGCAGGCATGTGGGCTGAGTACAAAGTCAACAGAGCCTGGAAATAAAGAAAAGGAAATGCAGTCTAGCACCACCTGACTAGACAGAGGTGAATCCCATAAGATGATGCCTCTATAAAGTGATGGGTTTGGACCATATCTCCAAGGTCCCATCCAGCCTTAAAACTACAATCCTATGATCTTTGTGACCACAGATCATTCACTTAAAGCCTCTAGGCCTTAATTTTCCCATCTGTAAAATGAAGAGATTGAACTAAATGAACTCTATGACCACTTCCAGTTCTTCATCCAATGACATAGCTAGGTGACTCTACCACTTTTGTTGTTATTATTTAAACCCACTGCTTTTAAATCCTTAGAGGCCTTATTTTTCCAATCTGCAAAGTGAGGATATTACCTAGACCTACTTTATAGGATTGTTGGGAGAAAATCAGTGAAATAAAAATGTAAAAATGCTGTGAAAAGCCAAAGCAAATACATAAATTGTTGCTAAAAAGTAGACCCAAGATTGCAAACCTAACGTCTTGGGTTCTTTTTACTGTCTTATTTTTTAAGAAACTCTACATTTTGATAATCTCCAACTGGTTGATGGCCCTAGTCACTGCATTGGTCGATTGGAGGTGAAATATGCTGGGAAGTGGGGTACTGTGTGCTTTGAAGGTTGGACCTTCCAGGGTGCCAAGGTGCTGTGTCGGGAGCTAGGCTGTGGAAGACCCATTCTGACGAAGGGCTCTTGTAGCAAGGATCAACAGGGCACAGGAGACATCTGGCCAGGCCAAGTGGAATGCCAAGGGTCAGAAACATCCCTGAATAACTGTCCATTTGCACTAATGGGGAAGAACAACTGTTCCCATAAGGATGATACCTGGGTCCAATGTGAAGGTAATGCTTGGGATTCTAGGATTTAACTCTGTTTAAAATGAATTCATTTAATCCACTGTATATTAGGATCCTTAAGAAGATGGAGACTTGATTCCCTTTTTCAGGAATATAATACTTTGCCTTCAGAAGGTCAGGGAGTGGTAGTCAGTTAATAGTAGCTTCTGAATTGCATGGAAGTCCAAACTTGTTACATATTTACCCATAGTCAATTCTGAATTATCTGTTTGGGCCTTATCGACTTTAAGTATTCTTGTATAAATTGTTCATGAGAGACCAGTTTCTCTCAGCTAGCCAGAAAGTTTCTTTGTTCTCTTTAAGGAAATATTTGCAAGGAGCCAGCGTACCTTTTCTCTCAGCTCACAGGTTCTGGGATCTGTGAACTTGTTTTTATTTGTTTGTTTAATATTTTGATGATTGTATTTCAAGATCTTTTTTTTGTATTCCTATGTATTTTATTTTGTGCATTTAAAAACATTATTCTGAGAAAGGGTGCCTAGATTTCACCAGAATATCAGAGGGGTCTATATAAATGCTAGCTATTTATTATTTATTTGGGAAGGCAAACTTTTTTTTTTAATCATAGAAGACCAAGATAAGACTTGTGTCAGGAAAGAGAATGAGTCAGCTCGATGTGATGAACTGTTACTAAAGCTTACTGTTTTCAAAGCACTATGCTTGGCTATGGGGGAATTAGACATGGGGTTTATGTGATCACAATTGATTTGGAGAAATGTGACACATACACCAATAACTTAAATAAAACATAAGGAATAATAATCACTTAAGAGAGATAGAAAGGGCTAGGTTAAATCTGAGGGAGAAACATCATCACTAGCTATAGTCCAGGCCCAATTAGTAAAAATAACAAATCCTCTGAAGTAGTTTAAATTATAGAAATACCCACTGCACATCTCCACTGGGCTAGAACCAACCACCATATTTTACACAATTATAGCTTCAAATAGCATTATTCCAAATACTTGTGACCACTTGAGGGGATTTGTTATTTGTAAAAATCAAGACCAGACTATAATTGAATTAGAGATGGCTTTCTAGAGCATATGAGCTAGAGGATGGGCTTCCAGCAGAGGGTTGGCATGTGGTATGTAAAAGGGACAGAGACTAGGTCACAGAGTCACTAAAATCTATTGTTTAAAAAATTCTTGGCACCCATCTTGTCCACTTCTCACTTCAACAACATACAAGACTCCCAACAAGTCAACAAATCAGCATCCACTCTGCTTGAAGACCTCCTTGGAGAGGGAACCCATTTCTTCTCCAGGCAGCCCATTATACTCTGGGACAGCTCTAAGTATTAGGAAATTTTATATATATTTCTATCCATTGATATTTATCACAATAGAAATTAAAGCATCTTAGTATTATTACAAAAATAGCTTGGGGTTGTACTTACCATAATAGAAATAAAACCACCTTAGCATTATTATGAAAATAGTTGTGACTTCCTGGACCCTCTGAAAGGGGTTGTGGGGTCTCTGGTACATACTTTAAGAAACTGATTCCACTCATTCTTTTTATTTTATTTATTGTATTAATTAGGGAACGGGGATCTAGAGAGAAGGAAGAAAATGTATTAAATGTGCCAAGTATTTTACAAATCTGATCCTCACAACAACCAGCTAGCTGTAGTATAGCAGACTGAGCAGAGTTTCAAACAATCACTAGCAATGTGACACTGGGAGGGAAAGAAGAAGGAAAGAAGCATTTATTAAGCGCCTGCTATCTACCAGGCACTGTGCTAAGTGCTTTACAGATATCTCATTTGATCCTCATCACAACCCTGAAAGATAGGTTCTATTATTATTCCCATTTTCCAGGTGAGAAAACTGAGGCAAACTAAACTGAGGTTTAGTGATTTACATGCAGCTAGTAAGTATATAAGGTCAGATTTGAACTCAGGTCTTCTTGATCCCAGACTCAGCGCTCTATCTACTGTCACCTAGTTTCCCTAAGAGGTCTTACCTAGTTGCTCCCAGAGGTGTTGTTACTTGCCCAAGATCATATACATAGCAAGGAGCAGAGCTTAGATTCAGCTATAAAACCAATTATTTGCCCCCAACACTATACTATTATTTTTCTATCTGAGCCTCTGTAAGATAGTGATAAGAGTACGTGCCCTGTTTATTACTTGAAAGACTTGTGGGTCTTAAAGAGGAAACAGCTCCATGTTTGGCAACAGAGGACCAGATTTGGAAACTTGGTTCTGTTACTACATTTGGGGCACAAACCTTAACCTTCTTGGGCCTCAGTTTCCTTATCCGTAAAATGGGGGTAGGGGCAAAAATGAGATGATTTCTAATATTCCTTTCAGCTATCAATCCTATCTCTGACTTGTGGCTACTCCACAGGACTGTAGGGATCAGATGACGTAATGAATATGAATTAGCCTACAAATATCAGTTCCTCTGGTGGCCTGGGTTATCTCTGAGGTCTCTTTCAATTGTAAGTCCTCGAATCTATTGTTATTGAAACCTAATGTTATTAAAGAAAAGGAGAATCTAGTAGAAGAAAGAAAAATGGGCACAAAAATGTCTCCAGTCTTTTAGGGTTACAGCATCCACTGCTTGTTCATCTCTGTCTCACCCCCAGAACGCTTTGCCTTGAGGCTGGTGGATGGAATAAACCATTGTTCAGGTCGTCTGGAGGTGCTCCACAAAGGCATTTGGGGCTCTGTTTGCAACGATGGTTGGGGGGAAAAGGAAGATCAGGTGGTTTGCCAGGAGGTGAACTGTGGTAAGGCCATCCCTCAGAAGCCCCGAGCTAGGAGGAGGTTTGGCCCTGGGAAAGGCTCCATCTGGTTGGATGATGTTCGCTGCAAGGGGAAGGAGACGTCCTTGGAACAATGCAAACACCGTTTCTGGGGCTACCATGACTGCACCCACCAGGAGGACGTGTCTGTGATTTGTTCTGGTATGTCTGAGGAGCAAAGAGAGCCTACAGGGCAGTGGGTGAGGGATACATGATTAAACTAATAGAAGGAGGCAATATCACCCTCTTAAGTTCAACTTGACCCACTCCCTTATCCCGAGAAGGCTCAACTCCAAGAACACATCATTCTTCTGTCGGCAGACTAGTGGTTGTAATTGAACCCCACTAATGGTTGGGGTTGGAAAAGGGGAAGAAATGACAGTCACAGAATAAATGCAGGCTGTCTAGCATACTCCCTTCTTTTTACAGATGGGGAAACTGAGGCACACAGAGAGGAAATGCCTAACCTGAAATTGTACACTTACAGAACTAAGACTAGAACCCAAGTCCACCTCCCTCCTTGTCTAGTACTATTTTCCCACCACCCTTTGCTCTCCCTAATCAATCAAAACCAAGATTGTGAGAAAGGCCTACAACTCTACCCCCACTCCCTGGACTTCCATGGTCTACATCTGGGGCAGGCCCTTGGATCACATTAGAAAAACCTAGTTCCTATTTCTATAGGATGGAAATTCCTAGGACAATGAAGTGGGAAATCCCTAACCACAATCCCCCAAAGCATGGCTGGTGCTCAGGACCTCTGAAACACATACCCAATTCTGGGACCTGGAAATGACAATGCTATGATACCAATAACAATCATTTCTATATCTATAGTCCTTTAAAATTCTACAGAGCACTTTCATCACAAAACCCTGTGAGGTGAACAGTGATAGTATTATTATCTTCATTTTACAAATAAGAAAATTGAGGCTCAGAAAGAATAAATTAATTGTCCCATTTGTACAGGTAGTAAAAGCTAGAGTCATAATTTACAATCATTTCAATAAACAGGCAAGTGTATCCTATAGGATCCGTACCACCCTCTTTTTGATACGGCACTGACAGAAGGAGAACTATGAGTGGTGACTTCGGGGATGGTCCCCTCTTTCCTGTGCTATAACCTAGTTCTCTTTAGATTACCAGAGAACAATCCATAAGGACTCATTGAATTTTGAGTTAAAAGGAACCTTAGAATTCAACTAGTTTCCCTCTCCCCCAAAACACACGTCCCATCATTTTATAGATGAGAAATAGTCCCAGAGAGATTAGGTCACCAGAGATTCTAAGGCATGCCCTCTGCCTCCCAATATAGTGCTCTTTTGGCTACATCAGACTGTCTTTCCCCCTCGTCCCCGTCCACTCCCTCTCCTCACAGTCCCCTCCCTTACTGTCTCGTCTTCTTTACAGAAAAATAGGACCCTTCTTTGGAGCATAGAGCTCAGCCCGATCCCAGGAATGTCTCCTGCCAGGCTCATGGATACCATCTCTCATGGCTTCTGATGGACCAGAAGGCTCTATCTGCTTCTCTTTCAACTTCTGCTGAGGAGTCTTTCAGCCTGGGTCATGTAATCTACTACTCTGAGATCAACCCTTTCATTTCTTCCTGAAGTCATACTGTGTGAGGACAGAGGAAGGACAAAGCTGCTAGGGAGCTGCATTCCTGACATTTCTAGTCTCCTCCTCTGCCTGCAGACCCCTTGGCACAGGCTCTAACTTTCCTTCTCTCTTTTCAACCCACCTGAGATCCTCCAGTTCTGTCTCATTAGGACTTTTCCCTGCTGAGTCGTGAGAACAAGACTTGTGCATGTAAATTAATAAAAGCATCAAAAGAAACTGGGTATTAGTCTCTTTCATATAGACTATCAGAAGTTATTGACAATATTTCCTTAGAAGCATTTGGCTCTACTTAGAGCTTCAGATCTCATCACAGCAGGGCCTCTTGCCTCCCCTGGGCTCTTTAAGGTCTTAGATCCTTGGTCAAAAGGAAAGGCCCTGGCTTGGGGTGAAACATTTACTGGGGGTACGGATCATCTCCTGAGATCCAGGACTGGCTCATTCACTCTGAAAAGCATTGGTGTTACAGCTATAATGAATGATCCTTCCCCCAATTTGTACATATCACCTCTTTCAATAATACAGGGCTCTTCAAACTTTTTTTAAAAATTTCACAACTGCATCACAACATAATTGGTTTCCTTTGTAACACTATATATTTTATTCTATGCATTTAAAGACATCTCAAGGAATCTGTAGATTTCCTCAGATTACCCAAGAGTTTCATGACACAAAAAATGTTGATAACCCCTAATGTAGACGTAAGTGAAATGGATCTTAAGTAAATATAGCTACCCTACAAATATACACTAGACAATTGTGACTGATCACCCCTGGGAGATAAGTAAAAAGAAGAAAAATCAGAGAGACTTCAGGGGATGTGAGGACTTGACCCATAGACAGCTCTTTCTCTTTAAAATATAGCTAACATTGCTAGTATTTCTATAGCTCTTTAATGTTTAAAAATCACTTCACAAATATTATTTCATTTTATCCTCACAAAAACCATGGGAGACAGATGCTATTGTCTGAGAAAGATACTAAAAAAATAGGGCCCTGGGTCAGTAGAAAATGTCTTTGGGGATCCCTGAATCAGAGTGATGCTAGATGTAGTCAGTTTTAACAATTACACCTGAGTTCCACAAATAGCCTTTATTGACCACATCCTAAGTGCCATAGGGTAATATAATGATAATGACTCCTGTTAATGCAGTGCCTAAGGTCTATAATGCTCCTTATGAGCATTATAATATTTGAATGTGGAGACTGGGGGCTTTCTAGAGCCATCTAAGAGACTTTATTGTCCCACATGACAAAGACTTTGTGACAGGTGCAAGGAATGCTATGTATCCACAACTCATCCCAAATTCCAGAGAATACCTAAGAATCACATACCTTCTATCCTCTGATAACCACAGGCAGTAGAATCCTAGTAAATGTTTCACATTTGACTCTCTGGGGGAAAAAAAGTCTCTGTGTATATGCATATGCATATATATACATATATATGTGTGTGTGTATACATATATATGTGTATACATATATACATGCTATTATCTAAATAAAGAACTCACACCATTTATATCCTTTATGTTAGGAATATTTATAATATATATAATTACATATATACTGTAATGAATGAATGTTTTGAGAGAGTTTCTGGGTAATTAACAATCAATTTATTAATTATGGTTAGTAAATAATTAATAAATTGAAGTCAGTGACTTCTCTCAGCAACCAAAGATGAATCATGGAGGCCACTCAAATGGTTAAATGCCTTTGGAAGAGGGGTTATTCCTGACAGGTGGAAATCAACTCTGACTGGTTGACAATTAAAGAGAGAATGAATACTATGAGGAGAGGTGGACTTACCCTAATCAGGGGCTAGGGAACCTGACTTTGATCATGTCATCATTCTTGGACAAAGAGACTCATCTCCACACCCAAATCTTTTGCCTCTAGGAATCTAAATAAAAGGCTCTATCTTCCTAGCAGTGCTACCTTAGTAGAACAATGGGCTGGAATTCACCTAGATTACATTCTTGTTACCCTTTAATTAGAACTAAACTCTTCCAGTTGGATGGGTTCTTGCTCAAGATTGAGGAGAATGTTAACCCAATCTCATAATCAACCCTGTCGTTTAGAGGCTGCTTGGATCTAGTCTTTAAATAAGGAAGTAAAAAAAGAAAAAATCTACTAATAACTGAACCTATTAATAATTGATTACTACTAATAAAAAGAGGATCTTTGCATTCTGTATTTAAAATTGGTTATTAATATAATAAAAATAATCATTTTCTCAATACATGTATGTAAATATGTACACATATGCATATGCCTACAATATACATGTAGGTACTTACACATATAGGTATATAAATATATTGCATATGTGTATGTGTATTTGTATATATACACACATGTACTTTCATATAAACTATATGTGCATATTCTATGTCATATGTATATATGCATGAATGTGTAAACATATGCATATATGCACAGTGTTTATATATCTTAACTTATATATGTACATTTATACATAAGTATATGTATTGTAGATTTTACTGCTGCAGAGAATATCAGTGATATGACTTCTTTGCTGAATTAGGCAGTAGTTTTTGAATATTGGAAGAATATTTCCACAATTTTTTGTGCTAGTCATGATGCAATAAGTATAGACATGACACTTTTAAATTTAACCTGCATTATTAATATTTTCTCCCTCACTCTCTTAAGTCTATATAATCAACAAAACAATAAATCAGGCCCTGATTTATAGCATTTGTGGATATCCACCAAGTACATACTTTCACTTTGGCCACTTTCAAGCTACCAACAATTGGAAGGAGAATACCATTACATAGTATTTTCAATATATGGATACAATATATGGAAATAACCTCAAGAACATAGATAATAGTAAAATGTATCAAAAATAGTTGGGAAGTAATGATTTTAAAGTACCTGTTGCTTTTTAAAAACTAATTTATTTAATTTTAAGTTTGTATGTTTTAATTTTTCATTATGGCCTCATTTAATAACTGGCTCCCAAAATTTAACAATAGGCTTTTGTGAGCTGGTATGACCAGCTCCATCCAGCACAGCACTGTGGCCCAGGCATCCTCACATCTATCCTTGTCTCTTGGTATCCTTCCATCCTGTCCTCCAAATACATCTACTTGCAAACTCCTGCATGAATGTAACAGCAATCCTTTTGTATTTTAGGTTTTGGGGAAAGCGGGATTACTGGAGGTAGAGGAGGTGATCAAACTCTCCTGTTTGTTTTTCTCATCATTTAGTAGCAAACTTCCCAAATAGGTGATTTTGTGTTAAATCAGAAAGTCCCAATCAAACAAACATATCTTAAGCCAAACATATTGGAATAATATTTTGGGGTGCAGTAAACTGGGCTTTGAGTCTGTTAAAGTACTTAAGCATAGCTGCTAATGGAGTTCTAGAGTGTTTTCAAATGGGAATGTCCCATCTATTACCAACTAGCGTAAAAGTCCACAGATAAAGTAGGAGCCCCAAAGGTCTAGAACTCCATTTTATCATGTGGGCTGTGATATTACTAATGGTTTTCCTTGCTTCTCAACCTCACTTTGAACTTTATTGAACTTTCAAAAGTGGAGAGAGAGGGTTTTATCTGTTACCTCTGTTTCCATATGTACATTTGGGGATCTTTGAGGAGATACCTTTATCCATGCATTGTCCCAAGGCAATAGGGAGAACCTTTTACATGGCTTCTCTATCTAATGGATTTACAACTAGTGAACAGGGAGGGATTCCCTGGATTTTAGAAACGCAAGGTCAAAAAAAACATGAACCCCCAAAACATGAACACTGAAACATTTAAACAGAAGTAGGGCATAAGGAAACACATACATCTTACCACCTCAATGGTTGGTCGTTGTTCTTTGTGCTCAGTAATGACCAAAATGATATAACTCTGTTGGAGTCAAGGTATAGTGTGTTAGACTGTGGTTGATTGGATCAATATGAGCTCCAAAGGCTCTGCCCCAGATCGGTCACAAACAGTCCATATGGACATTTGGAGTGGAGATGTCTTGCATTTCACATTTCTTTTGAGCTGCTGCAATTCTGCTTTGCTCATAGAGTAGAGTACTTTTTTTTGATGAGGGTATGTCATGCCAAATGGTTGGTTCTGTGCCAGTATCTCCCATGTCTAACAATTAATTCCAAAGTTCTTTAGAGAGACCTTGAGAATGTCCTTGTATCACTTCTTCTGGCCTCTATGTGAGCACTTGCCTTGTGCGAGTTCTCTGTAAAATAGTCTTATAGACAAATATACTCTTGGCATTTGAACAACTAGGCCAGCCCATTGGAGTTGCACCCTCTGACGTAGAGTGTGAATGCTTGGCAGCTCAACTCGAGAAAGCACCTCAGTGTCCAGTACCTTATCTTGCCAGATGATATTCAGACAATCCTAAGACAATTCAAATGGAAGCCATTCAGTTTCCTGGCATGGCGCTGGTATAGTGTCCATGTTTTAGAGGCATGCAACAATGAGGTCAGCACAACTCTACAGACCTTCAGTATGGTTGGCATCCTAATACCACTACTCTCTCACACTTTCCTTCAGAGACTCCCAAATATTGAGATAGCTCTGGCAATGTGTACATCAACCTCATAATTTATGTATACTTCCCTGGAAAATATACTGCCAACATAAGTGAACTTATCCACAGCATTCAAAATTTCTCCATTTGCTATAACAGATGGTTCTACATATGGATGATGTGGTGCTAGCTGGTGGAGAACCTCTGTTTTCTTGCTGTTAATTATCAGGCCAAATTTAGCACAAGTGGCAGAGAATGATCCATACTTTGTTGTATCTCAGCCTCAGAAGCTGCATTGAGTGCACAATCATCTACAAATAAAATGTCATGCACCAACTCTCCCTCCCCTTTAGTCTTGATGGTAAAATGGTATGGGTAATTTTTTTTGACATGGGCACAAATTGAATTTAAGTGAGGTGGAGTTGCTAAAAGTCATAGGCTTCACTATCTTCCAGAGTCATTGAAATCCAGTGGTAAGACAAAAGTCAAGGTGACTGGTGATGGTTTGGGATGCAGTGGATGACCTTGGCATCTTAGATATCTAACCAAGTTCTAAGCTCTCCACAGCCACCTTCATGGTCACTGAAGCAAATTGTTGTCAACCTCCCATTCCATCAGGGGAAGTCTTCATATGCTTGAGGCAGACATCCCCTCCCCAATTCACTGACAGGTTTGAGGCCCCTCATTTACCCTCAACCTGGTTTAGCCCCTCTGCCAAAATGCTTTACCAAGGTGTGGCCTCAGTACATGCTACAGCTTCTTAGAACCACAGGTCAGAGTGGTGTGAATCAGGTGGACACCAGCATTGGAAAGCAGCCCTTTAGAGCTTGGTAGCCCTCACACCAGAGGTGCTAGTCTTCCCTGGACACCCTACACTCTGCCTTACTATTATATACGTGTATACATATAAACCTATTTGTATATGATTGGAAAGTTCTAGTTATCAGGGTTTCCCAGTTTTCAACTTCAGAATACTCATAATAGTCACATGTAAATTAGCTGCTGGGAAACAAGACACTTCAACTATCTTTGCCTTCAGTAAGTACTTTTGCCTCCGGAGAACTGTTTTCTCTTGGGTCCTCTCAGTACTTTTATTCGAGGGACTGTTTCCTCTCAGGTCCTCAGAGCTATCTGATTCTCCCAAAGGATTTCTCTCTAAGGGCTTCCCTCTCAAAGGTTCTCTCTGTGTTTCTTCCCCTTTCCAGGAATAACATTGTTCAAATCCTAAAGGGGCAATACTTTATGTAATGCAAAATATTTCTTAGTTTTGAAACATTTCATAAGGAAAATGTAAAATTCTATTGGTTTCTTTGTGAGAAACCTATTTTTAAAAAAAATTTCAATACTTTCTAGGCAAACAAGCTTTTAGGCTTATTTCTCTGACATTTTAGATTTAACTAAAAAGTAAATAATACCACTGATAATATACATCAATAAAATAGAAAAAGGAAGATTAGTGAAAAGAATATGCAAGTAGAAAATTAGAAAATCCACAAAAAAGAATAAATCTTAAAACATAGAGCAGAAATAGGAAAACAAAAGACAGAGAATTGATAAAACTAAAAAACTCAATGAGAGAACATACATTACTTGGGAAAGAACTCCCTATTTGACAAGAATTGCCAGGAAAACTTGCATACAGTATAGCAAGAATTAGGTTTAGATCAACATATTACCAAGTAACACAATAAGCTCAAAATGTACGTGGAAACTTAACATTACAGGTCGCATCTTTAGAATGGTGTAGAAAAAAATAGAAGAGAATCAGATAATGTGATTTTCACATGGTTAGGGGGGGAGTCAACCAAATAAGGCATAGAAAATATTGATATTATGATTACATGGAATTGAGAAGCTTTTGCACAAACTAAATTGATGCAAGTAAGATAGGAAAAGAATCACTTGGAGAAAATAATTTTTCCATCAAGAATATCTCATACTCAAGATAGAGAAAAAAACAAGTATAAAATAAGACCAAGAGCCATTCCTCAATGCTTAAATCATCAAATGATATAAATAAATAATCCCCCAAAATTCAAACTATGAAGTTATATGAATGATTGCTTCAAAGTACTATTAAGAGAAATGCGTATGAAAAAAACCTCTGAGATTTCACTTTATTGACAAAAAAATGACAAAAATTATCAAATTGCTCCACTGTATCCCAATTAAACACAAAGGCCCAGACTTCTCTAATAACTAAGCCAACTAAAAGTATAAACTAGGTATGAACAATTCCTTAATCAGTTTTGAAGAATGCGGTGTTCTGATTATTAGATTAAATCACACAACACTATACAGGAATATTGATATTCATTTAAAGAAATGGACATATATTTTAAGCCAGGATTGAAGATTCAGAACTGAGAATTCCAACAAGAGATTCCATAAGACTTATTTCTTTGTTCTCCATTGACCAGAGGATGACTTTATAAACACTGAAAGATCAGAAGATTTGAACTTCTAATGCAAGTTAACAGCAGTGCCCCTGGAGCATTAGTGCCTGATAGTAATGTCCATATCCCTATATCAAAACCTGAGAAGCACACTGATAATAAATGAAATAGCTGAGAAACGGAAGCTTCAAGATTAGCCACTGGAGTCTAGCAGAAGTAAAAGAGGTCATTCTTTGCCTCATTTCTTACTTAGTCTTAGTCACTGAATGGGTGTTGCTTCAGTCTAACTGAGACCTTTAAAGACCTTAACTTAAAAAGGCCAAGGTCTCCCACTGCATCTGGGACCATCTCCAGTCATCCTGATCTATATCTTGCCACTGTATCCAGATGACTATGGAGGAGAAAGTGAGGCTGATGATTTTGCACAGTCCTCTCTCACTTAAATCCAATTCACTTGCAAGCCATGGCATCACCTTCCTGATGCCATGGTTTTCTTTGAGAATGAAGGACAGACAACAACAACATTTAAAGGGCACTTCATTGAGAACTATATAAAGGGAGAAAAAAAAACCAGGAATCATAGTTTGCTACATGTATGCTGTAAAATTGAGCTCAGTTTCCCCATAGACCTTTTGTGTATTTGTAGGAGAGTATATTCCAGACTTTAAAGTGATTATTCTTAGTACCAGTTGTTATGCCAACTTAGTAAATATACTTATTCTAAACTCTAATTAAGGCTGGCTAATTCATAAGCCATGGGGAGTATAACAGATGCTTACAGGAAACACATAAGCATCAGTACTAGAAACCTCAGGCCCTTGGGATTTCCACTAGATTTCTAAAGTAATCAGCTACCTTCTGGAGCCATGGCCAACAATGGAGGTATGAGCTGTTAAAGTAGGTCCAGAGAGGATGTCAATGTTTGAAGGCTTTTAGAAAGATAGAAGATAGCTAGGTGATTCAATGGATGGAGCATTGAGCCTGGAGTCATGAAGATCTATGTTCAAATCTGGATTCAGACACTTACCAGCTGTCTGACCCTGGGCAAGTCGCTTAACCTCTCTTTGCCTTAATACACTGGAGAAGGAAACAGTAAATTACTCCAGTATAGTCTGTGGGGTCATGAAGAATCAGACATGAATGAATGACTGAGCAACAACAGAAAGATAGGAACACTAATATACTATGGAAAACATCAAATGAATCTGGAAAGCAGTTTGGAATTATTCTAAGAAAGGGGATAAAATGTCAATATCCATTGATCTAGAAATCCCATAGCCAGGCATATACCCCAAAGGGAGTCAGAGACAGGAGTGGTCCCACATTCACAAAATAATAATAGCAGCACTTTTTATAATATAAAATAACTAGAAACCATGCAGATGCTCATCAGCTGGAGATTGGCTAAACAAACTGTGACACGTGAATTAAATGGACATTATTGTGTTAAACTGATATAAAATGAAATAAGTAGAACCATAACTAAAACACTGCAAGTTGAAAGAATAACAACAGGAAACCCAACTAAAGTCTGAGTTTTCCCTTCTCCAAGATAAGCATGCCCAGTTCCTTTAATCTTTATAGTAATATGGCATGATTTTCTTTCATTGTAGCTATTCTTAATGATATTTAGTGTTGTGGGTATGCATAGGTGGGTCTCTTCCTTCCTCCTCCTCTACATCCTCATTCTTTTTTGGTTTAAAATCTTTTTAATAATATTTTCAAAACACACAGAAAATATGCTCATACCACCCTTTCTTTTTTTTTCTTTGTTTTTTAGAGGGCAATCGGGGTTAAGTGACTTGCCCAAGGTCACATGGCTAGTTTTTGTGTTAAGTGTCTGAGGCCGGATTTGAACTCAGGTCCTCCTGACTCCAGGGCGAGTGCTCTATTCACTGCATCACCTAGCCACCCCATTTACCACCCTTTCTTGATTGCACTTTATGTCTGGTCAGCCAATTGGGTTCCCCGTATTTTAATACTAGGTCCTGATGTCCAAATCCCATTAACAGACTTCAGCTTTTTTAGTTAGTTAGTCAGTTCTCCACATCCATTTTTCTCCTTTATCTTCAATAAGTAGCAGTAAGGAAACCTAATCTGTTGTTCTATGGTCTTCTATTTCTTGTTCAAAACTTTACAATCAATGGATAAAATTCTCTACCTGACCCAGAAGTCCAAGGGAGCTTGAAGGAAGGATGAAGAGCTTTCATTTCCTACCTAAAAAAGTAAGATAATTTCATTCTTCCTCATTCTTATAGACCACAGTGTGGGGTCAACAAGAATTAGTCTCCCTCATTCTGTCGCTAATCATCTTTCCCAATCAGTGGTGACTAATCTCGACTTCTCTGTGACCTACCAGCAAACTTGTGTCCTTCAACAAGGGATCTAGTTAATGCTCAGCTCCGTGGGAGGTACTCTAATTCAGCAAATCAAACTGAGGGTCATCCCTGGCATTTAATATGGACAAATAACTACCTTGGTCCCCTTAAGTAGTGAGTGAGGTCACCAACTCCTCCCTACCCTATAGTTCTTCCTCTGACCCTTACTGGATGATCTCCCACCAAGTAACTTCTGTAGCTCTACTGCCTGTTTCCCAGGGCACCCACATTTCTCCTCTTTAGGAAATACCTTCAATTCATTTTCTATCTCCAAGTCTGTACTTATCCTTCTTCTGCCCAGCCTTATTTGTGAGATCGTTTATTCTCAGCACTCCTAACAAGGGGCAAATTTACTTTCTGACTCTTTGGATCTATTTTTGGTTTTCCATTGAACTCCTTCCATTTTGTGGGGTAAGGTGGGGGTAAGAAACACACTTCATTGTCCTTGGTAACCAAGAGTATGGAGAGATGTTTTACCCTACCCTTTTCTAAGAAAGAGAGACCAGTTTATACTTGGAACATAGATAACTATTGTTGGATGTGTCAGAACAACAAATGTCACACATTCATTGCAAGTCACTGCAACAGTTGCTCTGCTCTCCATTATCACTGAATCTTTCTCCTTCCACTCAAGTCCTTTCATTTTTTCCTTCTCCTACTTGAATTCCTATGAAAATCCTTATCTGGCCCTTTTCACAATTACAGCACCTTCATGATTCCAAATCACCTTCATAATTCTTTTTGTTTCATTTCTTTTTCTAAAACTAGCCTCTCTCATAGAAAACAGAAGTGAAACATTTCACTTGATTATGGAGTTAAAATGCCACTGTTTTTTAAATAAATGAGTGAGTGTATTTGAATAGGCAGGTTATACATGGAGTTACAGATGGGCACAGGGCATGGGCAAGGTGTACTGACACACCCAGACACATGCTCTATGCCTTCTAATATATGAAGTTGTACAGGAGATATGCTTGATCAGTTCTACAAAGAACAACTCATGTTTTCTCAGCATGTGCAGGGGAGGAGGGCTCTTCATAGCTGAAGCAGGACTTTGGGGTTTCCTCTTTTCTTATTCTACCAAAACATTTTAAAAATTATTTTTGCTTTATTAAATATTTCCCAATCACATGTAAATTTTTTAATAATGACTTTTTAAAATTTTGAGTTCTAAATTTCTTCTTTTCCTTTTGTGCCTCCCCCCTACTTGAGAAAGCAAGCAATTTGATGTCAATTATGCTTATGAAGCCATGCAAAACATATTTCTATATTAGCCATGTTGTAAAAGAAAACACAAACAAAATAAAACAATAACAATAAAGAAAGTAAAAATATGCTTCAATCTTCATTTAGAGTTCATCAATTCTCTCTCTGGAGATGGACAGAATTTTTCATTGTGGACCTATTAGAATTGTCTTAGATTATTGTCTTGATCAGAGTAGTTAAATCTTTCATAATTGATCTTCCTTACAATATTGCTGTGTACAATGTTCTCCTGGTTTTGCCCACTTCACTTTGCATGAATTCATATAAGTTTTCCCAGATTTTTCTAAAATCATCCTGCTTGTCATTTCTTATAGCGCAATAGTATTTCATCACAATCATATATCACAACTTGTTCAGTCAATCCCCAATTGAAGGGCAATTTCCTCAATTTCCAATTCTTAGACACCACAAAAAGAGCTGCTATAAATATTTATGTACAAATAAGTTTTTTCACCTTTTCTTTTATCTCTTTGGGGCTCCCACTGTATACAGTTGTTTATATTTCCAGTTGTCCTGATTTATATCTTGTCACCGGATCCAGATGGCAAACTCTTTGAGTAGGAGCTGCTCTACTGGGGACCCAACGGGAACAGCGGGGCAACACAATTCCTTCCTTCCTTCCTTCCTTCCTTCCTTCCTTCCTTCCTTCCTTCCTTCCTTCCTTCCCCTTCCCTCTGTCCACATAGGGTATCATACCCTTACCTTCAGGTGCTCTGCCCAAAGGAATGGAAATTTTGATCATTGAAACCTTGCAAAATATCTTGGGGTTTACAGGCTAGATTTCTTTCTCTGGCTCTTATTGATTGGTCAACTATAGGCCCCAGGCTAAGCCCCACTTGGTCATTGTTGTGTCTCTGACTGGCTCAGAGTGACTGTAAATAGCAATTGTTTATGTTTTGGCCAGAATCCCTGAGAGTCTTTCCCTCCCAGATTGATTTTGTTTCTGTTTTTAGACTAGGTAAAAGAGGCCATTCTCAGCCTCATTTCTTACTTAGCCTTAATTTACACTGAATGGGCGTTGCCTCAGTCAAACTGAGACCTTTAAAGACCTTAGCTTAAAAAGGCCAAGGTCTCCCACTGCATCTGGGGACATCTACAGTCATCCAGACCTATATCTTGCTATTGGACCCAGATGGCTCTGGAGGACAGAGTGAGGTTGGTAACTTTGCACAGTCCTCCCTCACTTAAATCCAATTAAGTTGCATTTCTTGCATTCCCCCCCCCCCCATGTCATGGTCCTCTTTGAGAATGAAGGATAAGCAACAATGATTTCTTTGGGATACAGACCTAGTAGTGATATTATTGGGTCAAAGTACAGATTTATAGCTCTTTGAGACTAGCTCCAATTGTTCTCCAGAATGATTGTTCTAGTTCACAGCTCCACAAATGGTGCATTAGTGTCCCAATTTTTCCACATCCTCTCCAGTATTTGTCATTTTCTTTTTCTATCATGTTAGCCAATCTAATAGGTGTAAGGTGGTATCTCAGAGTTGTTTTAACAGGTATTAGTAGCAATTTAGATCATTTTTAATATGACTATTAATATCTTTGACTTCTTCCAAAACTTGTTTGTTTGTATCCTTTGACCATTTATCAACTGGAGAATGGTTCTTATTTTTATAAATTTGGCTCAGTTTCCTATATATTTGAGAAATGAGGTCTTTATCAAAGAAACAAAAAAATTTTCCCCTTAGTTTTTTGCTTTCCTTCTAATTTTGCCTGCATTAGTTTTGTTTGTGTAAAAACTTCTTAATGTGATGTAATCAAAATGATCTATTTTACTTCCTGCAATCCTCTATATCTCTTATTTAATCATAAACTCCAGACGTCTACCATATCAAATTTTTCTGAGATTCTTTTTATCTCTTTGATTTCTTTCTTATTTGTTTTCTGGATAGATTTATCTTGTTCTGATGGGGGAAAGTTGAGGTTCTCCACTAGTCTTACTGTCCATTTGCTCCTGTAATTCAGTTAACTTTTCCAGTAAGAATTTGGAAACTATGCTATTTAGTTTTTTGTGTGTGTGTGATATATAGTATATTTTATTTAGTACTGATATTATTTCATTACTTATGGTTTTTGACAAAATGTAGTTTCTCTGCTTATCCCTTTTAATTAAGTTTATTTTTACTTTTTCTCTGTCTGAGATCATAATTGTTGCTCCTGCCTTTTTAGTTTTCACTGAAGCATAATAGATTCTGCTCTAGTCTTTTTTTTAACTCTATGTGTGTTTTCCTGTTTCAAGTGTGTTTCTTACAAACAATGTATCATTGGATTCTGGTTTTTGATCTATTCTGTTATGCATTTCCATTTTATGAGTGAGTCTATCCCATTTACCTTCTCAGTTATTATTACTAACTCTGTATTTCCCTCCGTCCTTCTCTATCTCTTTTTATCCTGCCCCTTGTTTAAAATCTATTTCACTTCTGTTCATTGTCTTGTTTTATTTGCCCTCCCTTTTATAATCCCCTTTTCTTTTATCTCCTTCCCTTCCCACTTCTCTGTTTGGGAAGTTACAGTTCTATACTGAGTGTGCATATGTATATGTATGCATGTATGTATACACACATATGTATGTATATATGTTCAAGTGTTATTACCTATTACTATTTTCCTTTCCACTATAAAAGCTCTTCCTTACATGCCCCTTTTATGTAAGATAATTTTCCTTATTCTTCTTCTCCCTTCCCCCTCCTTTCAGGATATTCCTCTTTTTCACCTATCCATTTTTTTACATCATCCCAACATAATCAACTTGCTCCTATACATTTTTTTAAATGTAGAATCTTTCTAAATGTCCCCAAAATGATAAAGATACATGCATCATCTCCCCATATAGTAAGATAAACAGTTCAACCTTATTGAAACCTTTATGATTTCTCTTTCATATTGTCCAGTTACTTCCTTTTCTTTTGACTACTAATGGCTGAAGCTCAAAGACCTGATAACACCACATTACAATCTGGAGTCCAAAGCATGTGGCTTTTGCAATCACTGTTTCTGCTTAACCACGACTTCCTCTGTCCCGCCTAGTCCCATTTCTCAACTTTTTTTTTTAACATTTTCATGCTACAGTTCTCTCAAGTTTGGCAACATACTATATAATATGGAATTGGTTTTGGAATTAGAGGATCTGAATCGAAAGCCCAGCACTGCTGCTCACTATATCAGACAAGTTACTGAACCTCTTTAAGTCTAACTTTTATCATCTGAAAAAAATAATGGGTTGTACCTAAGGATCTCTGGCATCTCCTTCAAAACTAATTTTTAAGAAGAATCTCTTTAGTCCAAAAGAGTTGGCTAGGTAGCTGGCAAAAAAACTGACCAATTAACTGAATTAAAAACAACAACAACAGACCAGGCATCTGAGAGATAGAATGTCTGAACGTGTCTGATTCCTGGTGTTTTACCTAGGACCAGCTCTACAGAGAAGGTCTGCAGAGCTGTTGTGCTGGCCTCATTGTTGTATGCCTGTGACATCTGGACAGTATACCAGCACCATGCCAGGAAAGTGAATCGCTTCCTTTTGAATTGTCTTAGGAAGATTCTGAAGATCGCCTGGCAGGACAATGTATCAGACACTGAGGTCCTTTCTTGAACTGAACTGACAAGCATTCAAACTCTCCTGCAGAGAGTGCAATTCCAATAGGCTGGTCACATTGTCCAAATGCCAAATGTGTACTTGTCAAAAAGACTATTTTATGGAGAAATGACACAGGGAAAGTACTCACATGGTCGTCAGAAGTGATACAAAGACACTCTCAAGGTCTCTCTTAAGAACTTTGGTATTGATTGTGTGACATGACCCAAAGGGGATCATGAGCTGTTGGACACAACTGGAACCAACTAAACAACACAACGACAACAACAAAAATATACCAGACATGGACTCAACTAACAACTTGGGGTTTCAAATCCTATACTTGGCTACCAAATTGCTTTTTTTATTTCTTATTTGTCTTTATTTTGTAATGATAAGACAGTCTCCTTCAGATGTTTTAGCAACTAAGCTTGTACAATTAATAATCTCACCAGTAAATCTGATTTTATCACTTAGACAACCAGCATCACCACATGTCATACCAGAACAGATGCTTTCTGGGTTTGTGTTTTATGTTCTTGGTAGCAGGCTATACTCCCATATTTCCTACTTCCAAACCCTGACTCATATTCAAATGATGCCTACATTTCACCAGTCTGACTCCAACAAGGTTCACCCATTATTTAGTCAAAAACATGATACCCTTTGGAGCTCCTATTCAATTACCAACAAATTCACCTATATTCTCAGTCTTTTCAAAGAACTTTAAATTTTGCACCTTTTTCCTTTAGCAGACACCTGGCTCTTCCCCAGAGACATAACACATCTTCCAACCATCATCATTGTGGCCACTTCTCCCCCTATAGCCAGTTCACTGGGCCAGGATGAGGGGTAAACCTACTCTTTGTCCCCAAGAACTATTTACTATTCTTCTACCACCATTACCCAATACTCTTTCCTCTTTAAAGATCACTGCAATCCTTTTGCATCATGTGTAGTTATTGTTTTTACTACCATCTACCAGTTTATATGAAAATTTCCCAACTTTTTCACTGACTTTAGTAACCTATCTCATGATATTCTTCTTCACCTCATCCCTTGACACTATCATCATGGACTTCAATGTTTAGCAAAAACCTGTCTTACATTTAGACTATACAATTCCTAAACTTCCTTAATGTTGGTGATTTCCTTCCCTGCCCCCCTTCCACTCCACACCAGCATGGTAATATTTTAGACCTTACCATCTCTCAGGATTATACCACTTTTCAGATATAGAACTTTGTAATTATTTGCCCTAACTACTGTCTCCTATCTTTTATTCTCCTGTTTCATTCAAACTGAACCCACTTTTAACTCTTACTACAAACTTCTGACCCTTTATCAATCACTATTATCTCAATTTATCATCCCTTTTCCCCTTCTTTACCTTTCTATTCACACATCAATCAAAAGGAGAGATTCTTTAGTCTCTGAGAAATAATTGAATTCCTGCCTCCCCCCAGACACAGAATTTTCCCATAATTACATGGAAAACAATTTGATCTGTGTAATAAAATCTCTAAAGATGTTGTCAGGGATGAGGTGGGAAGATCATTGGTGTTTCCAGGTTCAGCTTTGGAAGATGCTCAGAAAGAAAAAGAAAAGAGACATGTGAATAAAAAGACATTTAGCACTTGTTATGTGTCTAACACTGAGCTCATGGTAGAGGATGCAAATAGAGCAGCAAGACAGTCCCAGTTCTCAAAGACCTCCCATTATAATTATAGAGTCAGCTTCAAGGAACTCAAATATAGGAGGTTTTAGATGCAGGGCAGATGTAAAAGCCTAAAGATGGATTAAAAGGGCAAATCAGCAGGGTAGATGGTAAGGTCCAACAAACTTACTGGAAGGATTGTAGCTGGTAGTTTCCTGCTCATCCAAGCAGAGAGAATGATTTTGCCATGACTGATGATTATTGCAAAAGCATTAGTGGTCCTAAGGGTCTTAGCAGAATGTAGCTGGTGGTTAT
This sequence comes from Petaurus breviceps papuanus, assembly GCF_028583685.1. NCBI lineage: Eukaryota > Metazoa > Chordata > Mammalia > Diprotodontia > Petauridae > Petaurus > Petaurus breviceps. The sequence continues at coordinate 954,139 of NW_027187267.1, forward strand.
TTTGGGAAATAGAAAAAAGATAGGAGAGTCAGCATGCAGAGGGTCAGGGACACAGCATTATGTGGGAAAATGGCAATGAGAGCTATGATGGAGGAGGGGTAATCCTTCAAATGTTCTCCATTGTGCCTGTTCCTGCTTGTCCCACTGCTAAAGAACTGATTCAGAGCTTATAGTTATGTCAAAGGGAAACTGCAGTTGAAAGATATAACTTTGAAACGATTAGAACTTCAATCAAGTGACTGGGGTAGATTTTATGTGACCTCAACTTATAGAAAAACATCTGAAAATGATCACAGCTATTTTGATGAATATACCAAACCAATATTTCATGCATATAATGGTATTCTGTTAACTATGGCTAATCCAGATTATGAGAAGAAGCATCAGGAGTGACTTTACATGGAAGATTTCCCATCTAACTATGAGGAAAATGAAAGAGACTTAGAACAAGTGGCAGATTCATACATAGATGACATCGTTAAAGGCTTAGGTACCAAAATAGAAAAAAAAAAAGAGAAATAATTTGTCTAAAATCAGAATACAAGTAAGAATAGTCAGATTATTTACTGGGATATTCAGTTTGTTAGTCATAAGGGGATCAGAAAAAAAAAACAGAGGAAAGCAAGAAAATATGTTACATTAATATCAAATTAAAGATGCTGAATTTTGGTTACCTAAGATAACTATGAGTAAGTAGATGGTACAGTGGGTCTAGAGTCAAGAGGATCTGAGTTCAAATGTGACCTTTGACTCTTACTAGCTGTATGATTCTTGGAAAGTCAGTTAACCTTTGCCTGCCTCCATGTCCTTATCCATAAGATGGCAGCAATAGTAGCACCTAGCTCCCAGGGTTTTATTGAGGATAAAATAAGATAATATTTGTAAAGTGCTTACCACAACATTTAGCATAAAGTAGGTTCTTAATATATATTTACTAACTTAATTTTTAAAAAATTTGAGATATACTATTTTAATTTAATTTTTTAATTTTAACAGTATCTGCCCAAAACAAAATTATTCTGTCAGTGCTAATGCAGAATGCATATGCCCACATATGATACATATACATAAATACAGCTATGTATGTATAGTCAGAAAAAAAGACATATGAGAAAATATCAATAACCACTTACCAATGTGCCCACTTTCTCATTTTTATATAAAAAGATATGGCCCATACTTCGTAAGTATATTAAAAAGGAAAAGACAGATTTTTAATAAGCAATATTCCATAGTAGACTATATTTTTTACCATCACACACTTAACTGAAAAATGTAGAGTGTAACATTCCATTGTACTTAGTGTTTCAGGTTATTAAAAGACTTTGATTCAGTAGAGTAAAATACTACCAGAAAGAAAACTTCTCTACCAATAAGGTTTCTGTCATACACTTCAAAATGATGACATTCCTTTGAAAGCTATAACAACAAAGACTGATTTATTCGATGACTCCTTGAGTATTAATATCAAGCAGGACATAAAATAAGATAATGTGTGCTGACTGAAATATGTTGACCACTGTCTTCAAGGGGAAACAGCCAAGGCTAAATTGAAGGTTTACCTATAACAGAGAAGATACTCCAAGTGTTGCCATTTGTGGCTCACAATATGCTGAACCTTGAAATATTGAATAGCCTCCTAAATGAGATATTTAACCATTCAAAAGAATTTGTAGTAATTATCTACACAAATATAACAAGTGGATAAAGAGGGCTTGTTTTCTTAATTATGGAATGTAGTTGGATGAATCACTCATAGTGCTTGTCCATCAGTATGTTTCTCTTGGAATAAACTGTAGATATTCTATTATTAGCTGGAACCCAAATTGATTAGGAGCTGGACAGCAGGTTGTAATGCCATTGGAAAATTATAAAATTCTTTTACCAATGACTGAGTTTCTCCTTGAAATAAAGGCCCATAGGGGGAGCTAAGTGACACCGTGAATAGAGCACTGGCCCTTGAGTCAGGAGGACATGAGTTCAAATCTGACCTTAGACACTTGACACACTTACTAGCTGTGTGATCTTGGGCAAGTCACTTAATCCCAATTGCCTTGCCTTCCCTCTTCCCCAAAAAAAATTATTATAAAAAGAAATAAGGGCCCATTTATTTAATACCAACAATCACTGGTTGACAGTGTATAGCTGTAAGCAGGAGTGTACTGGAATCAGCTTCAACTGGCTTCTGAGTACAAATTGTTAAATATTCAGTGTGAGCATTTTCACCTCATAAATTAGCAAACACTACAAATCAGGGATTTATTTACTGTTTTGCTGAGTATTAGAACCTAAGAAAGTGATGGAAAAATATTAATAATATAGATTAGTCTTAAAAAGTGTTTTTCACATTTTTCTTTTTGAAGTGCTAGTTATTAAATGTTTACTCACTTCAACTGTTGGTTTCAAGACATGGAACATTACAGTCTCCAAAGAACTGAAGATGAGGATCACACAAAGAACAATGCCATAGTGTATAGTGAATGTGAGAAGGTTCCAATGCACCACAAACAAGAAATTAGTCCAAAATGGATAAATGTTGTGATAGGAAGAACACAGGATCATTTAAAAAAAAAATAGGAACTTGTCCCAAAGTGAGATTGAGGGATTTCCTGTGTGTTCTATTAATATCCTATGCAATGTCAAAACAAGGTAAGGAAAGGCCCTGATACACTGGGTGTACTCCCTGTGATGAACATGTTAGAAGACAGATTTACAGGAAAGGTAAACATGAATTAGTTGTGATCTCCGGTATTAGAATACAGAGTATCTGCAGTATAATCAACAATGACAACTTCACAAATCCATTGCAATATTAGAACGCAAATACATATATATAAATCTGCAATATGCACACATACAGATCTGTGTTTACTTTTCTAATATATACATAAACACATATACATTATACATATATCTACATGCCATATTGCCAGTGTTCCGATCATTATCCTCATGCCCCTTCCACTGGAACCTTGGACTCTGAGCCTGAAAAGCTGGGCTCCAATAAAATAACTTTTGCTAAATCTTGTCCCAAACCAACCTACATACCACTTCCCAGTCGTTTCCATACCATGCTGCTTGAACTTAGGCAATTATCCTCACTTCCCACCCACTGGAACCTTGGACTCTGCCTCTGGGGAGTCAGTTTCTGATAGAAGAGCTGTCTCCTCATTTTGTTCTGAACCAGTTTTCCATGACACTTTGCTAGTGATCTCTTTAACAATATGTTCTATAATTTTCCAAGAAATCCAAGTGCAGCTCACTGATTTATAGTTTTCAGAATCTATTCTTTCCTCTTTTTGGAAAATTAGACAATTTGTCCTTTTTCAAACTTGTCTTTCAAATATCACTGACAATGGCTCATCAATCATATCTACCAGTTATTTTAGGATGTAAGAATATAGTTTATCTGATACACAGGCTCTTTAAGTTATCTCTCTAAGCAATAGATTTTCTTTATCCACTTGGTCTTTCTTTTGTGGGTGATCAGACCAAAGTCTTCGGACTAATTATCTGTCTCTTCCAGGAGGCCACACAGTCTTCTAAGGCTTGATTTATCAACATGATGTCATCAATAAAAAGGAGGATCTGGGGAATTCAGTATCCACAAGGAATCCTTCTTGAACTCTGTGCCAGGTCTCCTCAATGACAAGGGTGAGCCCCCAAGTTTTATGCTTTGCTTGATGATTATGGTCTGAAGATTTGCTGAATGAGACTTGTCCATTACATCTTTCAAGGAATCTTGAATGATTTTGTTGTATGAATGAAAGAAATATTGTTGGAAGAGAACCTTCAAACAAGGTTATCCTGAGGATGTTTAATGATGAAAATGAATAGGGGAAAACAAGCAAAAGAAAGATGAGAAAGATCTGCAAGAGATTTTATTTTAGGTCTTTTCCCAATCAAGGACATTAGAGCTGCTATACTTGAGTTTTAGCACTATCGTACCAAATATTCTTAAAGAAGAGGCATAAATAATATTAAAGAGAATAAAGATAAGAAAGTCACCTTGATTGAATCAAATATATATGTATACACACATATATGTATATATACACATACACATACATATCATATAGGAAATCTATGTTGTATTGACATTACTTTGAAGGTATTGAGAGATCAAATTTTTTTTTTAAAAAAGAATCTGTTGGAGAGAAAGATTTCAAAGATACAGAAAAAATTCTAAACCTTATTAAGTGAACCTACGAAACATCAATAACTGCCCATTATATTTCATATATATATATATAAAATCTGAATCATCTACACATATATCAGGACAACCTTAATAAGTGAATTATCAGGGAACTGGCAGGTTTTCACAAATGATATTCTACCATGGACCACTTCTTTACCATCACTAAACTGACTGAAAGATATACAAAATATTATCAGTGATTGATTATTAAAAATTATTTTGTTTGACAGAGAAAAATGCCACTTTAAAGCAGGGGTTATTAACTTGGGAATCAAGGGCTTGGTTTTTAAAAATACATTTTTTTTAAAGCAATTGGGGTTAAGTAACTTGCTCAAGGTTACACGGCCAGTTATTTTGTGTGGGTGCCAAGTATCTGGGGCCGGAACCAATCCCAGGTCTCCCGATGCTGGGGCTGGTGCTCTTACTCACCGCGCTACCTGGCTGCCCCTAAAAATACATTTTGATAATTATATTTAAATATGATTCATTTCCCTTTGAATTATATGCATTTTATTTTATACATTTAAAAGCATTACTCTGAGAAGACATGACATAAAAAGGATCTCTTTCTAATAGGTAATGAACATGTGCAAAATATTGAGAAAAATATTATCAAATAAGCTACAGAGATATATTGATTTTCCCTAGAACCACATTGCATATTTATACCAAAAATTCAAGATGTTTGAGGGGCCAATTTTGTTTATACAAAATGACTTATACATGTATATTTTATATGTATATATGTGACGCATATATAATGGCATATACATAAAAAACAATTTATGCCAGAATTAACTTTTTTTTTCAAAGTTGCTATAATGGTGGACTATGGTATATCATAACTAAATTAACATATTTTTCAAGAAAGCATTTGACAAAGTATCATGTTATGTTTGTGAAGAAGATGAAAAGATATGGGCTGGATAATAGTACAGTTAGATGAACTAGAAATTTATCAAAATGATTGTATCTGAAGAGTACTTACTAATACATTGATGATAACTTGAAAGGACTCTAGAGAATGCCCCTAGCATTTTTCCTTGGTGCTTTTAACATCTTTATTGGTGACCATGATAAAGAGATATATGGCACATTCATCAAATTTACAGCTTACACAAAGCCGAGAGGAAGTGTAAACACGAGCCAGAAAAATTTTGACAGGATACATTGATGAATTAAACTAAAGACTCTGAAATTTAACATAAATGTGCAATCTTCTACTTAACTTCAAAAAAACCAACTCCAGAAATCTAAGATGTGAGGAAAGTAGCTAGATAGTAGTTTAGAAAAAATTTATTCAACACACATATACATACAAACATATGTGTATTAAAGCCACATGTAAGAGTTCACATATGTTTAAGCACGTAAATATATGCATATGTATATAAGCCTATGCTGTGTGTCTATATGTTCGTATAATACATGGCATATACAGATATAATATACACATATCTGTGCATGTGTATTTATGCACATATATCCTATTTAATGCACATGTGTATGTATGTTTATATATACATATATGTATGCATTTAACTCTTCATACAAATCAATAGTATGAGGCAGTAGCCTAAAAACATCTTATGTGACCATAGGGCAAATTAAGAAAGACATATTGTCCATTACTAGGGAGATGGTTGTCCCACTTATTATTACCTGGTCAGGCTACAGCATATGTGTTCAGTTGTAGACACTACATTTTAGGAAGGACATTTAAAGAACAGCCATTTAAAGATAGAAGGCCTTAGAATCATGTCATATGAAAACTGGTTAAAGAAACAGGGGATGTTTATCCTATAGAAGAGGTTCTTAACCTTTTTCATTTCCTAGACCTCATGAGGAATGGGGATTAAATTTGATTGTTTAGTTGTGTCTGACTCTACAGGATGCCATTTGGAAGTTTCAAAGCAAAGATTTTGGAGTGGTTTGCCATTTCCTTCTCCAGCTCATTTTATAGATAAGAAAACTGAGGCAAACAGGGTTAAATGACTTGTCCAGGGTCACACAGCCAGTAAGTATTTGAGGCCAGATTTGAATTTAGGAAGATGAAGATGAATCCTCTTGACTCCAGGCCAAATGCTCTATTCCCTGCACCTTCTAACTGCCCAAATTTGTAGCATAAAGTTAAAAACAGTTGCCTAAAAGGGGGTGGAGAGGAGGAGGGAAGTCGTCTTAACAGAGTCACAAAAAGTAGAATGATTGGTTTGGGGAGGTAGGTTCTTCTCTCTTTCCTTCCCAACCTCCTATAGTTCTTTGTGAGTACATGCTAGATGACTGCATTTCAGGGGTATTGTAGAGAGGATTCTTGTTAGGGCATGGATTGGATTATCTGGCTTCTAAAGTACCTTCTAACTTTGAGATTCTAGGCACAGAAGGTGAATCAATGGTCCCTTGGATAGGAGGGCCTGACTATGGCATCTGTACTGCCACAAGGTACCTGGGTATTATCCTGGGATCTGACAATAAAAGTAAACCACAAATACACCACACTAGAGGGCATGCATGGGGATTTTGGTAGCTTGGTCTCTTATCAGGGATATAGGAAGTAAAAACCCAGGACAGCAATACAGAAAAAAAAAAATGCCCTTGATAATAGGAATAATGCTGATAATGTCACATTTTTGTAACGATAAAACAAAATATACCCACATTGGTTTCATCACAACTACCTTATGAGACAGGTATTATCCCTATTTTGTCCCTATTTTGTATTTTATATTATTATCCCTATTTTGTAGATGAGAAATCTGAGTCCAAGAAAAATTTAAGAGGCTGACTTAGGGTCAAGCAAACTAGTTAGTGTCAAAGTTTGGACTCTACATAAGGCTTTCTGACTCCAAGGCTAGTACTATTTCCACCACATTATGGTGCCCTAACTGACTGCACAGATAGTCTGGCTGTACCTTTCTGTCTCAAATCATTAGAGCCCACACCACTAAACCTCTCCCTTCTGAAGAGAATCTTCCCGTGAATGACAGGCTTTAGCTTTCTTACATGAATGTACCTGTGGGACTTAATTGGCCTCCCTGGATGTAGTGCCCCTACCTCTCCTGCCCATAACTTCAGTCTTTCTGAAATGAGCTGAGGCTGAGGCTGAAGCTGTGGAGACCATGGGTCTCCAGGTTGGGGAGGGATGTCTGAGCCTCCTTTGGATATCTGCCTGTGGCCACCTATCTAACTAATTTCCTATAGAAGATTTCCCCCACTCCTCCCCATCTTCAACACAGAGATATGTTAGCTCCCTGAAGCTGGAAAAAAAAAAAAAACTGAACAACTTTTGGTATCACTTTGCAAATTGATCTTAGACATACCCCACTTCTCTCTGCTGCCCAGTTACTCATTATTGCTACCTCTTCAGGCTCTATTCTGCTAGTTCTAGACAGTTCTGAAAATAATAGGATAATATATTTGGAGCAGGAAGAGGGCCTTTGATGCTAAGGAACACAGCCTCCTAATTTACAGATAAGGAAACTGAGACACAAAGAAGTTAAGTGACTTGCTGAGATTGTTAATGGAGGTGGGATTAGATCCTGGGTCATCCTGATTCTAACTTCAGTGCCTTACTCACTATGCTCAGCTACCTTCCCCTACACATTGAAGGTCAAAAGCTACCTTTTTTCCTTTGGGTTTACTGGCTAGATTTCTTTCTCAAAGACCAAGCCTTAAACCCAATTCACTCTGGAGATCATGGATTGGATAGGTCCCAGCCCTAGCACAGAGCTAATGTAAATACTAAATAGGAATTGTTTCTCTTTTGTCCGAGAACCCTGAGGGTATTCCCCTCCCAAGTTTGCTTTTCTTTCTTTCTTTTTTTTTTATTAAAGGGGCCATCCCATGAGTAATTACTTGAAAAGACTTATTCACTGAATGGGCACTATCTCACTCAAAGTGATAACCTGAAAAGACCTTAAGTCTAAAGGGACCAGGGTCTCCCACTGCATCCTGGGCCATCTCCAGTCCTCCTGATGAATATCTGGCCCCGGACCTAGATGGCTCTGGAGGAGAAAGTGAGGCTGGTGACCTTGCACAGGCCTCCCTCACTCAAATCAAAGTCTACTGCAAGTCATGTCATCATCTCCCTGATGTTGTGGTCTTCTTTGAGAATGAAGGACAATGAAGAACAACAATGCTCAGCTACCACTCCAAGGGAAGCATAGAAATGGAGATGAGAACTACCCAAGTCGACCCAGGATCTCATAATTTGAGAAGGTAGGAACCAGGAGACAGGAAAAACTCAGAGGGAACTGCCACAGACTTGATGATGTCTTTACACATGGTACTCAGTAAGAGCCAACTCCCTAGTGAGAACCAAAGAAACCTGTGAGAGGAAGCCAAGAAATTCTTCTAAGTGGCTTCTTTTCCCAATTTGACCACAGAGCTTTGGTATTCGTTGTTCTAGCCTTGGTTGTCCCCACTGAATGCCAGTCACTAATTAAGGAAAGGAAGGACCTGGGTGGTAATGGCTCCCCAGGGTTATGGCAACACAATTACTGATCAGGGTATGGGAATCATTCTTGACAAAAGACGACAACATTGATGATACTAATTGGGACACTGTTTAGAGGAATGTCCTTGGAGAGGAGGCTGACTGGGGAGGGACACTATGCAAGGGACTGAGGTGAGAATAGTAGAACAGGGGAACAGCTAGAAGAAGTTAGGTCTCTTTCATCCAGCTATAGGATTTCTGAGTATGGCAGGAGGGAGGCAGAAGAGTTGGAGATTAGGGATAGTTTGGGGAATTGCACTTGGGAGTGATCTGCAGAAGAAAGAGAGACATACCCAGGAGTCATTGCAACCAAGTACTCACATTTGTGGGGACCTGAGATGCGCTTACCTAGAAATCTTGGGGTTCTTTCTCTTGGAATGAAGTTGAAGATGTTGGTTTGTTAAGGATTTTAGGAATCTTAATTCACATTGGGACTTGCCAACCATTAATAAATACAAAAACTAGTTTCAAGACTTAAAAGTGTTTTATTCCTTTCATGGGTGGCCCAGCTCTTCTCTGACCCAGTACCTATTTATCTTCAGTCACTGACTGGGTTTTGGGTGAAGGAATGCTACAAGGTAAGTAGATGGGGGGTGGGGTGGATTGCTGAGAGAGAAGCAAGCTGTTAATGGAAAGCAGGAGGCTAAGGGAAAAGGAGATCATGGGAATGAGGCTTAGTGAGAGGGAGAGTAGGGAAGCAGCTTGGAAAGATGGTGCTGAGCTGGTCACAATGAGGGCTTTATGGCCAATAGAAGTAGCTTCCAACCCAGCTTTAATTACTCCTAGCTTTGGAGGTCTCTTGAAAACTTTTCTATTGAGAATTTTGTCTCTTTACCTTACCTTCCCCCTCTACCTCTCATACAAAATGCCTCATTATCCTCTTTTCTTACTCAGTCTCTTCTCTCCAAAAATATTTTCCCAATCCCTCCATACACTTGCATTGCCCTTCTAAGTCAAAGATTATATCTCCCTGATCTTTACGTCTTAAATGTGTGTGTGTGTGTGTGTGTGTGTGTGTGTGTGTTTTGCTGGCATGAGTATAGGGAGGAAATCCCAGTGTGGAAATTCTCTTCATTGAAGCAAATTGGCAACAGGTCTCTAAATTGAAGACTTAGACAATACTATTGGTTCACTGAGAGGTTAAACAATTTGTCCTTGGCGCATGACTAGTTGGCATTCATCATTGCTAGTTGGTACTTGGCATTCATAACTTCACGGCAAGCCCTATCTCCTATGCCATGCTTCCTTTCTAATCTTTCAAACTTCTCCAAAGCATGGTTCCTCTAGTAAGACTCCCTAGGTTGTTATGAGTAGCAATGGCTTATTCAAGCTTCTGTGAAATGCATTTTCCCCAGTAATTCTCCACCCATTGCCACTCTTTAATGCCAAAGGGAAATGGCCTCAGAGGTCTAATGTGTAATTGAAAAAAAAAAAGCAAAATTCCAAGAAAATAATGGTGAATAAGTTTGTAACATGACTGCTTTGGTCTAGAAAGCCGGGTTGTCCTTGGATCCCACCTTCCTATTTAAATCTGGGAATGACTCTACCACAGACTCAATGTCAGAGATGAAAAACCAGATCATTAATGAGGTAAGGGAACCCACTGGGCTGTGGAAAATCATGGCAATCCCTCATGCATCACGCTGTCTCAGTCAACCATTTGATCCTTCAGCCAGCAGCACCGTGGATTTTACCTTCTTTGGGCACAGAACATAGTGGGGCCATGCTGACTCAATAAACAGCTCCGGTCCCAGCTTGGTATGGAAATGGAAAGAGCACAGAACTAGGAGCCAGGACACTGGTTCTACCTATTACCAGATACCTAAGCTTAGGCAAGTGACTTAGGCAGGAGCCTCTTAGCATTTCAATTTCTGTATCTGTACATTGGGAGAAATAACACTCGAATTGTAAACCTAGTAGGATTGTTACAAGAATCCAGTTAATGGGTTTGAAAGTGCTTTGAGAAATCTGTCAAGTACTTTAACAGTAATGGAAGTAATTCTTATTATCCAGTATTGGGGTTAATGGTGGGAGAAACAAAATAAATAGAGGACTTAAAGAGTTTACAGTCTACTTGAACAGATATATCTTCTGTACATGGAAGTGGTCATCAAAGGAAGGATAGAAGGAAGGAAAGAAGGAAGAAGAAAAAAACTGAAAGAAGGAAGCAAAGAAGCAAGTAATTATTAAGTACTTACTATACTCACTATGTGCCATGCAGTATACAAAGTGCTTTATAACTATTATCTCATGAAGACAAGGAGAGAGAGCCTTTGGTTCTCTCCACCTAGATTGGCATCATCACCCTGCATATCAAACAAGGTAAGGAATGGATTAGCTGAAGAGATGGAAGATACTGTAGAGATCATCTAGTGCAACCCACTCATTTTGTAAATGGAGAAACTGAGGTAGAGAGTGGTTAAGAGATTAGTTCAAAGTCACACAGCTAATAAGAAGCAGACCTAGGATTCAAACTCATCTGCTTGCTCCAGATTCAGTATTCTTTTAGCTACATCTCTCTGCCTTTTAGTAAATCTGCATACGGTACTTGACTGCTCCTTAGAATAGTCAGTTCTGGAACCCACAAGGAAAAGATACATGCTACTCTTCATCTTGATTAATGAATAGAATCTGGTAAAGGAATTCATTCTTGTGAGCTACCATATAATAATCATTCTAGTGGGACTAAGTTTTGTATGTTGGTGAGAAAAGGAGAACCTAGAATAATAATAATAGGCTCAATGCATAGTATTTATAGAGTATTTCTTTTACTGAGAGTCATTTGTAGCATAGTGGATGAAGAGCTGAATTCTGACTCTGGAAGACTTGGGATGAAGTCCTACCTCTCACACTAACTGGCTGGGCAGTCTTGGCCAAGTCACTTAAACTCTTAACACTCTAGGCAATTTTCCAAAAATATATGTTACAGAAAAGGTGCTGATCTGTACTGGTAGAGATAATAACTTCTCATCTGAGACTTTTATGTTTCAATGAAATCATAACCCCAGTCCTTCTCCCCTTCGTTATTACACACTGGTGAGGCATTTAGTATAAGCATCAGCACTCATATTTTACAGATGAGGAAACTGGTCACATAGTTAATAAATAGCATGATGGGTACCTGTAATAGGAATGTAAATTTTTAAGATCTTCCCTGCCCCTAGGCTAAAGTGCACCTGGAGCCTGGGGTGGGAGGCTTGTTTTTCAATAGATACTTCTTGATTAGCCAGTGAGTCAATAAGGTTGTTACATTCTCTGAGCCAGGAGAAGGCTATATAAGCCCTGATGTGAGGCTTTGTTTTGGGGGCTCACGTTGAGAAGTGTTCTGTGATTTGATCTTGATTTTGGGAAGCCGTTGTCCAGAGCCCCCCAGTTTGAAAAACCCAGATGTTGATTTGGTATGGATGTAATGGTTGGACAGTTTGGAAATCTGTCTATTTGATCTGTTTCTGTCTTGATAATTCTGTCGGTATACTTTGAAGTTCGGGGTGCTGACCTTCTTCCCCTGAACTAGGTAAACGATACATGTTTGACTGATTAAAGTAAGCTTGTTAACCCATTTTGAGTTGCTTTCCTTTGTCAAAGCAGATCCAAGAACCTGTGTTGGCAGCAAACCCTGAGGATGCTTGGGGTGCTTGCTGCTACAGTACCCAATCCCAAATCTCTTGATTCCAATCCCTATTCCACTATAATAGATTGTTTCTCAATAATTCCAAGAGGGCTACTGGAAAAAATATGGATGACAATGAAAAGAGAATGACATTATTTATTCAAATCAACCAAGGCAGCATTGCAAAATGAATAGAGGACCAGCTTCTGAGTCAGGAAGATGTGGATTTAAGTCTTACCACTAATGCATACTGGATGGTTGACTAGGGGAAAGTCAATTAATTTCTCAGTGTTTCCAGGAAAATCTCCAACACAAGAAATAGAAGAACAACCATTGATCTACTTTGGTAGTGGGAATTTCCTCACTGGGAGTTCCTTAAGCCAACTCTGGGCAAACAGCATACTCTACAAGAGTCTAGTCCTATTCTTTGAGTTAAGCACCTGAAAACCATATTAGAAGAAAAAGCCCTGTGTGTCCAACTGGCAAAGTATGAGAAAAAATATTTCTGAGAAAAAGTGGAAAAAGAAGACAGCTCAAGTGAGAAAAGGAAGTCCAGTAAGTCAGCAAATCAGAAATTGTCTTTTGTGGTGGGTTTTGAGTAGTACTGGAAAGGTCCCTACTTCCCCCAAATACCTGACCCTCCCCATATACCTGGAAGCCATGATACCTAAAATTCTAGCATTCCATGATTTTAATGAGGTATTGACCTGTCCAGGGTTCTTCTTTTCAAAATACAAACATCCATTCATTCATTCAACAAAATTTCTGAGTATTATCCTTTGAGAATACAAAAATAGAGAAGATATAATCACTGATTAAAATCTAGTAGAAGAGATTATATGCAATACGAAGTAGCAAACAGTTAATGCTTTGAAAGAGGTGCAAGCAAAGTATTTTAGGAGTTCAGAGGAGGAAGAGGTCATTCTCTCTCTGAGAGTTGAACAATGTCCTTGTGGAAGAGGCAACATTAGAACTGGGTCTTGAAAAACAATGGCGTTTTCATAAGGAGAGACACAGGGAAGGAACATTGTCCATGAGAAGAAAAATTGTCACCAAAGGGCAGCATTATGGAGACAAGAGATTAAACTGTATAATGAATTAATTCCAACATGCTGAAATAATATTCTTCAAGAATCAGCAGAGCTATAAGGTAGAAAACAGGTTAGACTTGTCTTGATTGATTCTAGAAGGTAAAACTAGGTTAAATGGATGAAAATCATGAGGAGGCAGATTTAGTCCTGATGTAATTTAAACCACTTTCCCAACACTTAGGATTATATCAATGGACTTCCTCAGGAAATAATGAAGTTACAGAAGACTTTGAGCACAGGTTGGTTACTTACATTTGGAGGATATTACAGTGGGGATTCGTGGTTAATTTTTGGTCCAATACAGTTATGAGTTTTTTTTATTCTATGCATTGAATGGAAGGAACTGGGGATGCTTAGCCTAGAGAAGAGGATTGGATGGTGATAACTGTCTTCTGCTGTTTGAAGAATTGTTATAGGAGAGAGAGTTTACACTCTCACAACTTGAACCTAGAAGGTACAATTGAAACTAAGGGGTAGAAGATGGACATAATTTCATTCACTATAAGGAAGAAGTTCCTAACAGTGAAGACTAAGTATGGATTGTTCTGTTTTATGAGGTACTGAATTTCTTGTTATTGGACGTGCGTATATAGAATCTGCATCCTTGGGATGCAACAGAAGAAATTTAAGGTTTAGGGGAAATTTTGGTCTAGAAAATCTCTAAGATCTCATTTAATTCTATCATTCTAAGATTCCAGGAAGCACGTGGAAATCCAGTACTGGACAATGGTATGTTAACGTTGTATATTATAAGGGGATGAGGGCATCAAAAGATGAGGTAGGGACCAAAAATAAAGATTACTGTTCTAAAACGTTGCTGCAAGTTGGCCCAGAACAGTGCAAGAATCTTAGAAAGCAGAAAGAGCTTGTGTTTTTAAAACTACTTTTAAGGGAACTCAAAGTCAACTATATGAAACCTTTTGAGCAAACTAGTAGAGAATCAGTTGATGAGTATACATTTCTTACGTGCCAGGCACTATGCTAAGTGCTGGGGATACAAAAAGAGTCAAAAGACTGCCCCTGCCTTTGAGAAATGTACTATTAATGGGGGAGACAACATGCAAACAAATTTATACAAAGTAAGCTATGTATAGGATAAATAGCAAATAATTAATAGAAGGAAAGCAGTAGAATTAAAAGGGGTTTGAAAAGATTGAATGTAAATGATATATATAATGTAAATGATGAGATTTTAGTTGATTCTTAAGCTGGGGCACTTGGTAGGAGGAGAGGAGAGAGAGCATTCAAGGCCCAGGAGACATCTAGAGAAAGTACCCAGAACAGAAAGATAAAAGTGTCTTGCTTGTGAAAATAGCCGGGAGGCTAGAGCCACTGAATCAGAAGATTTTGGGGGGGGGGGAGGGGGGGGAAGGGGGAAAGGGGAAGTAAAAGTACATTAGAAAAGTAGGAGGGGTCCAAGGTAGGAAGAATTTTGAATGACAAACAGAATGTTTTGTATTTGTTGCGGAAGGCAATAGGGAACCTCTGGAATTTATTGAATAGGGGGGAGTGAGATGGTTGGACCTGGGCTTTAGGAAAATCATTTTTTTTTGGTTGAATGGGAGATGGAATGGAGTGGGGAAAGACTTAAGGCAAGGAGAACTACCAGAAAGCGATTGCAATAGTACAGGTGCATAAATCTTAACAGATTTACCTATATTCTATTTGTCATTTTAATGGTAAATCATAGCCTAATACTTTGATATACCACTTTTTCAACTATTAAAACATGCTAACTATAGATGATGTTTTGTTATTAAAAATAAAGCAGCTATGTATATTTTTGGACAGATAAGTGTATTCCACCTCTTTTAATAACATCCTTTCCTGACCAATGAAATACCCTTCGATTACCTCATTGTAGGCTGGAGGTGACCTTATGTTCTTGGAAGTTTTGCAATCTCTGAAAGAGTCTATGAAGTTAGAGCTGCTTCAAGTACAAGTTAAGTGATGGACTGCATGTTTATTATCTGAGGATTAATCTTTCTAATCAAAAGGCTAGCCATAGGATGAAGACATTTTGACTGCAGCAACTTTAGAAATTACCTTCTAAACTAGAGAGGAATTTTGATCTGAAATAGGAAAGGGAGAATTGATACCAATGCCATTAGCACCACCACCAGCAGCACCACCAAAAACGATAGCATATCCTATACTGGAGTTTTACTAACTTCCTTAGGATATAATCCTAGTAATAGGATCATTGAATGCAGAGGTATGATCAGTTTTATAAGTTATTGTACAGTTTTATTGCTTTCCAAAAAGATTACCTTTTTGCAATCCTACTATGCTACAGTCATTGAGCTGCTTTGAAACCACAAAGACCTGGGTTCAAGTTCTGTCTTTGACAGATAGGGTTGTGTGACCCTAGAAAAAGAACTTAAATCTCAGTACTCTCCAAGATTATGAATTGCAAAGGAAATACCAGTCTGCATTGCTAGAGGGAACTTCCCTTACTGGGTTTTTCCCTAGACTAATGGAATCATGGATTCATACTTACCTCTCTATTGCTATGATATGCAATATGATAGAGTGTGTTTCCCCATAGCCCCACCAACTTTCAGTACTACCATTTTAAATTTGGTTTGTATGATTTGATGTCTTTAAGATAGTGCTTCAGAGTTGTTTTAAATCACATGATTTTAAGACAATTTAAACAATTTTAAATGACTAATTTGTAGTCTCATTTTAAAAAATTACATTTTCATATCTTGTGACCATTTATCCTATGAGAAACTGTTCTTTTAATTTTATCTTTATAGAATTAAGCTGTCAGATTTTTATTAGATAACTTTATTATGATAATTTTCCAACGTTTCTTTTTTTTTAAATTTGGTTATATTTATTTTGCTGTATGAGATCTTTTTCTCTTACATATATTAAGTCCATTTATTTTGTCACCTATTTTTATACACATGATAGATAAAATGTTGGGTTTTTAATTTTTTTTTTTGGAGGGCAGTTGGGGTTAAGTGACTTGCCCAATGTCACATGGCTAGTTTTTGTGTTAAGTTTCCGAGGTCAGATTTGAACTCAGGTCCTCCTGACTCCAGGGCCGGTACTCTATTCACTGCGCCACCTAGCCACCCCAGATAAAATGTTTTCTAACTTTGTACAGTTGAGATAGAATTATTTTTTCTTCCATTTTAATAATTTGTTTTATGCTGATATTATTAATTTTATTATAATATATTATGAATTGTGGCTCTAAATCAGTTTTGGTCAAATGCCTATATAATCTTTATAAGAACTATTATTCCTTTCTGTGAAAATTTTGTAGTCTTTGGTTGATGAGACAGTGATCTTCTATATACATTTGGTGTATAAAGTACATGAAGAGGAGTACTGTGACACAGCCTAAAATGATAGGTTGGAAACAGATTGTGACAGACATTAACCGCCAAAAAGGAGCATGTGTCTTATTGCTGAAGCAACAGAAAACCACTGAGGCTTTGTGAGCAGGGAGCAATGTGGTCAGTCATGCTTTAGGCTTCTCAATTGGAAAACCATAGAGAGACTGGATTGGACATGGAAATATTTGAGGAAGACCCGTTTAGAGGCTATTGTATCAGTCCATGAGAGGTAATGAGGGTGTAAACTTCAGTACTGACTGTGAGTGGAGAGAAAGGGAGACTAGGAGAGATGCTGTGGGATACAATTAACAGAACTTGGCAAATGATTGTCTGTAGGGAATGAAGAGTGTCGGAGAGCAGTAGCTTCATGGTTGCAAATCTGGTGACAGTATTGACAGAAATAAGGAAGGTTAAGAGAATGAGGGGATCAGGAGAATCACATTTTAAAATTTTATGTATTTTATATTACAGCATTATCAGTTATTCTTTTTGTCAAAAAAGGCTGTTGAAATGTGATCTTTTTCTTGTATGTAAATAAAATTTCTCTCCATATTATATATAATCTACATGCATATCTAGCTATATTAGATATGTACTATAGATAGATGATATATAAGATAGATAGCTTGTATATCTGTTTGTGTGTGTATATATGTAGTATATAAATAAAAATCTCTGTATTATATATAATCTATATGCATATAGAGAGAGATTAGATATGTAATATGGATAGGAGATGTGTAAGAAATATAGTTTATATATGTGTCCATGTGTGTCTACATGTAGCATATAAATAAAGTCTATATGACATAAAATTTATATACATATATGATAGATCAGACATGTAATATAGATTATATATAAGATATATAGATGGGGCAGCTAAGTGGTGAAGTGAATATAACATTGTCCCTGGAGTCAAGGACCTGAGTTCAAATCTGGCCTCAGACACTTAACACTTACTAACCTTGTGACCTTGGGAAAGTCACTTAACACCAATTGCCCTGCCTTCTCCCATTAAAAAAACAACACCAAAAAGATATATGGATAGCTTGTATATGCCCATATATGTAGTATATAAATAAAAATCTCTCTATAGTATATATAATCTAGATAATCTAGATGGATTAGATATGTAATATAGATGATATATAAGATATATACTTTATATGTGCTTGTGTGTATGTATGTAGTATACAAATAAAATCTCTTTATATATCACTTATAGTCTATATACATGTATAGATAGATTAGATATATAATATAGATAGAAGATACATTATATGCAGATAGCTTATATATGTCTATGTGTATATATGTAGTATATGAATAAAAATCTATATTGCACATAATCTATATATACACATTATAGATTATACATAATATAGACAGGTAATATATTATTCATAGAGAGCTTATACATAATATATGTGTCTATGTGTGAATATTCATAGTATATAAATAAATTCACTCTATATAATATAGATAAGCTAGATATATGATATGTAGATTATATAATATATGTGCATCTAAGTATATATACATATACAATCTCATTTCTAATGGCTTTAATAATTTTCTTTCTCATTGTAGTTCATTAAAGTTTTGAAGCTTGATGATGTACTGTGGTGAATTGAATTTCTAGGAAGTTCAGTGATTAGAGTTTTGTGGGTTGCATTAGTTTTTCAGTCAACAAGTACCAAGGCCATTCTGAATGAATGAATGAATCCCAGTTTCCTTGGTGCATTGAACTGAGACTTTTTTTTCCCTTCCTCACTCTAGGTCATTCCCTGGGAGCAACTTCCTTTAGGGAATCTCACCATGGTTACTGAATTCCTATTGCTGGGTTTTTCTGACCTTCAGGAAATGCAATTTGTTCTCTTTGCTGTCGTTCTCTGCCTCTACGTGGTCATCCTGGGTGGAAACATCACCATTATCACCATAGTCCACCTAGAGCACAGCCTCCACACCCCTATGTACTTCTTCTTGGGTGTCCTTTCTGTCTCTGAGACCTTCTACACCTTGGTCATCCTACCCAAGATGCTCCTCAACCTCCTTTCTGTGTTCAGGACAATATCATTCGTCAGTTGTGCCACCCAAATGTTCTTCTTTCTTGGCTTTGCAATCACCAACTGCCTCTTGTTGGGTGTAATGGGTTATGACCGCTTCACTGCCATCTGTTACCCTCTGCGCTACCCAGTTCTCATGAGCTGGTGGTTATGCAAGTTGATGGCAGTCACTTGTGGTGTGAGTGGTTTTCTGATTTCAATGGTGGGAACGTTTTTGGTCTTCAGCCTACCCTTTTGCAACTCCAACAGAGTCAATCACTACTTCTGTGACATTGCACCTGTCATTCATCTTGCCTGTGGGGACCCCTATATCAATGAGGTGATCATATTCACTGGTGGGGTTGTGATACTCATGGTCCCCTTGACTTTCATCTGTATTACCTATGGCTTCATTGTCAGAACTATCCTGAGGATCCCATCAACTGAAGGGAAAAAGAAAGCCTTTTCTACCTGTGCCTCCCACCTCACAGTAGTTGTGGTTCACTATGGATGTGCATCTTTTGTCTACTTGAGGCCCTCATCCAGGTACACATCTGGCAAGGATCGGTTGGTGACAGTGACTTACACCATCATCACTCCTTTATTAAATCCTTTGGTTTACAGTCTCAGGAACAAGGATGTCCAGATGGCCATTCGGAAGGTGATAAGCTGGGGAGGATGTTCTCATAAAAAACATGTAACCTAGATATTACAGAATTGTATACAAATATCCCAAAGCTAAAGGTATAGACATAGCTATGGTTCATATGCTATTATCTGGTCTTGATGCTTCTCAAACCTGTGTAGAATTTTTTTTCTGGACCAGTTACTAGAATAAAGATCAAGTACTAGGGAAAGGTTCACTGCTTATTGTCATAGCTACTAAGGGAAGAATTGTGTTCAACCATCTAATACTCCACTAGACTCAGAAAGATCTTAGCATGGTTTTTTGTTTATTGCTTTTTGGAGGGGGAAGGCAAGGCAATTGGGGTTAAGTGACTTGCCCAAGGTCACACAGCTAGTAAGTGTTAAGTGTCTGAGGACAGATTTAAACTCAGGTCCTCCTGACTCCAGGGTTGGTGTTCTATTCATTGCGCCACCTAGACACCCCTTAGCATGGTTTTTAAGAGCTGTGAAACATGTCCTTATATAAATGGAGTGTAGGTGCAGGGCCGTTATTATTTCAGATATATAACTGGAGTTATCTTTAAAGGCAATCTCATAACAACCTTAAGTGTTACTGAAAAACTGGCCTTAGATATGTAGGAATGGTACCAACTACTGCTGTAAGACTCCAAACACCTTGGGAGTGTATACTCACAAACACGCAGACATAGACACAGACAGACAGACACACACACACACACACTCTTTTGCTTTCCCATGTCAGTTAATCTAATCAAATCCAAGTCATCACATTTATTAAGTGTCAGTAAGACATAATGCTAAGCAGAGGAGATTCAAAGATAAAGCAAACAAATCAACAAATAAGCAAAAAACATGGATCCTATCTTTATGGAGTTGACATTCTCTTGGGATCACACATGTAAACAGATACATATATGCAAGATATTTGAAAAGAAGGGGAAGAGAATTAACAACTAGAGCAATCCCAATAAGCCTAGAAAAGAAATTAAAGGCATAAACATAAGATGAACGACTATTATCCTTACTTATTGAAGACAGATGGTTTACTAAGAAAGCCTCAAATAATCAAAGAAATTTCAGTAAAGTAACAGGATTCAAAATAATCCCACAAAAATGAACAGCATCTCTGTATATCTAGTAGGAAGGAATAAGAAATGAAATTTCATTTAAAATGAGGGCGGCTAGGTGGTGCAGTGAATAGAGCACTGGCCCTGACATCAGGAGGACTTGAGTTCAAATCTGGCCTCAGACACTTGACACACTTATTAGCCGTGTGACTTTGGGCAAGTCACTTAACCCCAATTGCCCTGCAAAAAAAGCAATAAAATAAAATGACCAAAATATTGAATTAAATATCTGAGAGTTAATCTCAAAGGCACAGTCAAGACCTGCACAGATGCAAGTACAAAATGCTCTTCATTGAAATAGAGGATGATACAAGTAAGCTGCTTTGGGGGAGAGGATTTTCAGTTCTGCTAGTTCGTATGTGAGAACATAATAAAAATTATGATCCTACTTAAATTGATTCACAAGTTTGATATTTTGCCAATCAAACTAAGAAGGGCATATTTAATAGAAACAGAAAATTATGCAAAAATTCATTTGGAGGAACTAAAGACCTAGATTTTAAGTGAACTAATAACAGAGGGGGAAAGTAGGAATGGGGAAGAAATAACATTCCCAGACCTCAAATAATACTATAAATCAATAATCATCAAAATGATTGGTCTACATTAAAAAATAGAAAAGCACAAAAGCCTAACTGAGGAAAAGCCAAAATAAATTAATCTCCATAATTCAGTGTTCAGTTACTTGGGGAAGAAGTGCCACTTGTTCAAGAACTGTTGAGAAAACTGGAAAACAGTTTAGTATAGATTTTCATTTTATGCCACATGTCAGAATCACTAAAAATGGACCATACAGTCTGAGCATTAAAGTTCACACCAATTAAAAAAAAAATCTTGAAGAGAAACAGATCAGGAGCCTCAACATTTATATCTAGAAGAGAATTCTTGGCTTAATAAAAG
This sequence comes from Petaurus breviceps papuanus, assembly GCF_028583685.1. NCBI lineage: Eukaryota > Metazoa > Chordata > Mammalia > Diprotodontia > Petauridae > Petaurus > Petaurus breviceps. Next base: position 975,609 of record NW_027187267.1, read on the forward strand.
ATAGATGTAATCTCAGAAGATAAAATAGATAATCTTGATTGATCAAAACTTTAATGTTTTTGAATAAGCAAAATCAAAACCATTGCTTGAAGAAAAATCTTCACATTAAATATTGTTAATAAAAACTTGATATTGAATATATATTGAGAACTAAGCCAAATATGTAATCCCAAGAGTTAATCTTCAGAATAGTCAAATGATGTGAACAATCAGTTTCTAAAAGAACTATAAACTTTTAATAATCATATTAAAAATAACCCAAATCACTAATAATAAAAGAAAGGAAAATCAAAATAGTTTTGAAGATTGACCTCATATCCAGCATACTGGCAAAGATGACAAAAGATGCAAATAGCCAGTGCTGGAAGAACTGTGAAAGGGTAGAACACTAAAGTGTTGTTAGTAAAGTTGAGAATTGATCCAACCATTATGGAAAGTAATTTAGAATTATAGCAAAAAAAAAAAAAGTTACCGTAACATTCACACATTTTGACCCAGAGATCCCACTCCTAGGCATATAAACCATGGTTAAAGATTGATAAGTCCAGCATCTATCTTTCTTTTTTTTTTTTTAAGCAATTGGGGTTAAGTAACTTGCTCAGGGTTACAAGGCCAGTTATTTCTGGGTGTGGTGCTAAGTATCTGAGACCGGATTCGATCCCCCAGGTCATCCCGACACTGGGGCCGGTGCTCTTAGTCACTGCACTACCTGGCCACCCCATCCAGCATCTATCTTTATGTAATTGCAAAGATATTGAAACAAAGTAAGTTATTTATTCAATGGAACGGTGGAAAAAAGGTGGGCCAATACTTCTAACCATACAGTAGAAGCAAGGATTTAAACCTTGGCATCAGACCAAGGTCAAGCCAACTGTTGTACCTCTAAACCCAGAGTGGCTTCTTGAGTTCTCAGATTTAGTCTCCAGGCTCAGACCAGAACTGATGGCACATTGAGTTTACAGTTTTCTAGTTAGTTGACAAAAACCAAGATCCACAATCGTCTACTATCATTTCCAGTAAAAGAACAAATGTCCAGTTGTTTCTCCTAAACCCAAATCTTGGTCTGGATCCTAGAAAGTTCAAGAGGATGGCTATTAGACCATGCAAATGATCAGAATGCCACTTTAAGACCACCCAGAGAGAGCAGAAGAAATGAAAGAAGGGGGAAGAATGGAAAGGAGGGAGAAAGGAAAGAAGGAAGGGGAAAAAAGAAATAAGCATTTATTAAACACCTACTATGTTCCAAGTGTAGCACCCCAAATGCTAATATTGTCAGGAATCATAAATGCAGTTAAATAAGACAAAGAACCTGGTAGTGGTTTTATTATATTTTGATGATCTTTAAAAAAAAAAAGAAGAAAAAGAAAAGAAAAGATACACTAAGGAAGAAAGACAAAGAAAGGGTGGGGGAACCTAGTAAGATGCACAAGTGGAAGTCTATATAAATGAGGAAGGGGGTGGGAGGACAGGGATACAACTTTCTCTCTCTCTCTCTCTCTCTCTCTCTCTCTCTCTCTCTCTTTCTCTCACTCACTCACTCACTTTCTCTCTCTCTGTCTTTTTATGTTTCACACACACACTGTCACACTTTGATGCAGAAATACTTTCAACCCAATAAGGAAACAGAATTGTGAAAATATTAGATTTCATAGAACCCTAGAGATTATTGAATGGGAATGAAAAACCGTGTATACATTTATCAGCTGTTAATGACATTTTTACAAGAAGTGGTTATGTATTAAGGCATAAAAACTTCATGAACAAACTCAGAAAAACAGAAATATTAATCATATCCTTTACTAACAGCAATACGAAAAAGTTAAATTCAATGAAGTTCCCTTGAAGAAACAATGAAAATTAATAGGGACTAAGTAAATTCTAAAGAAGTGGAGTGGCAAAAAAAAAAAAATCATAGGAACAAGAGAAAACTTCTTTTAAGATAATGGCAACACATATTTTTGACATGTATGTAAAGGCCTTAGAGGATGCAATTAAACAAAGAAACAAAACCAAACAACAAACGTAACCAAAATGATAAAATTAACAAATTAAAAACCCACACTAAAAACCAAAATTCAAATTCTGAAAATCAAAAAGATAGTAATAAAAATAAAAGCAAAAATACATTCTTTAATTAATAAATATGACTAGAGATTTGTTTTGCTCAAGAAAACCAAAATTGTTGGCATCACAGATATAGAGGAGAATTAGAAAATAATGAAGAAATAAGGAAAATATTAGAAACAATTTTGTCCCACCATATGTCAATAAAACTAACAATTTAGATGAAGTGGATGGATATTTATAAAAATATAAAATGCACAGATTAACAGAATAAAGAAAGAATTTAAATAACAGAGTCTCAGAGAAAGAAATTAAGTCAGTCACAAGTAGGTTACCAAATATAAGGGGTCAACTTGGGGGGACAAAACCCCACAACTTTGTGATAAGTTGTATTTATAAGCAAATTCCATCAAAGATCCAAAGAACAATTAATCCCAATGTTATATAAACTCTTTGCAAAGACAGGAAAAAAAGTGATCTTAAAAAATTCCATCTCTAATAAGAGCATGAAATTGATACCTAAGCCAGGGATTGTCAAAACAGAGAAAGAAATATATTGACTAATGTCGTTAATGAGTGTGGACACAAATAAATAGAATGTCTTCAATGAGATTATAACAAATTATCACAAAACAAAACTAGTTCAGTATTAGAAATACTACAAACATAATATGCCATATTAATTACAATAAAAATTTTTGGATCATATAATTTTTACAAGATCCATATGTACATACACGCATTATATGTATATAGAAATATATATATATACACACATATATATGTACAAATATTTTCAAGTCTTTTTTTTTTTAGCTTTTTGGAGGGGGAAGTTAGGGCAATTGGGGTTTAGTGACTTGCCCGAGGTCACAAGGCTAGTAAGTGTGTTAAGGATCTGAGGCCGGATTTGAACTCAGGTCCTCCTGACTCCAGGGCCAGTGTTCTATTCACTGTACCACCTAGCCGCCCCTCAAATCTTTCTTAAAACCACACAAACAAACCTAATTTTTCCTACACTGATTCCCAGTTTTCCTTAGAATTTTTTGTAGGTGGGTCCTTATCCCAGTAACTAGGGGTCTCTATGTTTGTCAAGCAAGAGGGTACTTGATTTATTTGCTTCTGTATGTAAGGTACCTAACATGTTCCAGATGTTGTTGTTCAGTTGTTTTAGTCATGTCTGACTCTTTGTGACCCCATTTGGGGTTTTCCTGGCAAAGATACTGGAGTGGCTCACTATTTGCTTCTCCAGCTCATTTTACAGTTCAGGAAACTGAGGTAAATAGGATTAAGTGACTTGTGCAGGGTCACACAGCTAGTAAGCATCTTAGGCCATATTTGAACTCAGGAAGATGAGTCTTCCTGACTTCAAACCTGGCACTCTACCCACTGTGCCACCTACCTGCCTATCTTCCATAGATAGACTTCTCTATCCAATGTCAAATCAATTTTATGATTACTGTTCTTTGTAGCATGAGATGTGGTGCTGCTAGGTCCCTTTCCTTTCCACTTTTTTACATTGTCTCTCTTGAGAATTCTTGACTTTTTATTTCTCCAAATAAATTTCAATACTATTATTTACAGCTTTAAAAGTAATTCTTCAGTATTATTTATGAAATAAGTTAACTTAGGTGGTACTATAATTTTTATGATGTTGGCTCAAATGAGCCATGGATAATTAATGTTCTATCATTGTTCCCATATAGTTCCTATTTATTTTTTGGTAGGGAGACTACCAAGTACTATATACATTCTATAGTGAATTTAAATGAATTTCTCTTTCTAGATTTTCTCGCTGGGTTTTGTTGGTAATATACAGAAATGCTAATGAATTGTGTGGATGTATTTTATATCCTGACACTTTGCTAAAGTTATCCATTATTTCAACTAATTCTATAGTTTTTGTTAAATGGTGAGCCCTTCCCCAAATAATTGTGGTCTTTGAGTTTATTACATACTATGTTTGTTTGTATATGTTGAGTATATAATCTGTTCTCCTGATGGATCTCTTTTTAAAAATTTATCCATATTTTATTTATTTTGCTTTTTTGGAGGAGGAAGGCAGGGCAATTGGGGTTAAGTGACTTGCCCAAGGTTACATGGCTAGTAAGTATTAAGTGTTTGAAACCAGATTTGAACTCACATACTCTTGACTCCAGGGCCGGTGCTCTATTCACAGCACCACCTAGCCACCCCACTCTCTCTTTTTTTTAACCAGCACCAAATAATTTTAATGATTATTAAATTTTTGTTTATTTAATTAAATTAAATTTAATTAAATTAATAAATGATTATTAAATATTTGTAGTATAGTTTGAAATTTAGCTCTGATAGAGCTCTTTCCTTTCTACATTTTTAAAATTATCCCTGAGATTTTTTTACTTTTCATTCCTCCAGGTGAATTTTGTTATTTTTTTTTTCTAACTCCATAAAATATTACTTTGGTAGCTTGATTGGTACAGTAATAAATAAGGCATATTATTTTAGGTGGTTATGTACTTTTCATGACATTGACTTGGCCTCCCCATGAGTAAATAATTATTCTCCAATTATTTGTCTGTATTTATTTTTGTAAAGCTGTTTAATATTTGGATTAATATATTGCTGGGTGAATCATCATAGATACATTCCCCAAATACTTAATAACTTCTGTAGCTATTTTGAATGGACTTTCTCTTTCTCTTTTTTGCTGGGTTTTATTGTTAATATACAGGCATGCTGATGATGTATGTGAATTTGTTTTACATCCTGCATTGAGGTTATTTTTTAAATTAATTTTTGGTTGACTATCTATGGTTTTCTAAGTATGCCATTGTACTATTTCTAAAAGTGATCATTCTGCTTTTGTCTTATGTTATTTGTCTTATTTATGTTTCTTTGTCTTATGTATATTTCCTTAATTCCTTTTCTTGCTTTATTGCTATAGCTGGCATTTCTAGTGTCATAATAAATAATAGTGATAATAAAGAACTTCCTTTATTCACCTTTGACATTATTGGAAAGGTTTCAAGATTTCTTCTTTACATAAAATGTTTTCTCTCTTTGATTTAAATAGATATTATATTAATGAAAATTTGATTTATTCCTTTGATCTCAAGAGTTTAAAACATAAACAGGTTTTATCAATACATTTTCAGAATTTATTGATATAATTATGTAATTTTTGTTAGTTATAAACATATTATTAACATGTAATCATATTATTAACATTATATTGAACCAAATCTGCATTCCTTGTATAAATCCAATGTGATAATAGTGTATAAACTTCTAGTATTTTATTTCAACCCACTGGCTAAAATTTTATTTAAAAATTTTTTTTACATCAATGTTCACTAGGATTATTGGTCTGTAATTTTCTTTCTTAGCTTTGTGTCTTTTTGGTTTAGTTATCGAGACCATATTTGTATCATAGAAAGAGGCTAGAAGTATCCGTTCTTTTCTTATTATTAAAAATAGTTTACGTAGGACTGAAATTAGTTGTTACTTGATTATTTTATGTAATTTACTTGTCAATGTGTCTGGTACTGAAGATTTTATTCTTTGTGAGTCTTTTTATGACTTGTTCAATTGACTTTTCTAATACTTGGTTATTTAAATACTCTTCCTTCTTTTGTTAAACCGGGTATTTTATTTTTTTTATGTATTCACCTATTTTTTCTAAATTATTAGTTTTGTTATCATATTATTTGGGCAAAATGTTTTGTGATAATTTCCTCTATTTCCTTTTCAATTGTAGTGAGTTCTTGTTTCATTATTTTTGTTAAATTTTGGTCTTCCCATGTCTTTTTAAAATTACCTGTTTATTTGATAAGATTTTTTTGAGCTCCTAGTTTTCTTTATCAATTTGGTAGTCTTTTTCCTTTCAAAATTTTAAACTCTTCTTTAATTTTCATTAGTTTTTCTTTATTTTTTAGTTGGGGACTTTTCATTGGATTTTGGTCAATTTTTTGTTGTAAATTTAATTCCTAATTCATTTATTCTTCTTTTATCTCTTTGTCAGTGAACGTATTGAGAAATATGAATTTTTGCCAGAGAGCTTATCCTTGCTTCTAAAATATTATTTCTTGTCTTTTAGAATATTGTATTCTTAAATTCTCTTTGTTATGGTAACTGCTACATCTTAATTCTAATTATGGCTCCTTGATACTTAAATTCCTTCTTAGGTGCTTGTTTCACTTTTTCATTGACCTGAAAGCTCTGGATTTTGGATAGGAGTACTGGGAGTTCTTATTTTGTGCATTTCTTTCTGGAGTTGACCAGGGAATTCTTTCTGTTCTTATCCTAGGTCCAGTGATCTATCAACCGAGACATCCAGCTGACATTAGATTTAAAAGACTGAAAAAAAGAAGAAAATTTAGGAGATTAGCACTTTGCATCTGCTGCCCTGCTTAGTTTCAATTGCATGGAGCAAGATGTCCCTTCCAGGATAAGCTCATCATTCCTGAACTCATTACCAAATGGCTAACTAAAGCTTTTATTGATACCACCTCCTCAGCCTCCTCTTCCTTCTGATTGGAGGGCTGGAGCTCAGAGTACCAAACTCCTCCCAATGCCTTTCTTTACAAAGGACAGAAACTCAACTCTCAGTTTATCCCACTTTGTATCTCCTGCTTAGTCTGCTTTCAGCTCCACAGAACAACATGCCGGTGCAACTGTTATTCCTTGGTGTCCCATTCCCCTTACTCTTACTTTTGTGTCTCCTTTTGTGTGCTGTCTCACCTTTTAGATTGTAAGCTCCTTAAGGGCAGAGACTGTCCTTTTTATGAATGTAAGTGCTTAATAAATGTCAATTGGATTGGATTATTGAATTGGATAGCTAATATTAAAAAAAAATCTGGAAAATCTGAAAAAAAAAACCAATGAGAGATAATTTTAAATCATTGAACTCACGGGAATAGGAGGAAGTAATTAGAACTAAAAAAAAAAAGGCACCAGAATCAATTCTGATTGGGAAATCCAAGGTAAAAACACAGTCAAACATTTTCCCCTAGTCCAGTTTTGCATAGATAGATAGAGAGATGTTTATGAAACCTGAGGACAAGATTTAGTCAGGAGGATATTGTGTGCAATCTTCCAACATAGGGTCAGAACTGGGACATGCTTTTGTGAAGTAGGGCCAAAAAAAAAAGTTCTTCCATCCAGAATTTAGAGCCCTTATACTGGCCGGTGCTCTTACTCTCTGTGTATGAGTATTCCTACTCTCTAATTTACAGCTCTGTTGTTCCTATTACAAACCACCATCTCCCTATGGCCTCTTAGCAGAAGATCTCTTTTTATATTTAGTAACCCTTCTTATGAGCCAAAACTCCTTTGGGAGATAGTGAAGCTGTGTTCATTGCTTCCCTTCTCAACTTCTTGTAATTTGGTTTCTGATATTAACACTCAACTAAAACTTTTCTAAAAGTTAAGAAAGACCTCACATAATTGTCAAATCAATGACACCGTTCTTGAATCTCCTGCAGCATTACATTGTTGACCAGTCTTTCCTTCTGAATAATTTCTCAGTTTCTGTGATAACACTGATGTCTTTTGGTTTTCCTTCTACCTGTCAAGCCACTGCTTCTTCTTTTCCTTTGCTAACTCATTATTCATATGCAGATGCATTTGAGTATATCTTATGACTCTGGGCCTTCTCTACATTCTCTAGGTTTGGTTTTCTCATCAACTCCCAAGGTTCAGGCAACATGTCTATGCAGATTATGCCCTAATATGCATATCCAGCTCTTATTTCTCTCAAACTCCATTCCTATAGGTATCTTGAACTCAAGATATCCCACACAGAACTTATTAATATCACTCCCATTACTCTCATTCACTGACTCTAGACAAATTGACTTTTTTTTGCTATTTCCTACACAAAATTCTACCATCCTACCTTTGTTGGACTTTTCACAGGTAACCTCCACACCCAAAATGAATTCTTCCATGTCTTAGAATCCCTAACTTCCTTCAAAACTCAACCCAAATGTCACCTCTAGAACCAGGCCTTTCCTGATCCACCCCAGGTGCTTTTAGTCTCCTCCCCAACCCTATCACTTTATTTTTCACTTATTTGTATATGTATTTTTCCAGTAGTTTATAAGCTTCTTGAGAGCAGGAACTGTTGTCTTATTTTCATTTTTATATCCTTAGTTTCTAACACAGTAGTACATACCTAACAGTGTGAAATTAATAATACTTTTGGATTGATTGATTGATTGATTTCATAACCTCCCTGAATTCAGGTTGCATTCTTGTCCCCATGCCCTTGGACATCTCCAGTTAAGTCACCATAGTCTTCTCTAAAATATAATAAATAAGAAACTTACTGCTTTTTTTAGCACTTCTCTGTTTAATTCTGTTGAGACTCTCTAAGTCCCAACTGATTAGGTATGGGCTCTGGAAGCTCTCTCAAGCTCTCCTTGAGTCCTTGAGTCTACAGGCTCTGGGAATCTCCCTTGGACTCTGATTAAATCCTCTCATTTGATGAGGCATTTGCATGAGGCAATAAGCCTTACTTTGTGGCTGGGCCCAGACCTCTAACCTAGTTACTAACTACTAACTCTAGCCTAGTTACTAGTCTAGCCCTCCAATGTTCATCTACTTCCCACCCAAACCTAGCCCAACATTGTTTGTGGTCTCCAGGTGGCCTCCAGCAACTTCCCACCCTTAATCACTCATTGACCTCATTAACTCCTCCCCTAGACCACCCCTAGATTCCTCCCACAACCTTTTGTATACAAGATTCCTTCCTGTCTTCATGTTGGTGAGAGTACCATAGAATGCCATGTGGGTGAGAGTGACATAGAATAGTGAGAGCACCCGTAAAATGACCTAGGACACACTTGCTCTGTGTCTAATAGAAGCGAATTTTTAATCAACTTTACTTTTCTTTGGCTGAGAGAAGACTTGAGTCGAATTCATTTGGCAGGGCCTGGCGTGTTTTGGGGTCTCCAGAGCACCCCTAACCCTCTTAGTGGGTAAACCTCTTCACCAACAATGAATCTTCTCAACTGGCACCCAACTTGATGTATGTTTTTTTCAAAAAGAAAATAGACGAATCAATGTTTTCCTTTCTACCTGATTCTTTCTGTAGAGCATTCAATTGTGTTTTATTCAACTCAGTGCTTACTATGTGAGGGGAAATAGTATCTTCCCTTCTCTTCTCTATTGCTTGTTTTTGTCTCTTCTCTCTTTTTCTTCCCTCTTCTTTTTCCATCCAATATATACATTTACCTAGATCTCTTATCATCAATTTCCTTTTCTTTGCCTTTGCTGGTTCAGGCCTCAAAGGAAGGAAGATGAAGATGTAGATCTTGTATAAATATTGAAGAACTACCCACCTTGGTAAACCCTGAGCCTCCAGGGTAGAGTCACTGACCTGGAAAACAAGGTTTGACATCATTATTTTTTGCTTTCACTTTTCCCAAGTGACTTTGTAAAAGTCAACTGAAAGTAAGCTCTGTTGCTGCATTTGCATCAACCAGAATAGAAGTCTCCTCAGGTTTCTATGGTAACCAGACTGTGGGACCTAGCAACCCCAAATATGAGCATCTAGAAGGCTGGCCCCTCGATTTCATGCCTGGGGTTCCTCAACTCACCCTGTAGAACCCATTCTATATTCTCTCTCTCTTTTTTAAAGCAATTGGGGTTAAGTAACTTGCTCAAGGTTATGAGGCCAGGTATTTCTGGGTGGGTGCTAGGTGTTTCTAGGTGGGTGCTAAGTGTCTGAGCCCAGATTGATCTCAGGTCATCCCAACTCTGGGGCCGGTGCTCTTACTCTCTGTGTTACCTGGCTGGCCCTCTCTCTTTTTTTAACAGCCTTTCTCCCAGGTCAATATTTTACTCCTCTTTCCCCTTTGCTTAGCTGTCTCTTTATCACTTATTAGGGGTGGTGGGAAGAGGAAGGCAGGTTGTCAATACTATTGACTGAAATAAGGATGCTCCCAAAGTTATGGGGGAAGCCAGAAGTGTTGAGGTTTAAGGTTTAGATTAGGTGTTCTCAACACCCCCAAAATATCAACATGCTGGGACCTGCCAAATGAATTCTGCTCAAGTCTTCTCTCAGCCAAAGAAAGGCAAAGTTTATTAGAGATTTGCCATAAAGGGTAAATGTAAAGGCAATGTAAATTTAAGATCTTCCCTGCCCCTAGGCCTTTGATTGGGTTAAGTGCACCTGGAGCCTGTGGTGGGAGGCTTATTTTTCAGGAGATACTTTGTGATTGGTCAGTGGGTCAAGAGGGTTGTTACATTCTCCGAGTCAGGAGCAGGCTATATAAAACCTTGATGTGAAGCTTTGTTTTGGGGCTCACTTTGAGAAGTGCTGTGTGATTTGACCAGACAAGACTCCCCACCCCCACTTAGAAAACCCAGATGTTGATGCTTCCCTCTCTGGAAACTGGCAACATTACATCCAACTAGGTATGGATGTAATGGTTGGACAGTTGGAGGCCTGTCTGCTTGGTCTGTTTGTTTCTCTGTCTTCTTGTAAGTTCTGCTTGTAACTTCTGTCTGTATACTCTGAAGTTTGGGGTGCTTAGTTTTTCCCATTAACTAGGTAAATGATGTTTGATTGATTAAAGCAAGATTGTTAACCCATCCTGAGTTGCTTTCCTTTAGAAAAGTAGATCTAAGAACCTCTTAGATTAAGAACTTAATTAGATCTTAAGATCTAATTTCTAACTTCTTAAGATCTAACTTAAGGACTTAGATTAGATCTAAGAACCTCTTGGCAGCCACTCTGGGGATGCTGGGGTGGTTGCTGCTATAGTAGGTAGACTCTTAAGGAGCCAAAGTATCCCTGAAGCTTGTGTTGACAGGCGTGTCAGAATAATCTGACACAGAGTGAGTCTGCATTAGATTAAATTCTTAAATTCTCAGCACCTTCACAGAGGCATCTTATATACAGAAAAATTATGGGAGGGATCTAGGGTCTAGAAGAGGAGTTTGGGGAAGGTCTTGAGGAGTCAAATGAGGTCAGACTCCAGTAATGAGATTAAGGGTGGGAAACAGCTGAAGACTACCTGGAAATGACAGACAATGGAGGGCTAGGCTTGTTTAAGGGTAACAGATTTGGGTATATATATTTTGATAGGATCAAGGGTGGGAAGTAGCTGAACAATGGAGGGGAAGGCTAGGTTTGGGACTAGCTCTAATGAAAGGCTTATGGGTTCAGGTAAATTCCTCATCAAGTGGGAAGATTCAATCAGAGTTCTAGGGGTTTCCCAAAGCCTGTACCCCATCAGAAGGATTCTTCAGGACCTGGATCAACTTTTATGATGAGACAGTAAGTCTTCTTGTAACTACTTCTCTCCTTTTAATTTTTTTCTAATCATGTATGTGATCATCAGCAAAAATGAACAGTTCATAATTCAAAAAACAAAAAGAATGAAAAATGAAACTGGAAACTTCTGTTAGGTATAGTTTTTAAGTATATTTCATTTAATACAGTTGGAACAAAACTACCTTGTTTGTGCCTCCTTGGAAACTCCCCTCCCCCATTTTGTACTTATTTTAAAGTTTTATTGATGTTTTTTTCTTCAGACTTTCTCTCACTACCTCTTAACCTTCCTACCTCCAGAATCCTTCCATTGTAAAATGTAAGTATAGTAAAGCAAAACAATTCTACATAATGACCATATCTAAAAATGTGTGTCCAATTGGAAAATTCTGGTCCATCACCTCTCTGCTAAGAGCTGAGAGCCATCCTTCATCCTCAGTGCTCTGAATAGCATAGCTGGTAACAGTATATCAGAATTCTTTAGCTTATCAAAGTTAATTTCCCTTATATAATGGTAGTCATTGAATAAATTGTTTTCCTGCTTGTGTTCATTTTAGTCTGTATCATCACAAAAGTACTCCTGGGTTTCTCTGAAATTTTCATGTCTTATATCTTATGTTACAATAAAATTCTGTTACTTTCATATGCCACAATTTGTTCAGCCACTACCAAAATGAAAAATATTCTCTTTGTTACAGCAACAACAAAATGCTCTGTTGTAAATATATTTATATGTATGAATCTTTTCACTCACTTCTGACTTTTTGGGAATGTAGACCTAGGAGTAGCAACACAAGGTCAAAGGAAGTTAATGATCAATGAGAAAGATCCTCATATATGCCAGAATATTTGGTGTAGTACTTATTTTTTTTTAGTAGCAAAGTACTGGAAATGAAATGGATACCCAGTAACTTTTATTGCTGTTCAATTGTTTCATTCGTGTCTGATGCTTTGTGATTCCATTCAGGATTTTTCTTGGCACACTTACTGGGTGGATTTGTTATTTCCTTCTCCAACACATTTTACAGAGGAGGAAATTGAGGCAAACAGAGTTAAGTGACTTGCTCATGGTCACACAACTACTAAGTGCCTCAAGCTAGATTTGAACTCAGGAAGATGATTCTTCTTGACTCCAACTTGGCAATCTATCCACTGTACTACCTAGTTGCCCAGTGACTAGGAAATGGCTAAAAAGGTCATGGTGACAGAATGTAATGGAATATCACTCACTGTGCTGTAATAAATGATGAATATAATGAATGTGGAGAAGCATGGGAAGACATATAGATGATTTTTTTTTTAATTAAGTAACCAGAATCAAGAAAGCAAAAACAAATTACTACAACAATATAAACCAAAATAACAACAAATTATGAAAACCGAAGGCTAAAAATTGTGATGACTAAGGTTGTCCCCAAAGAGAGAAATGAAAAGGCACATGTCCCCTTCTTTGCAGAGGTAAGGGACTATGGGTATAAAACACTGCATATAATGTAAGACTTTCAATATATTGGTTAGTTTTAATGAAAATTTTTTTCTTTTTTATAGGACATGTCTCTTGTGGTAAGGGATGGACATATCAGGAAATGTAGGTGATTTTGAAACAAAAAATATAAAAATTAATTTATTTTCAAAGTGCTTTTTTGGGCAGTAATTTATGGAATTTTTACATCCTACAAGATTGATTTTTGTAAAAGTGTTATTAAAAGCAGACCAACATGTATACCTTTATGACTCTTATTCAATAATCACCTGAAAATTATACTCAATTTTCTAAAATTCTATTTGAGTCCTTAACTTATTCCCTCCTTTATCATTCTGTCAGATTTATCTAGCTCAGAAAGACATAAATTGAAATCCTTGATAATTATTGTCTTGTCACATATTTCTCCCTATTAGATTTAGATTTCTCCCAATTAGATTTTCCTTTAAGACCTAATATGCTAAAAAAAAAAAAAACCTAATTATATATAATTAAGTGTATGAAAACTTACGATTGATAGTTTTTAATTATCTAAAAAAGGTATTGTATTAGCTACTCAGTGTGCAGCTGGGAAGGTCTTTCTCTCCCTTCATTCTATTCTCAGTTGATACAGATTGAAAAAAAAGCCCTGAAGTAAATTATGTGAGATAAAAGGGAGGAGCAGGTTTCCACTCCTAAGAAAGAGACTCACCCCCTACCTTCACCAAAGCTAATCTTACCAATAGACCCATGTGTTTTCAGAACATAATAACATATTGACTATAGTATTCTCTTCTTCCATGTCTCTGGTTTATTTTTAGTTTGTTTCGTTTTAGTGTTTGCTTAGCCAAAAATTGGGGGAGGGCAATTATTATTATTGTAATAATAATTATTATCATAATTAACCTGTATATAGTGCTATGTGCCAGGCACCATGCTAAGCACTTTTCTATTATTATCTCATTTGATAAAAGATAATTTGTCTGTCACTCAACCCAGGGCTATTAAGCATAAGCAACCTAGTTAGGGTTCCCAGCAAGTTTCAAACCTCTACCCTTCTCAGTCTTCGCTGTCAAATTCACAATGCCATTGTTTAAAGGAGTAGGAGACTCCATCCCTCCCCAAACCAGTGAGAACAAGAAATACTCCATTTGAAAGCCTCTAGACTGTCTAGCTCTCAGGCTTCTGATCCTTCTTGGCCTCTGGAAGAGCAATGGCATTGTAGATGCCTTACACAAGAATCGTGCAAGAGAAGAGATGTAAAAGCTGTCACTAAAATGTATGTCTGGAAAAAGAATGTAGTGGCAATGTATATTCAGAGGAAGGAATAAACCCATGTGTACCAGTGATATGCACACCATATCAAGATACCTAGGAGGCCCCAATATACTGAGTGGATCCACCATGACAAATATGGGAGAAGATATGAACAAGGGTCTTACATAATGAGAAAACATGAAGCAGGGTTATGCTGGAGCCAGCTCACACTGAGTGGGAAGAGTTAATTGTAAATTTTTGTGTGAACGTTCATACCTTGGAAAAAGGCAAACAATTCCAATCAAGACTTGATGTTGTTGTTGTTTGAGCGAATTTAAGAAAGTGATGGAAAACGTTAATAATGCACATTGAACTTAAATGTGTTTCATAAGACATTTTTTTTTAATAGAGAGCAGGTTGTTAAACATTTACCAACACTCCAGTTTAAATGGCTCTTATCTATATCAGTAGAGGGGAGTAGGCACTTTTATGATCTTGTCAAAGCATTGAAGTAATTTATATTTCTTCTCTGAAGAACTGATTGCTCATATATTTTGACTTTATTTATTATGGAGCTGGCTTTAACTCATATAATTTTATGTTAATGTATTTTGGATATCAAACTTTTGCTGGAGGTGCTTAATGAAAAATAATAATAATAATAATAATAATTTCCCCAGTTTGTTTTTATCCTTCTTATCCCAAGCTAATATTTTATGATACATTGATTTTTTAATGACACGTTGATTTTTGTTGGAAAAGTAATCCTTAATTTAAAACAAACAAATCCATCTATTTTGCCTCTTTGAAATTTTCCAGTTATAACTTAAGAATTTATCCCCTCTTCAAAGTTGTGAAAAACACAGAAAACATGACTTTTAGTTTGCTTGCTTTTATAATTAGCATGTTGACACATTTGAAATTTATGGTTATGTATGGAGTAAAATGTTGGTTTTTATTTACATTTTCACTAAAGTAATCCATTTTAAAAACAGCAATAGTTATCAAATAATAAATAATTTCTCTAGCATTCTCTAGCATTTTCCAATCCTATTTTTGTTGAACATTACACCACTGTGGTTCTATTTATTGTCTAACTCCTTCCACTGATCTGTTTTTAATTTTTATCTACTATCATTTAATGTAATGTGTACTATATTAAATTATTGTATGTAGTTTATTATTCTTTTTAATATAAAGGGAAGGGAAAAATAAGATGGAGGCACTGAGTTCAGCCCTGATACCTGGCCACTGATACTATGAGTCAAAGAATCTGTCCAGCCCTCCCTGTACCTAGAAGCACAAAATCACACAATGTTAGAGCTGGAAGTCAGTTAGTCAGTCAACTAGCACTTATTAACTGACTATTATATGTCAGGCACTATGCTAAGTGCTGGGAAGATAAAGGAAGGTAAAAAGAAGGACAAGAATACTGATCCTAATTAACAGATGAGGAAACAATGCTAAAGAGATGGAGACTTGAAAGTTACACACCTGAATGACAACAGAACCAGGACTAGAATCTACATGGCTTGGTTCTGAATTGTAGTGTTTGTAGATTTCCAAGGTCTAAATGGTCTTGCTGAAAATTCAGCAATTGTCTTTTCTGAGCCAGGACAAGCTGGCTCCAGCATGTCCCTGTTTATTTCCCAATCCAGTGATTTTTTTTTTTTTTGTACCTTGCCTGAGTTCTGTAGAAGCTGGGTAAATGGTAGGGGTGGAGAGCTATGCCCAGTGAATTCTTCTCCTTAGGAAGGACCTGTAAAGACCAGATGCTGTCCTTGTAGTTATACATACCTGTCATATGCAGTACCTAACACCAGAGGGCACTCTGGATAACCACCATGTTCTCTCTGGATTTCCGAGGGCTGTGTGTCTCTACTCATCACATTTGCAGTTTCCAAGTCATGGACCCCTCACTCTTCCTTACCTACTCAATCCAATCATTTGCTAAGTCTTGCTGATTCTACCTTCACATATATCTCACTTTCATCCCCTTCTCAGTTTTCTCATAGTCTCCACTCTTGTTCAGGCTCTCATCACCTCTACCTAGACCATAAAAATAGCTTCTTAATTGGTTGCCCTGCCTAGAATCTCTCTTTTTTTTAATCTATCCTCCACACAACTGCCAACATGATATCCCTCAAGTACAGGACTAAACAAGTACTCTCCTATTCTGTCAGCTTCCTAACACTTGCAGGATCAAAGGCAAACTTCTCTGTTCAATATTTAAAGCCCTTTTCAAGTCATTCCAACCTGCCTTTCCTGTATTCTGACAGGTTCTTCTACCTCACACTCTACATTCAGTCAACTAGTCTTCTTGCTGTTCTTCCTACATTACATGCTATGTTCAATCTCCTCGCCTTTGAACAAAGTCTGTCCCCCAGTCACTCTTGATTCACCTCCATCTTTTAGCACTCCTATATTCTTTCATAGCTCAGCTCACACACCACTTCCTACATGAAGCTTTTCTCGATCCCCATTCTCCAACTCCATTTGCTCTTGCTTTCCTCTACTTCAAATTTCTTTGTATTACTTTGTGTACATTTTGTGTGGATGTCCATGTGTATAAGGCATATCTAGGAGATAATGCAGGTTTGGTTCCAGACTATCACAATAAAGCAAGGCGTGCTGATTTTTTTATTTCTCAGTTCATGTTAAAGTTATTTTGATACTATACTGTAGTCTATTAAGTGTATAATATTATTGTGTTAAAAGACATGAACTATCATCTAAGTCTTCAGTGAGTTGTAATCTTTTTCTGGTGGAGTGTCTTGCCTTGATGTTGATGGTTGCTGACTAATCAGGGTGGTGATCTAGCTTTCAGTCTTGACTAATCTGGGTGGTGATCTAGCTTTCAGTCTATCTCAGCTTTTGACACGCCTTTCTAATTAAACTTAATTGTTTCTGGTTTTTGATTTAAGGTGAGAGACATGCAACTTTTCCTTTCACTTAAACACATAGAACCCATTGTAGAGTTATTAACTGGGTTAATTTCAATATTGTTGTGTCTCAGGGAATAGGGAGGCCTGAGGAGAGGGAGAAATGGGGGAATGAATTAGTTGATGGAGTAGTCAGAACACACAACATTAATCAATTGAGTTCACTGTTTTATATGGCATGGTTTGTTGCACCCCAAAACAATTACAACAGGAACATCAAATATCACTGATCACAGATCACAATAATAGATATAATAATAATGAAAAAGTTTGAAATACTGTGAAAATTACTGAAATGTGACACAAAGACATGATGTGAGTATATACTGTTGGAAAAATGGCACTGATACTTGTTCAATGCAGGATTGCAACAAACCTTCAATTTGTAAAAAAAAAAAATAATATCTGAAAAGTATAATAAATTTAAGTGCAATAAAAAAGAAGTATGCCTGTATGTTGTTTCCTCCAATAAGATGCAAGATTCCTGAGAGCAGGGAGTGCTTCATTTTATTTTTTAGTCTCATTTCCTAATGTACTACCTGGTCCATTTTGACAGTTAAATATTGATTGATTAACTCCATCCTTTCATGCCTGGCATAATTTTTTTTATTGGTCTAGAACAATGGGTCCTACATTGGGGTTCATTAACTTGTTTTTCAAAACACACTGATAACCATACTTTAGTAAAATTGGTTTTCTTTGTGATCCTATGTATTTTAATTTATACACTTAAAAACATTATTCTCAGGAGCCCATAGGCTTTACCAGACTGACAAATAAGGTTATTATACACACAACAAAAGTTCCCTTATCTAGAGATTGATGCTAGTCTGTTGGAGGAATGAAAACAAATTTATTTTTTCATTCCCAGGTTGATGGAATCATAGTCACAGGTAAGATAAGATAACAAAATATAAAGATGTATTTAAGCCCTGCTATCCCTTTCAGAAGTTAGAAGCAGTTCTATGTTTGTTTTTTTTGGAGGGGGGAAGGCAGAGCAATTGAGCTTAAGTGACTTGCACAAGGTCACACAGCTAGTAAGTGTGCCTGAGGCTGGATTTGAACTCAGGTCCTCTTGACTCCAGGGCCCGGTGCTCTATTCACTGCACCACCTAGCTGCCCCAAGTTCTATGTTTGAATTGGAAGGTCAGTTAGTCATAAATTGACAAAAGGTAAGCCATACCTACTGGGCCCAAGAGACAGTGTAGTTTTAGAGATCAAGGTGTTTTGAGGCAGAGAGCAGAGGGCAACAGGGTGAGGAGAGAGGATTTTCTCCCCTTGGCATTGGTCCTGGCATCTGGCAGCAGAGCTCCACATTCAGTAGGAGTTACCACATCTAGCAATGCAGCAATAGATTCTCGTGGTTAGAAGCAGAGAGCACAGACATATATATACGTTCTCCAAATAGACTCAGACACAGAAGTAGCATTTAAGGCAGGAAGCAGCTGCAAAGAAGGAGCCTTTTGGCAGCAGAGTTGACTCAGGATTCAAGAGAGAACTAAGTCTGGAATTTGAGAGCCGAGCTACGGAGAGGAGCAAGTGCAATGCGCCTGAGTGACCCATCCAAAGGAGAAGTTGTGCCCCGGGTGAGCAGCATGGTGGCCCCACGAGAAGAGAAAAGCAGGAGCGCTGCCATACCCAGAGCCACGGGTTGCCTGGGTCCCCTTTATTCCCTGGAGGAGTGCCTCCTTAACAGTGTCATCTAAACGACTTCCCATTATTCCCACTGACACTTGAGAGAGAATATACCCCAGGATTATGATGTGTGTATGGGGGCAATTTGTAACTACTGATCTTACTGTAAATGCCTTCATTTTTAGTTAATTTTGTCTACGTACTAATTATTGAAGGCAAACATTGGTTGCTGCTCATGAAGTATATGGACCCACCTAGGAGAGTATTCAATCCCTTGGACATTCAACCCAAAAGCCTGCAAAAGCTGAACTTGGATGATAGGTCAGTACTTGGCATATACTATGCGTTTAATAAATGTTTATTGACTGAGTGACTGGTTGATACATGTGAATTATCTAGTCAAATCTTGGAACCTTCTGCTGTCAAACCATAGTTTAGGGAAGGTGAAGACACCTGCAAAGAGAGAGCAGAGTATGTAGACAGGAATATTTTTTCCTCCAACTACATACCTATAAGGCCTTTGGTTTTGGCCATTTGTTTTTACCAGGGCAAAATATATTTTATATACATTGTATAAAACATAAGACTCTTGATATTATGCTTCCAAATATTTCACAAACTATTATGAGGAAAGCACTTTGTAGTCCTTGAAATGTTATATGAATGTGACATCATTAGTATGTTCTTTTATTAATTTTCCATACAATTTCTTTTTTAAAGAATGACTGGGAATTACATTCAGGGAGAAAAGAACTCCACCATACTACTGTGTTCTACCCTCAAGAAATGTGGGTCCAGGACTGCATTTCTTTCTTTCCTTCTTTCCTCCTTTCCTCCTTTCTTTGTTTCTTTGTTTCCTTCCTTCCTTCCTTCCTTCCTTCCTTCCTTCCTTCCTTTCTTTCTTTCTTTCTTTCTTTCTTTCTTTCTTTCTTTCTTTCTTTCTTTCTTTCTTTCTTTCTTTCTTTCTTTCTTTCTTTCTTTCTTTCTTTCTTTCTTTCTTTCCTTCCTTCCTA
>NW_027187267.1:995340-1033270 GCF_028583685.1 Petaurus breviceps papuanus
CTTTCTTTCTCTCTTTCTTTCTTTCTTTCTTTCTTTCTTTCTTTCTTTCCTTCCTTCCTTCCTTCCTTCCTTCTTTCTTTCTTTCTTCTTTTGCTTTTTGGAGTGCAATTGGGGTTAAGTGACTTGTCCAAGGTCACAAGGCTAGTGTGTGTGTGTGTGTGTGTGTGTGTGTGTGTGTGTGAAGTGTCTGAGGCTGGAACCAAACTTGGGTCCTCCTGACTCCAGGGCTGGTGCTCTATTCACTGTGCTACCTAGCCGCCCCCTAGGACTACATTTCTTTTAAACAACCCCAATTCTAAGGATGGGGGTGCAGACACCTTCATCTCAGTTCTTTGTCCATTCTCAGCTTGTACTACCACATAGAAAATTGTATTGTTACCCAGTCCTCCATGGAAGCCTGTCTTCACCAAGAGAAAATGACCTCACTGGTCCTAAGATGCTGTGGATTCTAGTCCCCTGAGACAGAGAAAGCTCAGTGGTTCCATAACTGTGATCATCACAACAATCAACATATATAACATTTCAAAGTTCTCAAAATGTTCTTATTAGAATATTAGGGAGTTACCCTTTTCTATGCTTTTTAGGTTCTCTGGGTAATGTCTGTTTATACCTTTTGACTGAGGGCTGCAATCTCACTACTTCTTCTGCTCCCATGGACTGGTTGCTGAACTCCCAAATAGTTTCTGCTGAGGACAGTCCTTTCTATCAGACATGAACATCAGCATTGTTATCTGTCGCCCTGGGGACTGGAGCTTCAGAACAAACTCAGCCCCTCTTGGGAACCAATCTGTTGTAACAAAATCAGTCTTGATCCCCTGGGATAACTTTGTCACAATTTGGTGTCCACCATCAATCTCTCTCTGTTTTGCACATTGTCGTTCTTACTAGTCTGGGATGGAATTAGATAGAATAAGACAGTAAAAGAAATTCTAAGTTTGGGCTAATGCAGGCCTGCACAACATACAGTCTGCAGGCTGCTTGCGGCCTGCCATGGGATTTTGGGCAACCCATGAAAAATGTAAAGGATGTAAAAGATAGGAAAGATGTAACACATGCTTTGTTCATGCCCCCTTAAATCACCTTCCACTAGCCACTATTGTGCCTGTCTTTTACTTGGCTGGTGGGTTGCCACTGTGCACTCTCTCCTGTTGGTAATATGACCCTTGGCAACCAACCATCATCACTCTGTCTCTAATCTGAGAGAAACAATTACATGATGAATAAAAATCTTAAGTAATAAGTGTTTTTAATTGAAATTTATCTTTTTAAAATGTAGCTTATTTCTAAAATAGTTTAATCATCAATTATAGTTTTACTTGGAAAGTGAGGCACTAAAAACCTATCTGTGGCCTGAAGAAGTTTAGCTTATTTTAATTTTGGCCCCGTGTACTGCCAAGTTGTACAGGTCTGGGCCAACAAATGTATTCCTGCTCATTGTGTTTGTTCAGACCCATCCTGGGGTTGATTCTCCCTATAATAAAGAGAGGTGGTAAGGAAATTGATGTCTCTTTGACCAAAATTTGAGCTACCTAAGGCACATATCCAAAGAAAACCCACCACCCATTTCATTTTTTAAGTTAATTTATTTATTTTTAGTTTTCAACATTCACTTCCATAAGTTTTAAATTTTCTCCCCTTCTTTCTCCCCCTCCTCAAGATGGCGTGTAATCCAATATAGGCTCTATATATACATTACTATTAATATATTTTCACATTAGTCATGTGGTATAGAAGAATTAGAGTGAATGGGAGTAACCATGAGAAAGAAAAACAAAACAAAACAAAAAAAGAAAATAATCTGCTTCAATCTACATTCAGACTCCATATTTCTTTTTCTGGATGTGGATGGCATTTTCCATCATGAATCTTTTGGAATTGTTTTAGGTCTTTGCATTGCTGAGAAAGGCTAAATCTATCAAAGTCAGTCATCATATACTGTGGCTGTTACTATGTACAATGTTCTCCTGTTTCTGCTCACTTCACTCATCATCAATTCATATATGTCTTTCGAGGTTTTTCTGAAGTCCACCTGTTCATCATGTCTCATAGCACAATAGTATTCCATTACATTCATATATTACAATCTATTCAGCCATTCCCCAATTGATGCCACCTCCCATTTGATTAAGCAATCAGAGTTGAGTAGGAACACCCTAAAAATACCTCCTCTTTGAAGGCCATACCGCCATTAGGGGTCTTTGGTCTAAGAGAGATGGCCAAATGACAATACTTTTATGAATAACCTTCTGGACTTATTAATAAAATGATTAAATTACCTAGAAACTATGTCTCTTGAACTTCTTAATCATCACTCAAGTGAATGATCAAATTTTCACAGGTATGATTAGAAATGAGGAAAGAAACACAATGTGTCTCAAAGTGGTGGAAGAAGATGCCCCTTGAAAGATGCAAAGAAGATATGGTTGGAATTCAAAAAGGACTGCAGTCTGACATTTTCCCTGAAATCAGAGAGATTAAGTTGAGGCAGTTTCTCATGGGAAACTGGACCTGAAGAAGAAACTTGTTATGTTGCGGTGTAGTAGATAAAGAAGTTAAGAATTGTCACAGACCAGCTTGGGGTCAAGGGGGATGGAATGTGTACTTGAGCTGTTCTACCTCAGAGATTGTCTTGTGATTTCTCAGTGTCTCTAGGGGAGGAAGTGTGGGTTAACAGCTGAGGGAGGTCTCTTTGACTTCCCCTTCTCTAATTTCACCAGCTCAGTTTTAAAGAGGATCTGGGAAACTCCCTGATTCTTATCTTTGACTTGCCATTTTTTAATGCTTGGAGAATCTCCCCTTCTATTACCCCCCATGCTGCTCTGGGCATTGCTGTTGATTCTTGGTGAGTACAATGATGCAGAGGAGGACCTGGAGTGGGCCCAGATAGGATCCTGGTTTTCTGAGAGCATATTTACCCCTGGAATAAAAGTTCCTATCCTGAGGAAGCTGGGATAGAGAGAGAAGCTATCTCTTCAAGAAGATGGAAAACTTAGACTCTTCTTTAAGGTCAGGACTACAGGACAAGGGCAAAGCTGTAGAGAGAAATGACAAGGCAAATCTGGGATGCTGGAAAAACACGGGAAATGGACAACATTAATATTGTAGAAAAATTGCTGACATCAGCTTCTAGGTCCCTAATATGTCTTTTTTTTTTTTTTAGTTTTAAAAGTTCCAGAAAATTGACTAGATATAGATTTTAAAGATTCATTGATCTGAGTTCTTTGCAAAGGAACCAATTTAATTCAAAAAACTTTTTTTCCCCAAAGCAAGGCACTGAATTAGGGGACAGGGGTTGCAAAAGCAAAAATGGAATGGGGCCTGTCTTCAGGCTTCACAGATAACTAAATTCAAAATACATTTAGAATGATGGAGAGTATTTTCAAAAGGATGAGTCTGGGTTAAGGAAAGACCTGACATAGGAGACAGAACTTGAACTGTGTCTTAAAGGAATCTAGAGATTCTAAGAGGAGCGGACCATTACAGATGGGGAGGGCCTCTTGAAGATATTCAAATTGTGTGTATTCTCTACAAATGGTGTTCTGTTTGCATTTCTGTCTGGGTGTAACATACCTTATCAGTTTGATTGAAATGGAAAGTACACACCAAGGCAAGCAATGGGAAATAAAATCAGAATGATAAGTGGGAGGCAAATTAATGAGGGAATTAAATGCCAGGGGGAATATTTTGTTCTTTTATCCTAGAAAGATAAGAGTGATTAAAAATTCTTGAGTTAGAAAGTGATGTGGTCTCATTTGTGTTTGAGAAAAATTAACTTGGTTCTAGGGGATAGACAGATTAGAAAGGACAAAGATTGAAAGAAGAGAAACCAAATAGGAAATGGTTGCAGTGACTTGTACAAGAGGTCATTACAGTCCAAAGCAGGGTAGTCAGCCAGTCATTAAACAGGTATTGTCTATTATGTGCCAGGCACTGTGCTAAGCATTGGAGATACAAAGAAACACAAAAGACCTCAAGGAACTCACAGTCTAATGGGGGAGACAATATGCAAATAACTATGTACAAGCAAGATAGGCAAGGCACCAGCATTAGAAGGGATCAGAACAGGCTCCCTTTAAGAGGATTTTAGTTGGGACTTGAAGAAAGCCAGGGAAGCCAGGAGGTGGTGATAAAGAGGGAGAAAACTCCAGGTATAGGGTGCAGTGACTGAAAGGCCAAAGAGTTGGGAGATGGAGTCTCTTGTGTAAGGAACAGCAAAGAGGCCAGTGAAAGAAGCTCACAGAATGTGTTTGGGAGGAGTGGAATGTAAGAGGTAGTAAGAATGAAAATCTGAGGGGTCAAGTTATGAAGGGTTTTAAATGACTGAAGATTTTATATTTGATCCCGGAGGTGATAAGGAGCCACAGGAATTGACTGAGTGGAGGTATGATATGGTCAGATCTGTGCTTTTAGGAAGATCATTTTTTCAGCTGACTGGAGGATGGATTGGAGTGGGGAGGAACTTGTGGCAGGGAGACCAACTAGAGGCTATTGCAATAGTCCAGGTGCAAGAGACAATAAGGTTGCACAGTGGTTGCAGTGTCAGGAGAGATAAAGGGATATATACATGAGAGATGTTTGGAAGGTAAAATCAACTGGCCTTGGCAACGGATTAGATATGAGCAGTGGGAGAGAGTGAGGAGTTGAGGATGACACGTGGATTGTAAACCCAGAGATATCCTCAACAGTAATAGAAAGGATAGGAGGAGGAAAAGGATTGGGTGGAAAGATAATGAGTCAGTTTTGGACATGGCAAGTTTGAGATGTCTCTGGGACAATCAGTTTGAGACATCTAATAGGCAACTGAAAATGCAAGATATGAGGTCAGGAGAGATCTTAGGGCTAGACAATGAGATTTTAAATTCATCTGCATAAAGAAGACAATTGAATACATGAAAATTGATGAAATCACCAAGCAAAATAATGTTAGAGGAAGAAGACAAGAGGGCCAAGGATAGAGCCCTGTGGGACACCAATTGTTAGTAGATACAACCTAAATGAAAATCCATCAAAGGAGACTGAGGAGTAGTCAGATAGGTAGGAGTGGTCAGATTGTAGGAGAACCAGGAGAGTGGAGTCACTAAAACCTAGACAGAAGAGAGTATAAAGGAGAAAGAGGGTGACTGACTTTGTAAATGGCACAGAGAGTTCAAGAAGGATGAGGACTGAGAAAGGCCATTCAATTTGTCAATTAAGAGACCATTACTAACTTTGGAGAGAGCAGTTCCATTGAAAGATGAGATCTGAAGTCAAAGTGAAGAGAGTTAAGAAGGAAGTGAGAGGAAAGGAAGTGAAGGCACCAGCTGAAGAGAACCTCTTCATGGAGTTCAGCCATGAAAAGGCAGAAAGACATAGGATGAGAGCTAGTTGGGATGGATGGACCAAGTGAGGTTTTTTCCAGGAGTAAGGAGAGATGGGCATGTTTGTAACCAGTAGGGAAGCAGTCCATAGATAGGGAGAAATCAAAGATTAGTGAGAGTGGAGATGATGGAGAAAATCTGCTGGAGAAGATGGGAAGGAATAGAATCACCAGTGATTGTAGAGGGGTTTGCTTTGGCAAGGAGAGTGGTCACTTCTTCATGTCAGATAGGGGTGAAGAAAGAGATGGTAGTAGAAGGCATCTGAGTGATCTGACATGAGGAGAGAAGAGAAAATTCTCAGAAAACAGCCTGAACTTTTAAATGTGAAGCAAGGTTCTCAATTGAGAAGGGAGAAGGAGGGAGAAGTATGAAAGGTTTGAGGAAAAATGAAAAGATTTGAAAAAACTGTCATGGTGAATGGGATAGTGGGTACATTACGGAGTTGACCATTACCAAATAGATTTGATTATTACTTCTTTATGGCATAATCTGAGGTCTGGATGTAGTATTTCCCCATCATGCTTACTTCTATTCATTATTTTCCTTGAGAGAGTATATCTTTTGTTCATCTGAATGAATTGTGTTATTATTTGAGAATAGAGTATTCCTTTGGTAGTTTAACTGGTCTAGCAGTAAATTGAACATTCATTTAGGTAGTATCACAATTTTATGATATTGGCACTGCCCATCCAGAAGCACTAAATGTGCCTCCAGATAACTTAAATTGTTCTTTATTTCCTTAAGGAATATTTTGTCATTGTATAAATATAAGTCTTGAGTGCACCTTGGCAGATAAACTACTGGATATTTAAAGCAGCGGTTTTAATTAAAATTCTAAACTAAAACATGAAAAAAAAAGTATTTCCAGAGCAGAACACAAAAAGGTTGTTCTATATGAGATGATGAATAAATCTTTTATATTGTTTGATTTTTTTGTAAAAAGAAAGTATATAATAAATCTTACATGTTACTTTTAAAACTATCTTGCTTTTCTCTGCTTCCTTTTGAATTTCCTTTTCTTGTCTTAGCATTAAAAAAATGTTTCAATGGGCCTCTTATTTTTTGTCATCATTACTTCTAATCCCATCTACCCAACTCCATCCCCAGTTAAAACCTGAAAGAAAAAAAAAGAAAAAACCCCATATTAGTAAGCATAGTCAAGAAAAATGTATCCACACATTGGACATATCCAAAATGCATTTGTCTCCCTACACCTTTTGTCTGTTATCTATGTCAGAAGGAGGATAGCATATTTCAACATTTCCTTTGGAGATAGAGTTGGTCATTGCATTGATCAGAATTCTCATATCTTTCAAAGTTGTACTTCTTCACAATGTTTCTATACTTGTAAAAATTTTGCCCTGTTTTTTTCTTCACACTTGTTTTAGTTCATATTGTTGTTGTTGGAAGTCCTTCCTAACCTCACACTCACACACACACACACACACACGCACAAACACACACACTCTTCTACTTTTCTTTCCCGTTATGTGTCATTCCCACCCCAAGTCATATTCCACTTGGTCTTTGATCCAGTGACTTTGGCTTTCTCGCAGTTCCTCAAACAAGACACAACATCTCCCAACCGTAGGCATTGTCCCTGGCTATCCCACATGTGTAACATGCTCTCCTTCTTACTTGTGCCTTCTTCTACTTGAATCCCATCCTAATCCTTCTTAATTCTAGTGCCTCCTCTCTGTTGATTGTTTCCTATGGAGCTTGTCTGTAGCTTGTCAGTACCTGTTGCTTCTCCATTAAATTGTGAGTTCCTTGTGGTCTGGAGCCATTCTTTTCCTTTTCTTGTAATCTCAGCACTCAGCACAGCACCTGACCCATAACAAGCATTTCATAAAATTTTATTGACCAACTAAAACATGTGTAAACTGTTTACATGAGGTATGTAAAGGTGAGACAAGTATTTCTGCAGAATTCACTCATTATCATAGAAGGTTATAAATTAGGCAGAGAGCCTAGAAGTGATTCTGTTATGTTTTGAGGATCTTAAAAGATGAGTGTAAAGAAAAGGGAAGAATAATACAGTGGGAGAGGGAAAAAGAAGAATGGGGAAATTATGTCACACAAATGTGGTTTGAAAGTAGAAGTCTATTTGACAAGGAGGATGGGGAAGGCATCATCTGAACCTCACACTAAGCTCTACTGGTCAGAGGAGGGAAGAATATCTCTATACACACATAATTGGGTACAGAAATATATTTTGCCCAAAAGGGAAGAAGGAGAAAAAGGGATTAAAGGAAAGGGAAGAATAAAAGGGAGAGTAAATTAAGGGAGGAATTAGAAGTAAAGGAAATTATGAAAGATGGGGCAGAAAACAAAGAGAAGGAAAAGAGAATAGGATGAAGGTTAATCCACAACTAACAATCATAACTGCAAATGTGAATGAGATGAACTCACCCATAAAACAGAAGAGAATAGTGGAATGGATTAGAAACTAGAATCTAACAATATGTTCTTTATAAGAAACAAACTTGAAATATAAAGATAAACAGAGTTAAAATAAAGGGTTAGAATAGATTCTATCATGTTTCATCTGAAGTAAAAAAGGCAAGAGTTGAAAACATGATCCTAGATGAAACACCAGTAAAAATAGAAATAGTTCAAAAGAGATGAACAGGAAAACTATATTTTACTAAAAGGTATATCCTACACAATAAGTTAATATCACTACTAAATATACCTGTTCCAAATAGCATAGTAAATACATTCTTAAGAGGATAGTTAAATGAGTTACAGGGGAAAATAGACAATAAGACAAAAAAAATGAGTGAGCAACCTTAAGTTACCTCTCTCAGACCTAGATCGATTTAAACACACACACACACACAAATTTAAAATTCATGCACAAATAAAACCAATGCAGCTAAAATTGGAAGAGAAAAAAGAAATTGGAGTAAGTCTTTGCAGCAAGTTTTTCTAATAAAGGTTTTATTTCTAATATATATTGGAAACTATTTCAAATTTATAAGAATAAAAGATATTTCCTAGTTGAATGCAAAGAGGCAGGCTTCAGAGGAAGAACTCGAAGCTATTAATAGACATAAAAACTACTCTAAATTGCTAATAATTAGAGAAATTCAAGTGAAAATAAATGTACCACCTCACACCCATCAGATTGGAAAGGTTGAAAGAAAAGGGGAAATGACAAATGTTAGAGAGGCTGTGGGAAAACAAGTACATTAATGTAGGTAGAGTTGTCAACTGATCTGACCATTTTGAAAAGCAATTTGAACTATGCCCCAAAAGCCACTAAATTGTGCCTACTCTGCTTGACTCACCAATACCACCACTAGCTCTATGCCTCAAAGAGATCAAAGAAAGATGACACTTATATTAAAAAAAATTTTTAGCAACCCATTTCTGTGGTGGCAAAGAACTGGAATATGAAGCGGTATCCTTAAATTAGGGAATGGCTGGGAATTTTATGATATGTAAATGTGATGGAATATTATTGCACAGTAAGAAATGATGGAGGGGATGGTTTCAAAGAAGTTTGGGAAGACTTATCTGAACTGATGCAAACTTAATTGAGTAGAGCCATGACAACAGTTTATATAACAATATTGTAGAGGCAAACAACTTTGAAAGATTTAGAATCTCTGAGCAACACAATGACCAATCACAATTCCAGAGGACTCATAATGAAACATGATACCTGGCTTTAGATAGAAAGGGGATGGGCTCACTTTGTGTGTCTGTGTGTGTCTACACAAACATATGTATGTGTATAAAAACTTTTGTTTTTATTTTAGTTTTGTTGATTTCTAATTTTTAAATTTTAAATTCAATTTTTAATCCTCTTTTGATTTTTTGTAAAAATATATTCCTAGGGTGATAATTTTTCATCTGAGAATCACCTTACCTATATCTCTGAATATTTTATATATTTTCTCAGTCTTGTCATTGTCTTTAACATAGTTATTGTTTCAATAATTTTTTAATTGACACTCATTCAGGATGTTATTTTAAAGTCTCCATTAGATCTTGATATTTTGTTTATGCCCCTTGTACTAACTGCTATTTTATCACATTATAGTTTATATCAGCAGTGTTCTTTGTTTTTGCTTTTTGATAACTATTCACTATTTATTTTCTGGCATATGATCTTTTTTCTGCAAAGGCAGCAGATAGTACTCTAAAATATATTTCCCTTTAATGTTTCTATTCAAAAGATGCCACAAATTTTTCAGTTCTAGATTCTCCAATAGTTTTTTCAGTTCTATATATGCTCTGTTGTTTATCTTTTGCTTTGATTTGTTCTGCTCTGAGAAAGAAGTATGAAAATCTCCTATGATATGGTTTTAGTGCATATATCTTTTTGCAATTCAGTAAACTTTTCATTTATGTATTTAAGTGCTATGCTATTTGTATGTATATGTTTAGTATTGATAGTAGTTAATTGTCTATGGTTCCTTTAAACGTAATAGAGTTTCATTGTCTCTATTGATATTATGAATTCTATTTTTGTTGTACACTACAGACATTGATAATCTGGAGAATGTCCAGAGACAATCAGCCAGAATGCAGAAGGATCTTCATCATATGAGGATCAAATAGAGGAACTAAAGGTTTACCTGGAGCAGAGAAGACTCAGGGGGCAATAATGGCTATCTTCAAATGTTCAAATGAATATCATTTGGAAGAGGAATTAGATTCATTCTCTTTAGTCTCAGAAAACAGACAAAACAGCAATAGATTCAAATTGTAAAGAAGTTAAACCATAGTATCAGGAAAAATGTTCTAATAATTTGAGCTGAGGGTAGAATGACCTGACTTTGCCCTCATTGTAAGTTCTTTAGGCAAAGAAGAGGTATTTATAGAGAAAAATCCCCTTTCAGGTATGGGATAGACTACAGAAATATGTCAATTATATGGGACAAGCAAGAATGAGGATATGGTTTCATTTTGTGATAGCAGTGGTCATGTATGTACTTCTACTGACACTAAGCTGACTCAAGCCCAGACCTTGACCAGATAAAACCAGACTGAAACTGCTTCCCAGGCTCAATTCTCTGGCAGTTGAGTACTGGATTTCACATCATACAACTATCTTTCAAGAACCAGATGTCTCTTTTGTTGTGTTTTTAATTTTGTGATTTTAAAGAATAGATATTACTCCAAGGAAACATACAGAAGTTGTAGCTCATGAAGAGCACACTCCACTTACCATTAAAGATATTGCAGTGGCTGTTGGTGTGGAGAAGGCAAACATTTCAAGTGTCTCTCAAGCCTACAGTAAATCAGGCTTAGTCACACCAAGGAAAACTCAAGTAAAAAATGCAAAATGATACTAAGACAAATTGTCGATGCAACCTGACAAAATATTGGTGCAAAAGAGCCTAATTAATCCTTGGAAAATTTGTCCAAGTCACTTAACTGTCAGAGAATCAGGACTAGAACCTAGGTCTCTTGATTCTTAGAGTCAAGTTCCTTTCACTCTACTCCATTGCCTTTAGGTCAGGACTCCTGTGTATATAAGGAAAAAATAATTTGAACACTTTATGCAATGTCCTTCCATGACTCTGTGCTGTTTGATTCCATAGTTTATCAGACTTGACAGTCCAAACCTTTAAAGGGATCATTATATTGTAAATTCCTTGAAGGCAGCAACTGTTTTTTTGCCTATTTCTGTGTCCCCAATGCTGAGCATAGTGACTGGCACATAATAAGCACTTGATAAATGTTTATTGAATCGGATTGAATAGGAACAACTGTTTAGTGTTTAAAGATGAATAAACTGATTGATCGACAAAACCTCTATTCAAGGCTGACCATGTGCCAGGCACCAAGAGAGTCTCTGGGGATACAAACACAAAGAATAAAACAATTTCTACTCTCAAGAAACTTGCAGTTGTATCAGTGGAGACAAAGTACACAGACATAAGTATAGATAGAGTAACTGCAAATTGTTAGAATCGAGATAGTTAAGAAGGCAGGGCACTAGTACTTGAGCAATAAGGAAAAGGATCATGATGAAGATGAGTGCTTGAGCTGAATCCTTAGGAAAAGAGGGATTTTAGGAGTGGATGTGAAGAGGACATACATTGCAAGCAGGGGGCACAGACAGTGCAAAGGAGAGAGTGCAGAGGTGGAGTGTCGTGGGGAAAGAACATACAGGTGAGTTTAGCAGGCTCACAAAGCGCAGGAAATAGCATGCTATATGGTGAAGTTGGAGAGAGAGGCTAGGGCTAGGTTGTGAAGGGCTTCTTCAAAAGAGCCATGATATTTCAGGCCAAGTGTTGCAAAGGGATTGAAGAAAACACAATATCACAGAGGGATCTGAAGAATTTCTGAGAAATTGGAAAAGTTGAAAAGTTTTGGGAATCTCCACTCGGTTTAACCTCCGGATTTATTTCTTCCACAGGTTTGGCCAGCAGACAAGCTTGTGAGTTACACTTTTCTTTTTGCTCTTCGGGGTCTCTGGGTAATGTAGCCTCCTTCTGCACCACAGGATGCCCACAGAGGCCTGTCTGAGGTGGCCGTGCACCTCTTGCCTAAGATCTGTGTGCCATATCTCTCTTCCCTGACTAATCCCGTGGGTCAGGCTCAGGCTGCTCCAAGCTCCTCAATAGTTTTGGCTCGGGATTCTTCTGCCCACCACATGTGAACACTAATATAATTATTTGCTATTTTAATGACTTGGGGGCTGAACCTGTTGAAAACAGGACCATCCTTTGAATGATAAACTCTTACATTTTAAAGCTGGAAAAGATCTTGCATATGATCTAATTTAATCTCCTTATTTAACAAAAAAAGGAAACTGAGGCCAAATTAGGTAAAATTATGTTTCCAGGACCACACAGCTTCAAACTAGAATTCAAACTTATGTCCTCTGACAATGGTTCAGTGGAAAGAGTCTTAGACTTGGAATCAAGAGACTTGGGCTCAAGTTTAGCCTCTGAAACTACCTACCAGTGTAACCTTAGACAAGTCACTGCACCTCTAAGCCAAACTTTGTCATCTGTAAAAAGATGATAGTGAGGCAGCCAGGTAGCACAGCGAGTAAGAGCACCGGCCCCAGAGTCATACCAACCTGGGATCGAATCCAGGCTCAGACACTTAGTACCCACCCACCCAGAAACACCTGGCTGTGAAACCTTGAGCAAGTTACTTAACCCCAATTGCTTAGGGGCAGCCTAAGTGCTTAGTGAGTAAGAGCAGCGGCCCCAGAGTCGGGATGACCTGGGATCGAATCCGGGCTCAGATACTTACCACCACACCCAGAAATAACTGGCCGTGCAAGTTACTTAACCCCAATTGCTTAAAAAAAAAAAAGATGATAGTAACAATCACACTGCCTCTTTTGCATGTGTGAAAGATGAAATGTGATAATGTGTAGAGATAACATTGGAAACACTCAAATGGGAAATAAACTACATCGTGAGCGTCTAATTTGATTGGAGTGTCTAATTTGATTGGATGTTCTAAGGAGGTTTCAGAACCAACCCAGTCTCCTGGAGACCTGGCCTGTCATTAAAACAGTACAAGTCCTGATCTCCTGGGTTCATTTTGGAACTTTTGACTTCTTCTCCCCTCCCCGCCCCCCTCCCCCCCCCGCAATCTTTATTCAATATCTGACCTCTCCTGTCAGTTTGTACTGGAATCAGACAGAAGCTCAGCATTTTAGCAGGCCAAGATGTTAGTCTCTGGTTTTTATCAGATTTCAATTTGGTACATAGATTGTGTGTGTGTTGAGAGCCAGAGACAGGGAATGCAAACCTGAAACTCCAAGCTTCAGGGTTCCATCCCAGGATGGTTTGTGGCCAGGACTTCCCTGCTCCTCTCCTGCCTCTCCCCTATACCAGGAATTGTGTATAGGCAATTTCATCTTACGCTGCTCTTTTTCTCTCACCCAGCTACTGCAAAGAAAGCTGTGGTGCGCCTCAGCCCTCCATGGACCACTATCTTCAAAGGGGAGGAGGTAACCCTGACTTGCCACGGATCCAGCTCCTCCAAAGCAGGGACAACATGGTGGTACAAAAACCAACAATTGCAAGAAATGTGGTCTACAAACAGCATTGAGACTAAGCAGGGTGGAGAGTACAGATGTGAGACTCAGGACTCAGCCCTCAGTGACCCTGTGAATCTGGTAGTTTCTTCTGGTGAGGACAGAGAACCACACTCAGGGCAGAGTTTCTAAGTGCAGTTTCCCACAGAGAGGGAGGGACAAGATGGGAGGCACTGGGGGCCCTAGAATGCCACATGATATCCCTTGGGCAGCAGCAGAGCTGGGGGTAACAACCTTCACTACTCCCCAGTCAGTCATTAAGAAGGCAGTTGGATACCCTGAGATCCCCTGGCAGCTAAGGGCTAACGCTGACTACTGGGAGTAGTGCAGTAAAGGATGAGCCTCCCCTCCCAAAGCAGATACATTGGGATTTGTATGAGGGAACATCATCTAGGAAAGCTCCTTGTTCCAGGGAGAGGAAGCTAGTGAGACATCTGGGCCAAGTGGGAAGCATAGGGAGAACCTGGGTCCCCCACCATATACCAGATAACCTCCAGATTGGTGCATGTCCCTTTAGAGACAATTGAAAGGAGGAAGGGGCAAAAGGATGGGAGGTGAGTCTCCAATGTCTCCTGGTTTCTCTTACAGATCGACTGATCCTGCAGACCCCATATTCTGTGTTTGAAGGAGAAACATTGGTCCTGAGATGCCGAGGACGTGATGAGTTTAGGACAGTCAGAAATGTTACGTACTATAAGGATGGAAGCGTATCTTCTTATTTCCTTAGACTTTCTGATTTCTCCATCCCACGAGTTACCTTAAGTTACAGTGGCAACTATCACTGCACAGGAGTTGTTTTAATATATGCTATAATTTTTCTTGAAAAATTTTCTTCGAGAAAAGTAGAGCTCCAAGTCCAAGGTATGAATTTCAATCCTGGGGGAAAGAAGGAGGAAAGGGAAGGACTATTCTAGGCCAGGGTCTATGCCCGGAGGGCTGGGTAGGCACATAACAGGAGGGAGAGCTCATGGATAGAGCACAGAAAGGAAACGATATGGGACCATCTGTCCCTTCATCTGTTCAACTGAGAACACACAATATGTGACCCCAGGAGCTCTGACACTCTGTCCTGGGCACTGTGTTTGCTTCCTCTCTCTAGAACTGTTTCCACCACCTGAGCTGAAGACCACAACCTCCCAGCCCACAGAGGGAACCCCAGTGACCCTGAGCTGTGAGACCCAGCTCCCTCCACAGAGGTCAGACACCAAGCTGCACTTCTCCTTCTTCAAAGATGGCAGGGTCATTGCATCAGGCTGGAAGGAGTCTCAGATATTCCAGATCCCAGCCATCTGGAGGGAAGACTCAGGGTCATACTGGTGTGAGGCAAAAGCCATGAGTCAGAATATTCAGAAACAGAGCAACCACGTGAAGATCAGTGTGAAAAGTGAGTGTCAGTGACACAGGGCTGGGATTGAGAGGTGGAGGGAAGGGCGCTGGCATCACTTCAGACCTTGGGATGCTTTCTCCTGTGCTTTTCCTCTTCCTCTGGGAATGGGAGTGGTGTTGGAGACTGCCAACTAGCTTTCCTGTGGGTCTTCTCTTGCATTAAGACCTCAATAAAGTTATAAGCAAATAACTTGCTGGGGGTAAGCAACAGAAATGTGCTCTAAGTAAGCAGTGTGAATTCCATCCTGAGCAATCACCCTTAAATCAACTTTAACATCACTTTTTCAAAATTTTGATTCTTAAATTCTCTCCCTCCCTCCAGCCCCTTCCCCACCCATTGAGAAGGCAAGCAACATGATACTCATTGTATATGTAAAATCATGAAATGTATATTTCCATATTAGTCACATTGCAAAAAAAGGAAGAAAAGTAAAAGAAAGTGAAAAAAAAAATATGCTTCAATATGTGCTCAGAGTTCATCAGTTCTCTTTTTGGAGGTGGATAGCATTTTCATTTTATAAGTTCTCTATGGATCATTGTCTTAATCAGAGTAGCTAAGGTTTTCACAGGTGATCATCATTACAATATTGCTATTAGTGTAAACAATATTTTCCTGGTTCTACTCCCTTCCATTTATATTAGTTCATGTAAGTTTTCCCAGGTTTTTCCTGAACTCATCCCTCTTGTTATTTCTTATATCACAACAGTATTCCATCACAACCACACACTACAACTTGTCCAACCATTCCCCAACTGATGGACACCCCCTCAGTTTCCAATTCTTTGCCACCACAAAAAAGTGCTACAAATAAAAAAAAAATAAACAAAGAGGTATATGTGCATGTGTGCACGTGTATGTATGTATGTATGGGCATATATACATGCATATCACACTGTGTGTATACATATGTGTGCATAGATATAGATAGTATCTCCTTTCCCTTTTTCTTTGGTATCTTTGGAATACATACCTAATAGTGATATTGCTAGGTAAAAGGCTATACATAGTTTGACAATCCTTTGGGTATAGCTCCAAATTGTTCTCCACAGTGGTCAGACTAGTTCACAACTTCACAAACAGTATATAAATTATCCTGTTTTTCCACATCCTCTCTAGCATTTATTCTTTCCCTTTCTGTTACACATGACGGGTGTGAGAGTATCTTTCAGTTGTTTTAATTTGCTTTTCTCTAATTCTTAGTGATTTACAGCATTTTCTATGTGACTCTTGATGGTTTTTTTATTTCTTCCACTAAAAATTGCCTATTCATATGCTTTGGTAACTTATCAATTGGGAAATTGCTCTTTTCTTTTTAAATAAATTTCACTCAGTCTATATGTATTTGAAAAATGAGGCCTTTATAAGAGAATTTTGCTATAAATTCTCTTCCTTCCATTTCCTGTTTTCCTTAAAATTTTGGCTGCAATATTTTATTTATCTATTTATTTTCCCATAATCTTCTCTATCTTTTTTTTTTTTTAAGAAATTGGGGTTAAGTAACTTGCTCAAGGTTACATGGCCAGTTATTTCTGGATGTGGTGCTAAGTATCTGAGCCCGCATTTGATTCCAGGTCATCCCAACTCTAGGGCTGGTGCTCTTACTCACTGTGCTACTTGGCCGCCCCTTAAAGAATTTATTTTTTTTAATCCTCTCTATCTTTTATTTGATAATAAAATCTTCCCTTATCCATAGACCTGACAATTTTTCCCATGCATCTCTATTTGCTTATGATATCAACATTTATGTCTAAATCATTTACCTATTTTGGCTTTATCTTGGAATATGGTATGAGATGTTGTTCTATGCCTAGTTTCTGCCAGACTGCTTTCTAGTTTTGCCAGAAATTTTTGTTAAAGAGTGAGTTCTGGACCCTAAAACTTGGATCTTTGAGTTTATCAAAAACTAGATTACTATGGTCATTTACTTCTGTGTTTTGTGTACCTAATCTATTCCACTATATTTCTCATCCAGCAACAGTTTGTTTTGATGATTACCATTTGGTAACATAGTTTGAAATCTGGTACTGCTAGACCTCCTTCTTTCACATTTTTTTCATTGATTTCCTTGACATTCTTGACCTTTTGTTCTTCTCAATTAATTTTGTTTTTATTTTTTCTGGCTCTACAAAAAAATTCTTTTGTAATTTGACTAATATTGCACTGAATAAGTAAATTAATTTAGTTAAAATTGTCATTCTCATTCTATTGGCTCAGCCTATCTATGAGCCATTATTATTTCTCCAATGGTTCAGATCTGACTGTATTTGTGTGAAAATATTTTGTAATTCTGTTCCTGGGTGCCTTGGAAGGTAGATACACTATTTTTTATGCTTTAAAAAAATTTATACTATATTTTATATATTGTATTATTATTATGTCATATATATTTATTTTATACTATCTGCAGTTATTTTAAATGAAATTTCTCTTTCTATCTCTTCCTGCTGGATTTTATTGTTAATATATAGAAACACTAATGATTTATGTGGGCTTATTTTTTATCCTGTGACCTTGCTAAAATTGTTAATTGTTTCAACTCCTTTCTGAAGTTTATTCTTCAAGGCTTTTTAAGTATATCATCATACCATCTGCAAACAGTGAGAGTTTTGTTTCCTGTTTTCCTATTCTTAGTGCTTTGATTTCTTTTCTTGTCTTATTGCTATAGCTAGCATTTCTAGTACAATATGCAATAATAATTGTGATAGTGTTTGCTTTTATTGGTAAGGCTTCTAGTTTATCCCCATTACAGAAAATACATGCTGTTGGTTTTAGATAGATACCATTGAACATTTTAAAGAAAACTTCATTTATTATTATGCTAGTTAGCATTGTAATAGGAATGGGTGTGGTGTTTTGTCAAAAGTTTTACATATATCTATTGTTATAATCATAGCATTTTTGTTATTTTTGTAATTAATATGGTCAGTTATACTGATAGTTTTCCTAATGTTAAACTAGCCCTGTATTCCTCATATAAAAACTACCTGCTCATTTTTATAATCTTTGTGATATATTGCTGTAATCTCCTTATAATCTCTTTTATTTAAATTTTTTTGTTAGTAATATTCATTAAAGAAATTATTCTATAGTTTTCTTTTTCTGATTTTGCTTTTCCTGGTTTAGGTGTCAGGACCACATTTGTGTCACATAAGGAATTTGGTAGGGTTCATTCTTTGCCAATTTTTCAAATAGTTTATATAGTATTGGAGTTAATTGTTCCTTAACTGTTTGGCAGAAATTACTAATAATTCCATCTGACCTTGGAGATTTTTTCTTAGGGAGATCATTTATGGCTTGTTCAATTTCTTCCCCCCCCCCCCAATTTATTTATTTTTAGCTCTCAACATTCATTTCCACCAGATTTTGAGTTACAAATTTTTCTCCAGGTCTTTCCCCACCCCAACCCCAAAATAGCAAGCCTATGGAATACCTCTTCCCCCAATCTGTTCTCTCTTATATCCTCCCCCATCATCCCCCTAACTTTCTAGTAGGGCAAGATCATTTCTATACCACAGCGCCTATATATCTTATTTCCCAGTTACCTGTAAAAAACAAATTTTTTTAAACATTTGTTTTTAAAACTTTGATTTCCAGATTTTTTCCATTCTTCCCTCCTCACTCCACCCCACTGGGAAGATAAGCAACTCAATATAGGTTGTACATGTGTAGTTACACAAAACATTTCCATAGTAGTTATATTGTGAAAGACTAACTATATTTCCTTCCATCCTATCCCGCCTCCTAATTATTCTATTTTGTCCTTTGACACCATCCCTTTTCAAAAGTGTTTACTTCTGACTACCCTCTCCCCACAATCTGCCCTCCCTTCTACCATCCTCCCTCTTAGCCTCTCCCCCTACTTTCCTGTAGGGTAAGATACCCAAATGAGTGTGTATGTTATTCCTTCCTTAAGCCAAATTCAATGAGAATCAGGTTATCCCATTCCCTTTCACCTTCCTGCTCGTCCCTTCCATTGTAAGTTTTCTCTTGCCTCTTTTACAGATAATTTACCTAAGCTATCTTTCCCATTCTCCTTCTCCCAATAAATTCCTCTCTCACCTCTTAATTTTAATTTTTTAGATATCATCCCTTCATATTCAACTCATCCTGTGCCCTCTCTCTATGTATACATATACATACATATGCCCATGCTCACACATATATTTATATACATATACACCCTCTTATACATAAATATATATGTATGTATACATATATATTCCCTTCAAGTATCCTCATATTGAGAAAAGTCTTATAAGTTTACAATTATCGTTTTTCCATGTAGGAATGTAAATACTTCAACTTTAATAAGTTCCTTATGAATTCTTTTCCCTGTTTACCTTCTAATGCTTCTCTTGCTTCTTGTAGTTGAGAATCAAATTTTCTGATCAGCTCTGATTTTTTCATCAAGAATGCTTGAAAATCCTCTATTTCATTGAATGACCATAATTTTCCCTGAAACATTATATTCAGTTTTTCTGAGTAGGTGATTCTTGGTTTTAATCCTAGCTCCTTTGACCTCCAGAATATCATATTCCAAGTCCTTCAATCCCTTAATGTAGAAGCTGCTAGGTCTTGTGTTATCCTGATTGTGTTTCCACAATGGTAAAATTGTTTCTCCCTGACTACTTGCAGTATTTTTTCCTTGACCTGGGAACTCTGGAATTTGGCTATGATATTCCTAGGTGTTTTCTTTTTGGGATCTTTTTCAAGAGTCAATCAGTGGATTCTTTTAATTTCTATTTTTCCCTCTGGTTCTAAAATATCAGGGCAATTTTGTTTGATAATTTCTTGAAAGATGGTGTCTAGGCTCTTTTTTTGATCATGGCTTTCAGGTAGTCCAGTAATTTTTAAATTATTTCTCCTGGATCTATTTTCCAGGTAAGTGGTTTTTCCAGTGAGATATTTCACATTGCCTTCTATTTTTTCATTTGTTTGGATCTGTTTTAGAGTATCTTGATTTCTCATAAAATCATTAGCTTCCAATTGCTCCAATATAATCTTGAAGGAATTATTCTCTTCAGTGAGTTTTTGAAATTCCTTTTCCATCTGGCAAATTTGGCTTTTTAAGGCATTCTTCTTGTCTTTGCCTTTTTGGGCCTCTTTTCCCATTTGAGTTAGCCTATTTTTTTTCTTTTTTTTTTGGAGGGCAATTGGGGTTAAGTGACTTGCCCAAGGTGACATGGATAGTCAAGTGTTAAGTTCTGGATTTGAACTCAGGTCCTCCTGATTCCAGGGCCAACACTCTATTCACTGTGCCACCTAGACGCCCTGAGTTAGCCTGTTTTTTAAGGTATTATTTTCTTCAGTGTATTTTTGGGTCTCCTTTAGCAGGCTATTGACTCGCTTTATGATTTTCTTGCATCATTCTCATTTCTCTTCCCAATTTTTCCTCTGCTTCTCTTATTTTATTTTCAAAATCCTTCTTGAGCTCCTCCATGGCCTGTAAACAATCCATATTTTTCTTGGAAGCTTTTGATGCAGGAGTTCTGACTTCATTGTCTTCCTCCCATTCCATGCTTCGATCCTTTTTGTCTGCCAAAAAGGATTCAATGGTTTGTTAGTGCTTTGTCTGCTTGCTCATATTGCCACCCAATTACTTGGCTTTTAAGCTCGTTGCTACAGTAGAACTCTGCTTCCATAATGGAGAGAGCTTTGTTCCAAATAGCTGGGGTTTTTGTAGCTGCTGGAGGCATTAGGAGGGTGCCCTTTACAGCCCCCACAAGCTTTGGCACACTGGCCACACACCCCAGGACCACCACCCTAGACCACGATCCAGATCCAAGCAGGTTAAAGCAAGAGTGATTACCCTCTGAATGGTCACTTGGTCCCTCTACAATCTGCAGGACAGGAGCTCTGGAGGCAGCCACATGGCAGTGGCTGCAGCCGTAACACCTCTGCCACTTCTCACCCCAGAGACAGGGTCCAGATTGTGCTCTTTTGTCCCTCTTTTCCAACAGAGTTCCACACTGACCTTTTACTTTGTCTTTGGCAGTTATGGGTTGAAAAGTCTAGAAACCACCACAGCTGCTGGTGCTTCACTCTCCTGAAGTCTGCTCCGCTGCTGGCTGGGGCCACCCTGGGGCCAGTACCATGTGAGGGACTGTGCTCAGCTCCCAGTGTGCTGTGATAGACCTTTTCTGTCAGCCTTCCAGGCTGCTTCAGTGGGAGATTTGTTTCTCTCTGTCACTTTATGGGTTCTGTAGCTCTAATATTTGTTATAGTCAATTTTTTACATATATTCAAAGTGATTGGAGCAGGAGCTCATGCCACGTTTGTGCTTCTACTCCACCATCTTAGCTCCACCCTGGCTTGTTCAATTTATTTTTCTAAGACAGGGCTATTTACATGTTCTTTTTCCTCTTCCATTATTCTGTGAAATTTACCTTTGGTGTATAAGTATAATTGAGCAAAATAATTCCTCATAATTGCTTTAATTTCACTTTCATTGGTGGGTCATTCACTCTTTTTATCTTTGATACTATTAATTTGGATTTCCTTTTTAAGAAATCAAATTAACTAATGATTTATCTATTTTATTGACTTTTTCATAAAACCAGATTCCAGTTTTATTAGTTCAGTTTTTTTAACTTTTAATTTTATTAATCTCTGATTTTCAGGATTTTTATCTTGGTGTTAAATTGGACATTTAAAATTTGTTCTTTTCCTAGTCTTTTTTTAGGGCATGCCCAATTCATTAATGTATTCATTCTCTCTTTTATTGGTGTAAGCACTTAGAGATATAAATTTTCCCCTAGTACTGCTTTGGTTATATCCCACAAATTTTGGTATGCTGTCTCATTGTTTTCATTATCTTTAATGAAATTGTTGATTCTGTGATTTCTTCTTTGACCTATTCGTTCTTTAAGATTAGATGATTTAGTTTCTGATTAATTTTTTTTTTTAAGCAATCAGGGTTAAGTAACTTGCTCAAGGTTACACGGCCAGTTATTTCTGGGTGTGGTGCTGAGCGTCTGAGCCCGGGATTCGATCTCCAGGTCATCCCAACACTGGAGCAGGTACTCTTACTCGCTGAGCCACCTGGCCGCCCCTAAGCAATTGGGGTTAAGTAACTTGCTCAAGGTTACACGGCCAGGTGTTTCTGGGTGGGTGCTAAGTGTCTGAGCCTGGGATTCGATCTCCAGGTCTTCTCAACACTGGAGCCAGTGCTCTTACTTGCTGTGCTACCTGGCCGCCCCTCTGATTAATTTTTAATCTATGCAACAAGGTCTTTTATTGAATGTAATTTTTTTTTTGCATTATGGTCCAGAAAGGGTATATTTAATATTTTTGCCTTTCTGCATTTGTTTGTGAAGTTTTCGTAACTTAATACCTGGTCAATTTTTGTGAAGGTGCCATATACAGCAGAGGGAAAAAAAGGGATATTCCTTTCTATTTCTGTTGAATTTTCTCCAGAGGTCTGTCATTTCTAACTTTTCTAAAGTTCTATTCATCTCTTTAACTTCATTCTTATTTATTTTATGTTTAGATTTATCTAGTTCTGAGAAGAATAAATTTAGGTCTCCCACTGGTAAAGTTTTACTACCTATTTGTTCCTGTAACTACTATAACTTGCTATGCCATTTACTGTATATATTTTTAGTATTGACACTTCTCCATTCTCTATGGTACCTTTTTAGCAAAATGTCATTTCCCTTGCTATTTCTTTTAATTTAGTCTAATTTTACTTTTGCTTTGTCTAAGGTCATGATTGCTACCCCTGAATTTTTTACTTCTGCTTCAACCCCTTAATTTTACTCTATATGTGTGTCTTCCATTTCAATTGTATCTTGTGTAAACAACATATTGTAGGACTCTGGTTTCTAATCCATTCTACTAGCTGCTTCCATTTTATGGGTGAGTTCACCTCATTTACATTCACAGTTAAGATTACTGTGTATTTCTCTCCATTCTATTTACTTCTGTTTATCCTTCTCTCTCTTCTCTTTTTTAACCCCATCCTTCCTCAAAGATTTGTATCATTTTTGACCACTGTTTCCCTTGATCCACCTTTTCTCTTATCCTCCCACTTTTACCACGTCTTCTTAGTCTCTTCCCCTCCTACCTCCCTGTTAGGAAAGATATATTTCTACACCTGAGTGTGCATATACATATTCTTCCCTCTTTGAACAGTTCAGATGAGAGTGATAGGCACTGCCTGTCTCCACCCTCACCCCCTTTCACTTTCTATTGTAAAACAAAAACAAAAACTACCTCTTCTTTGTACTTCTCTTTTATGTGAAATTATTTTCTCCATTCTCCCTCTCCCTTTCTCCTTCTCCTGTTGCATCCCTCTTTCTCAACTCTCCATTTTTTTTTAGATAATCCTGACATAATTGACTAACACCTGTGCCCTCTATCTATGTAGACGCCTAACTGCCCTAATACTGACAAAAGTCTTAGGAAATATATGCATCATCTTCCCCTTAAGGAATGTAAACAGTTTAAACTTATTAAATCCCTTATGATTTCTCTTTTATGTTTACTTTTTTATGCTTCTCTTGAATCTTGTGTCATCAAGACTAAAATGAGCAAAATCTCTAAATTGCAGGATTACTTAATAATATTATTACAGCCCTATGCCATTGTTCTTCATGCTAATCCAGCTACCTCCAAAGTATTTATTGAGTATTTGCTTCATGCCCAACATCATTCTCAGTGCTTGGGGCAGGAGGAAACGGAATATACAAAGATGCTTCAGGCATGGTTTCTGAATGCAAGGAGCTGACAATGACATTAGGAGTTATTCCCAAGGACATTCCCATTAGGAGTTATTCCCAAGGACATTCAAGACATTTCCAGGAAACAGAGAACAGATTACATTACTGATGAATTGTGTTCATCATCTGTGACAGAAATGTGATATTCACAGAACCCACAGCAGCTGTGAATATGCTGGTGTAGTTATTAATCACAAAATGTAACAGGATCTCCACATGGAGGAGAGAACCAAAGCATTTATTCAAGTAGAAGAAAACTGAGTCCCAAAACCAGAAAGTCAAATTCATTACAGAAACCACAAAGTTGGTGCACATAACCAATGCAGT
This sequence comes from Petaurus breviceps papuanus, assembly GCF_028583685.1. NCBI lineage: Eukaryota > Metazoa > Chordata > Mammalia > Diprotodontia > Petauridae > Petaurus > Petaurus breviceps. The sequence continues at coordinate 1,019,155 of NW_027187267.1, forward strand.
GAACACCCACATTCCCAAGCCTTCAAAACAAAACAGGCTCTGTCAAGCAAGGATCCTCCTCTCCTCACTCACAGTAGCTTCTCAACCTCCATTCTGCTTGCTCCCAGCAGTTCTCATTCCCAGCAGTTCTAGCTGACTCTCAGAAGTTCTCAGCAGTTCTGGCTGGCTCTCAGAAGTTCTCAGTTAGGGTCTCAGAAGAAGTTCTGGCTCCCAAGAGTTCTCAATTTGTAGCAGTTCTCAGCATCCTAGCAGTTCTCTCTTTCTCAGCAATTCTGGCTCTCTACCTTGGGCTTTTCCTTATATAAGGTATTATCTCCTCCCTGTTACACCCCTTCCTCTTACACCAGCAGCTTCCTCCCACTGTGGGATTCACAAGTTCTGAATCTTAATACTTGATACAATCATGAACTTGAAACAACTTGCTAAGTACTTGTTTTCTTGCCAATACAAGGGGCCTGGAAGATCTTCAAATCCCATTATCATTATATCATGTAACTCTAGAAAAGGAGGTGATAGAAGAGAGATAATTGTTGGCTAGAGGAGTAAAAGAAGGTTTTCATCTGGGCCTTGAAGGCAAATGTGGTGATTGATTCCACCTTAAGATAGAGATGATATATCTCAGTAGCCTCTGTATCCTATCTGACAAAAAGGTCTACCCAGTGAGGCATCACTCAAATATCTTTTTTTTTTTTGGAGGGAGGAGGGCAAGGCAATTGGGGTTAAGTGACTTACCCAAGGTCACATGGCTAGTAAGTGTTGTGTTAAGTGTCTGAAATTTTAACTCAGGTCCTCCTGACTCTAGGGTCAGTGCTCTATTCATTGAACCACCAGGCCTCCCCCACTCAAATGTTTTCATTCTCCACTAGGTTCTGCCTTAGAATGACCCATAGCCAACATTGTGGTTCAGAAGTTTATGGGTGGGGAATCAACACTGTCTTAAACTGGGAAAATATGACTCCTCCCCACTAATATAATCAGGATTATTCCCCATATCCAGCCTTAATATACCAATAATCTATTTCCTCTTTCCTTACTATATGTTTCCCTAAATTCTCATTGTACAGACATGTACAAGTTGGGTGCAGCTTCCCTTGCCACCTTTGACATCCCCCAAAGTCAGGAAGGGCCCTCATTTATGAACTTCATATTCACCCAGGAATCCCTATCTCTGGCATCCTAATGGAGACCCAGCCCCCCGGGGGGCAGGTGACTGAAGGAGAGAAGCTGGTCTTCATCTGCTCAGTAGCTCAGGGCACAGGGAACATCACATTCTCCTGGCACAGAGAGGGCATGAAGGCAAGTCTGGGAGAGAAGACTCAACATTCTCTGGAGGAGAAGTTTGTGCTTTCTGCTGTGAAAGAGAGCGATGCAGGGAAGTATTACTGTACTGCTAGCAATGGCATCAACACCATCAGCAGCCTAAGAGTGAATGTCACCATGAAAAGTGAGTCCTACCTCCATTCATCTCAGTCAACCTTTGTCCACCTGAGAGGGGCTCCTACAGATTGTTCCAAGGGGATCAGAGAGAGCCCAGTTGTCCAGGGTGATAACTCTGTGAAAGGAAAGAAAGATTTTTTTAAATTAAATATAATTTCTCTCTAGATATCCCAGAAAATGTTAATTAGAAAATATCAGACATCTCTGAGGAAATGTCTGTTAAAGCTAGAAAGTAATTTGCACATAATAAGTACCTAATGTGTGGTTTGCCCTTCCTTCTGGAAGAGGACCATGACATCAGGGAGATGATGACATGACTTGTAATTGACTCGATTTAAGTGAGGCAGAGCTGTGCAAAGTCACTAGCCTCACTTTCTCCTCCAGAGTCATCTGGGTCCAGTGGGCAGATATGGATCAGGATGACTGGAGATGCCCCAGGAGGCATTGGGATACCTTGGTCCTTTTAAGCTAAAGTCTTTTCAGGTTCTCACTTAGAGTGAGACAATATCAATTCAGTGAATAGGCTTCTTTAAGAAGTCAAAAGATGATAACTCTACTTAAAAAAAAAAATAAATTAAACTGGGGGGGAAGACCCTCAGGTTTCCTAGCCAAAAGAGAAACAGTCACTATTTATATTCACTCTGAGCCGGGAGGGCCCAAAATATAAATGGTGCTTGGACAGAGACCTATCGTTGTCTGATCCAGAGTTTATTGGGTTAAGGCTTGGTCTTTGAGAAAGAAATCTAGCCAGTAAACCCCAAGGTAACTAGATAGCTTTCAGCCATCAAAATTAACCTTCCTTTGGGCGGAACAACCAGAGGGAAGGGGAAGGGAAGGGAGGGGAGGAGGAGCTGAGTTGCCCAACTGTAACTGGCCAGCTGGGTCCCTATTCAGGAACCTCAGACTACTCACAGGTTGTGAATTGTCCTTGTTCTCAAAGAGGGCCAAGATATCAGGGATATGATGTCATGACTTACAATCGACATTGATTTGAGTGAATGAGGGCTGTGCAAAATCACCAGCTTCACTTTCTCCTCCTCTGGATCCAGTGGCCAGATGTAATTCAGAATTCCCCTCCCCTCCTCTCCTCCCCTGTCCTGTCCCTGCCCAAGCACCACTTAATATTTCATTGATTAAAGGGGCCATTCCTTGACTCATTTTTTTTTTTGCTTTTTGGAGGGGAGAAGGTTAAGTGACTTGCCCAAGGTCACACGGCTAGTAAGTGTTAAGTATCTGGAGCAGCTAGGTGGTGCAGTGAATAGAATATTGACCCTGGAGTCCAGAGGTCCTCAGTTAAAATCTGGACTCAGACACTTACTGCCCTGCCCTCCCTACTCCAAAAAGAAAAAAAAAAGAGGAAATGTTAAATGTCTGAGGCCAGATTTGAAATAAAGTCCTCCGACTCCAGATCCAGTGTCTATTCACTGTACCACCTAGCCACCCTGAGTCACTTCTTAAAGAGGCCTGTTTACTCAATGGGCATTGCCTTAGCTTAAAAGGGCCAAGGTCTCCCACTAGCTAATAATTGTATATGGAATGAATTAGTGACTAAAGGGATTACAGAAACAAGGAAAATACAGATAGTTATTACAAATTGAGCCTGCCCTGGGTCACTGTTTTATGTCTACTAATCTAACAATCCCTCAAAATTCCTTTCCCTATTCTCAGGATGCAAAGTGGGATATGGTGGTGATGGGGATCGGACCTGGACCCCTAAAAGCCCCTAAAACCTTCCCACACAACCCAGCCCCAGAACACTGATCTCTAGGTTTGCCTAAGGCATAGCCCATCTCAGCAATCCTTTCAACTGTCCTTTCATTAGGGCCTCAAGCCAAACCCTTCTTTTTCACCTTGGGACCCACTCTAAACTTCCTTGTTTGTTACCTCCATACTACAGCAGACTATTTTCCACCCTTAATCCCATCTAGACCCCTTCTCTGTTATCTCCAGATCATCCCAGGCTATTGGTCCACTCCTAGATCACATCCAGATCTTCCTGCAGTCTTTCAGTATAAAAGTGTCCATCTTGCCCCCATTAAATTACTTTGATTCTTAAAATCTGGCCCACTTGTCAATACAAGTGTCACAAATGCAGTCTTAAAATCTGACCCACCCCAAGCAGTTGTTTTACTAAATCTTGTCTCTGACTTAAAGCTTGATTTGAATTCTTTCAAGGCAGACCAACACATTTTGCCCTTGAATTTCAGGGTTCCCAGAACCCCTAGACCAAAACGGTGGAACCTTCTTTTGACACCCTCATATGGTCTGCATCAATTCTGTATTTTTTTTTGTAAAGAAGATACACGAGTCATCATCTTGCATACATAAGCTCAAAGCTAAACCACCTAAACCTAGGAGTAAATTAGGCTAGGCTGACTATTACCTCTAGTGCCACCAGCTGAAGCAACAGCTTCATTCCCAAATTTTATCTACTCTGACCCTTCAGGTAGAAGTCTCTTCTCCCAAGTCAACTCAAGTGAAAAGATTGGTCACTTGTCCCTTGGACTGATTGGGACCCAGTTCATTTTGGTTGGTCTCTCTGCTTCTGCACTTGTACTTTTCTTTGGACCTTGGAGTAAGCCAGGTTGGTGACTTGTCTTTCTTCAATTACTGAATACTGAATTATTCATCTTTGCCCATGAAGCTATGGTCTCTTCTTGATTTCTGCCAATGCTGTCATCACTTGTTCAGTTACTCCAGACCCCAAATCTTTAGTTATCATGAATGACTCTTCCAGACCTCACATAGCCAGTCACCATATCCTTACAACTAGTCCTTCACCACATATGTCTTCCCTCTCTTTTTCAGTATTCTCACCCCAGTTTAGCATCTAATCATGCCATGCCTGTTTTATTGAAATAGCCTCCTAGATGGTCTCTCTGCCTCTCCACTCTCTCCCTCTTCCAATCCACCCCACACACTAATATCAGCTTAATTTCCCCCAAATAATATTCACTGACTCTTTACCTCAAAAAAACCTTCAGTGGCTCCATTGCCTACAGATAAAGTCCTCAGTGAGGAAAGTCTGGACCCAACCTACTTTTTCAGGTTTATCCTTATTTTTCCCTGGTGTGAAACTTCTGCTTTTGTCAGACTGATCTCTCTAACTTTGACTAGTCTTCCTGAAGTGCTCTTTCCTCATTTTTTCCCTGTCTATAACCTACCTTCCCTTCCTCCTCATTCTTACTCTTTCACAAATACTTATTAAGTTCTTCCCACTGTGGTAAGTGTTGAGGTTTAGGGCCTTAGGGATGCTTGAAACCTCAAAATACCAACATGTGGGGTCCTGCTGAATGAATTCAACTGAAGTCTTCTCTCAGTCAAAGTAAAGCAAAGTTTATTAAAGATTCGCCATAATGGGTTGACTCTGAAGGAGCCTAAGTATCTGTGGTGCTTCTAATTGTCAAGTGGGCCAGAATAATCTAACACAATGTGAGTCTGTGCTAGATTACTCTCAGCCTCTTCATGGAGCCAAGATGGATCTTATATACAGAAAGACTGTGGGAGGCTTCTAGGGGTGGTCTAGAGGAGGGATTTGGGGAGGGTCTTGAGGAGGAGTCTAAGGAGGATCTTGATGGAAGGTCAGGCTCCAGGTATGGGATTAAAGGTGGGAAATAGCTGAAGGCTACCTGGAGATGACAGACAATTGAGGGCTAGGCTAGGTTAAGAGTAACAAGAGATTTGGGCCTAGAAATGAAAGACTTATGACCTCAGGCAAACACCTCATCAGGTAGAGAGATTCAAGGGCTGAACCCCATCAGTAGATACCAGGAGAAAATGGAAAAAAAAAAAAAGAAAACGTTCCTCTTTCAATCATAATAGTTATCATTCAATAATAGAGTCATGGATTTAGATCTGGAAGGGAATCTAGAGTTCCTTTGGAGCTGGGAAGGCCAAGGCTATTAAGGAGGCAATAGGGAGCCATTAAAACTTATTAAGAGAGGGACATTGTCATATCTGTGCTTAAGGAAGATCACTTTATCACTTTGGCTGTTGTGTGGAGGATGGATTGGAGTGGAGAGAGACTTGAGGCAAGGAGACCAATTAGGAAGTCATCTAGACAAGAGATAAAAAGTTCCTGAACTAAGTGGTAACCCTGTGAGTAGAGAGAAGAGATCAGAAATGAGAGATGCTGTGGAGGTAGGAATAGAAAGATTAAGTGATTAGTTGGATATAGGGAGAGGGAGGAGTAGATTAAAAAATGTCAAGGTTACAATTGAGGAGAGTGGAAAAAAATGGGAGTAGTTAAAGTTGGTAGAGAGGAGGGTTTGGGTTGAAAGAAAATGAATTTATCTTTATAAATAGGTGGCACAGTGGACAGAGTGCCAGGCCTGGAGTCAGGAAGACTCATATTTCTAAGTTCAAATCTAGCTCTAGACACATAATAACTGTGTAAATTATGTGACCCTTTTTGCCCCAGTTTCCTTATATGTAAAATGAGCTGGAGAAGGAACTGGAGAACCACTCCAATATCTTTGCCCAGAAAACCCCAAATGGGGCCACAAAGAGTTGGACACAGCTGAAATTACTTGATAACAACACATGCCAGGCACTATTCTAGGCACTTCTACAAATATTATCTCATTTGATCCTCATAACAACCCTGTGACATTGATGCAATTATTATTTCTTTTTTTTTTTTTTACAGCTGAGGAAACCGAGATAGAAAAAGGTTAAGGGTCACACAGATAATAAGTTTTTGAAGCTGGCAAACACTACAAATCATGTCTTGATTTATGGTTTTGCTGATTTTCTAGACTTACAAAAGCTATGGAGAAAATAATAATGCAGATTAAACTTTAAAAGTGTGTGTGTGGGGGAGGTTCCAGGAAGCCAATTAATAAGATTCCAATATTGAGATTCTCTGTTATGTTATTTTGATAACTTCCAGTATACTCCTAAATATATTTCATAGATAATAAAGGTATAAAAATTAGAATCTTATAAAAACATGAAACTTCAGAGGAAAAATGATGAAATTGATTCCATAGTATGTATTTATGGGGTACTGTACCCACTCCACAAATCATCCATAATTCTGTGACTAAAGCCTGAAACCTCACCTTTGCCATTCCTTTAGTTCAAGGCTTTGTGTCCTCTTAGAATTATTCCTATTTATTTATACCACTGTGTCTGAGTTTCAGATCCTCTTTGTGGGGATTTGGGAGATGTAGTAAATCCTGACAGGAAAGAAAACAACATCTATATGACCTGAGAAGAGGGTCTGAAAACCTCCAGGCTATTTAAGGCTATAAGGAAGTAGCCTCCAAACCAGTCTCTACTCAAAAATGTTTGAAAACTACCCAGAGTGTAGTAAAGAAAGGTCAAAACAGGGAAGGAAAGTTAGTGTTGGCAGTACAGTCAGTATGAATAATCTGCTTGGCTGGAAGAGGAGAGAGGGGAATGATTCAGAATGGGATGACTTTTGTATGAGGCAGGATCCAGTGTTTGAGAGGACAGTGCCAGGGTGATGATCTGGGCAGCAGGGGCATAGAAGATGGTGTTGAGAGACTGGATGGTTCATCAGGAGTTAGTGGTCCAGAAGAACTGACTGCTTGAGGAAAGGCTGACCTGGGAAGACCAAGGCTGCTATGGATTGAGCCCTACCTTGTGGGCAGGAATAATGCAATAATACATGAACTGAGTGAATACCAAGCAGAGAGAGAAAAAGGAGTAGTGATGAGATTAGATATTGCCTGGGAAGGTCCATCGGAATCATCCATTTCCTTAGCTTTACTTAATTTATACGGGGAAGAACTTGTTCCTTTGCAGTAGGGAAGGAAGTGGTGAGAGAGGAGGAAGGGGATGTGTGGCAAAGGGTAGGTGATTAGGAAGCAGAAATTACAGAGCAGGAGGTTGCAGTTTAATGATTTTTTTTTAATATAGGGAAGAGCCTCACACATAGAGGAGAGGTGAGGATTACCATTGTGTCTTGAAATGAAACAGAATTCACATCTCTAGCCTCTTCTTCCCACACCCTTCTCCAAGGGAGATATTAATTCCTTTGAGGAGGAGAAAGTAAGAAGTTGGGGCCTAAGACCACCACTGCTCTCCTCAGAGAGAGGGGGTATCAGGTTAGAAATGTATCTTCAGTTCCCTTAAATATTATTAATCTATGGGACATGATTGGGTGCCATCTAACTTCTGATCCCTGTCATTTTGGGAGGAGGACCCCAAGATCTATATCCAAGGCTTGACCCCTTTCTGACCAAATACCAGTTCCACAATGAATACACACAGCAAAACAGCAAGGAAAACTTACTTATTCAAATTGGTTGCAAAAACAGAGAGTCCAAAGTGAAGGTACTCTCCCATTGGGAGTGAGATAACTGAGCTCAACCAAGAGAGACCCAAGAGAAAACCCCCTAGAGTCTCTAGTGTTGTAAGCTGAGAATAGGGACAGAATGGAGACTTCCTGCTCCTATGATGTCTTTCCAGAGTCTTTCCCTTTAACAACCTCACATGGAAATAGCCTCTTCCATCTCCTCTCTTAAGGCTGGAAGCCAGAAGCACTCAAAGCAACTCCATGCTTGAAGAGCAGTACCAAACGGGGACTCATGAAGGCCAGATCTCTCTTGCTTCTCACCAACTCATCCCTGCCCTTCACATAGGGCAGGGTCTTCACCACCACCAATAAGGAGAGAGTCCCATACCAGTGGGCTTTGGGACAAGGGTTATAAAAAAAAAAGTGATATCTTTAGTTTTCACACCATATTTCTCAGTATTTCCGTTACTCTTTCCCCTACTTAGAGAACTCATGAAACTTTTTCTTAGGCTATTTGGAAGGTTGACAGAAAGAGAGTGCTTCAGGGTACTTTGAGCCAAGCAGGAAGTGGGGTAGGGAATGCCACAAAGGTATTTTTTTAAAGGCATAGAAAGAAGAGTTGAAGGCACTTTAACAATTTCTTGATTTTGTCCAGAACTGGTCCTGACTATGATAATAATAGCAAAGCCACATTTATATAGCACTTTAAGGTTTACAAAGATTTTTTTCTTCACAGTAAGTGGTGCAAATTGAATTCATTTTATAGATGAGGAAACTGAGGCTCATAAGTAAGTAGTGAAGCAACTTGGTAATGATCACATAGTCAATGGCAGATATACACTTGGGAGTCAGGGCTTTCTACTCCAGATCCATCAACCTTCTTATGTATGTGTGTGTGTGTATATGTAATGTATATATGTATGTATGTGTATAGGTGTGTGTATACACATAAACATATGTCCATGTTTGTGTATGTAAAATACTCAGATATATACAGGTTATTTATATGTGTTTATACATATGAAAGTACATATGAGTGTGCACATGTATGTGTATATGGGATACATGAGTATTCAAGGAGTCCTAGCACCCCTGGTGTGAGGATTTGCCAAGACCTTTCGGGTTACCTCATCCACCTTATTTTCCAGCTGGCATTCAACTCTTAGCTATGGCTACCAGAAGCTGTAGCATGTGCAATGACCATACTCTGGTAAGCCATCTAGGCAGACAGGCTAAACCAGATTGAAGATAACCAACAGGCCACAAACCCCTCAGTGATTGTGGGGGGAAGGGGAGGTCTTACCCCAAGCATGTGAAGATTTACCCCCCTGGAATGGGCAGATGAAAATAATTCGTTCCAACAGCAATGAAGGTGGCCGAACCAGGCACTGTGGAACACTTAGAGCTTGGTCAGACACAAAGACCCCAACTTCACCTACTGCATCCTGGGCCATAGCTAGTTGTCCTAACCTTCCTCTTGCCACTGGACTTCAATGACTCTGGAAGAGAGAGTGAGGCTAATGATTTTGTTCAACTCTGTCTCACTTCAGTCCAGTTCAAGCACAACTCAAGACATCACCCTGTGATGTCATTGGTCCCCTTTGAAAGCAAAGGACAAATAACAATACACATAAATGTTATTATGTATTACTATGTTATTATATATTCTTTCTTTTCTATGTATGTACAATTTCACATAAGTATATATACTATATACAATGTACATGTTATATATATACATATATATATACACATACATACATACACTCACACACAGATAGATAAAGAGACAGAGATAAAGTAAACTTTAGGGATTTGATACTTTTTGTTTCACTCTCATAGTCATTTCCAGAGAGGCTCTTCCTCACTCTTCTCCATTTCTTGCATAGCCGGAGATTTATCAGGGGACCCCTGATCATTTGAGTCCCCCCAATCCACTTGATGAACCTCTCTTACTGGCTATAAGGGACAGATAACAGAGATAATGAGGTCTAAGGTCTTGTCCCTTAATTCCTGCCAATGTGACCACTTGAATTTCGAAAGGAGAAAACCTTCTGCCTCAGCAACTTTGTTTCTTGCATTTTACATTCTGCAGTTTCGTCAAGGGGACATTGGAGACCCCTGTTATGCTTGTAACAAAGAACAGTTAAGATAAACCACTGGAGCATGCTTCCTAAAAGGAGTAACATTCCATATATAGGCCTCCAGTGAAAGGAGGGGGATACATTTCCTTCTCTCTTTTCCATAGCCAATATTGATCATGATAATTGACTTTGATTTCATTGGGGGAGGGGAGGGGTGCTTACACTATTATAGTCACTGTTGTTATGTCTTGCTGCTTCTGCTTACTTCCCTCTACATTAGTTCATATAAGTCTGTGCATGTTTTTCTGAATCTCTCATACTTATTGTTTTTTATGTATTCCATTATATTTCCAGGTACACCTTGGAGACATTCCGGGTCTAGTTCCAGACCACCTGAATAAAGTAAATATTGCAATAAAATGAGGCACAAAAAATTTTCAGTGTCCCAGTGCATATAAAAGTTATGTTTACACTATATAGTAGTCTATTAAGTGTGCAATAGTAGATGTCTCAAAAATGTATTGTAACTTAATTAAAAAATACTTTATTACTAAAAAATGCTAACCATCATCTGAACCTTCAGTGAGCTGTAATCTTTTTACTGGCGCAGGGTCTTGCCTCGATGTTGATGGCTTTTGACCCATCAGGGTGGTGATTGCTGAGGCTTGGAGTAACTGTGGCAATTTCTTAAAATAAGACAACAATAAAGTTTGCTGCATAGATTGACTCTTCATTTCACCTGAGTACTTAGAGGTCATTGTAGGGTAATTAATTGGGCCTAATTTAAATATTGTTGTGTCTACGGAAATAGGGAGAGTTGAGGAAAGGGAACTCATATAACATTTTTCAATTAGATTCCCATCTTATATGGGTATGGTTTGTGGTGCCCCAAAACAATGATAATAGTGACATCAAAGATCACTAAGACAGATATAATAATAATAAAAGTTTGAAATATTGTGAGAATTACCAAAATGTGACACAGAGACATAACGTGAGCATGTGCTCCTAGTGTTAGGGGTAGAGCCAAGATGGCAGTGTAGAAGCAGGAAATTCTGTGAGCTCCCCCACCAAAAACCACCTCAAATACCTAATAAAATATGACTCTAAACAAATTTTAGAGCTACAGAACCCACAAAGTGACAGAGAGAAACAAATCTCTCACTGAAGGCAGCCTGGAAGGCCTACAGGAAGGTCCATCACAGTGTGATGGGAGCAGAGCATAGTCCTAAGCCATGCAGTTGTGGCCTCAGGTGGCCCCGACCAACCATGGCCTTAGCAGAATTCAAGAGAGTGAATCACCAGCAGCTATGATGGTCTCCAGACTCCTTAACCCATAAATGCCAAAGAGCAAGTAAAAGATCAGTAGGGAACTATGTTGGAAAGGAAGGGTACAGTCCGATCCCTGCTCCCTGGGCCAGAGGTGGCAGAGTTGTGGTGGCTGCAGCTGCTTTCTTGCAAGGCTGCCTCCAGAGCTCCTGGCCTGCAAATGGTAGGGGGACCAAGTGACCATTCAGAGGGTAATTTTTCTTGCTTTAACCTGCTTGGATCTAGAATACTGTCTTGGGTGGAGGTCCTGGGGTGTGTGGCCAGTGGGCCAGGGGGCTGTAAAGAGGGTGCCCTCCTAATAGCTCTGGCAGCTATGAAATCCCCAGATATTTGGGATAAAGCTCTCCTCTCTGGAAGCAGAGTTCTATTGTGGCAGAGCTCAAAAGTCAAGTAATTGACTGGCAACCTGAGCAAGCAGAGGAAGCAAAGTAAGCAGAGTAATCAAATCTTAGATTCCTTTTTTGGGGACAAAAAGGATCATGGAACTAGAGGAAGACAACAAAGTCAGAACTCCTACATCAAAAGCTTCCAAGACAATTATGAACTGGTTATAGGCCATGGAGGAGCTCAAGAAGGATCTTGAAAATCAAGTAAGAGAAGTTCAGGAAAAATTGGGAAGAGAAATGAAAATAATGCAAGAAAATCATGAAAAGAGAGTCAACCACCTGACTGAAGAAAATTATACCTTAAAAAATAGACTAATTAGGAGTGGCTAGGTGGCACAGTGAATAGAGAAAATTTGTAACTCAAAACCTTGTGGAAATGAATGTTGAAAACTAAAAATAAACAGCAACAACAAAAAGAAAAGAAAATGATGTTCTATATGGGGTTGCCACAAACCTTCAATTTATAAAAAACCATCCAAAAAAAACCTCACCAAAAAAAACCCCAACCACCCCCCCCCCCCCCCCCACAATGTCTGGGAAATGCAGTAAATGAAGTGCTATAAAATGAGGTATGCCTTATATTCCATGATTTATTCTGTCATGTCCCAAATAATGTGGACTCACTTTGTTTCATTTTTTTTTTGCCCCCAAAAAGTGTGTTGAGTCCTCATTGAGCTATACTATATTGACTCACGAAATAAAATCCATCTACCCAGAGCATTCATCCACTTAGGAGAAGCACACTGGCTCTACAGTTCAGAGGACCAGTGTTCAAATACGTCTGCTGATGTGTAATACTTGTATGACTTTTGTCAAGTGATTTCACCTCCCTGGGCCTCAGTTTCCTCATTTGTAAAATGACTGGATTGGATTAGATTATCTCTGAGGTCCTTGCCAGCTTTATCTACATGATACTATACTACCTTAATGTGAATCTTAAAATCCAAAGTCACCAGTGGTTTCTTAATTACCAAATCCAACCAGCTCTTCTCAGTTCTCATGCTTCTTGACCACTCTGCAGACTCTGACCCTGTAAATCATTCTCTTCTCTTTCATACTCTATTTTCTCTAGGTTGTCACCACAGTTGTTCTTTTCTTGTTGTTCAGTCATTTTTCAATCGTGTCCAACTCTTCATAACCCCATTTAAGGTTTTCTTGGCAGAGATACTGGAGTGGTTTGCCATTTCCTTCTCCAACTCATTTTACAGGTGAGGAAACTGAGGCAAACAGGGCTAATTGACTTGCTTGAGGTCATATAGCTACTAAATGTCTGAGGCCAGATTTGAACTCAGGAGGATGAGTCTTCCTGACTTCAAGATCAATACTCTATCCCCTGTGCCACCTACCTGCTCAAAATACTGACATGGTTTGCCATTTTCTTCTCATGCCCATTTTATAGATGAGGAAACTGAGGCAAACAGGGTTAAGTGACTTTCTTGGGGTCATACAGCTATTAAGTGTCTGAGGCTGGATTTGAACTCATCAAGATAAGTTCAAACAACCTACTAATGTTAAAAGTATCAGGCTATAAGGAACTAGCAAGCTGTCTCTTAGAATGCTGCTGACTTCTCAGGATGGAACATGTTATTGTTCGGTCATTCAGATGCATCTAACTCTTTATGACCCCATGGACCATAGCATGCTAATACTGTCCATGGGGTTTTCTTGGCAAAGATACTGAAGTAGTTTGGTATTTCTTTCTCTAGTAGATTAAAGCAAACAGAGGTTAAGTGACTTGCCCAGGGTCACACAGCTAGTAAGTGTCTGAGGTCAGATTTGAATTCAGGAAGATGAGTCTGATTCCAAGCACAGCATTTTCTCCACTGTATCATCCTAAGAGGGTCTAAAGGGTGTTCTTTAAAGTCACCCAGCAAATTTTAGCAAACCTAGGATTAGACCTAGCTCTAGGACCTAGGCCTCTAGACTCCCAACCTGGGGTTTTTTTCCACTGCAGAATACAATTGGGCCTGGTAAGATTTTTGGTTGCCTTCAAATAATTCCACATTCTCCACCTACATAGAAACGGAGAGACTCTTGGTAGGTGCTATGGAAAAGGTTGGACAATACCATGGCCAAGGGCTCCCTCTGCTGTCCAGAATTCTCTTCTCCTTTGCAGAAAGTCTTATTTACAGGTGAAGTCTCTATCTTAACCACTAATATTCTTCCTGTTTCCTGATTTTCCACAACACATTAAGGGCTGTGAAAACAGAATTGGGTCAAGTCACTTTCTTCAGGCTCTATGAACTGGGCACCTCTTACTGTTTACAGATCTTCTCAGAGCTAGAAGGGTCCTTAAAGCTATATTGGTCTATGTATGAAGTAACAGCAATATTGTGTGATGATTGTAAATGACTTAACTGTCCTCAGCAATACAATGATCCAAGACAATCCCAAAGGACTCATGATGAAGCATGCTATCCATCTCCAGAGAAAGAACATATATTGTCTGATACAGACTGAAGCATGCTATTTTTCTCTTCTCTTTTCTGTTCTTTCTTTTTTTTCCTTCCTTTCTCTTTCTTTTTCCTTCTTTTTTCTTTCCTTTCTTTCCTTCTTTCTCTCTCTCCCTCTTTCTTTCTTTCTTTCTTTCTTTCTTTCTTTCTTTCTTTCTTTCT
>NW_027187267.1:1033280-1042403 GCF_028583685.1 Petaurus breviceps papuanus
TTCTTTCTTTCTTTCTTTCTTTCTTTCTTTCTTTCTTTCTTTCTTTCATCTTCTTGTACAAAACACCCAATATGGAAATGTTTTACATGATTGCATATGTATAACCTATATCCGATTGCTTACTGTCTCAGGGAGAGAGGGAGGTATAGAATCTGAGACTCAAAACTTAAAAAAAAAAATGTTTAAAGAATTGTTATAATATGTGATGGGGAAAATAAAATATTATTTTTTAAAAAAAGATATATTGGTCAAACTGACTCATTTTTATAGATGAGGAAAGCAAAGTTAGAAGAGGAAAATAAAGCGCAGAGTGAGCAATGTTGTGACTAGAAACAAATCTCCTGTCCCAAAGGGCCCTGCTGCCAGGGTCCCAGCATCCCAGGACTTGAGAATCCTTGAAATGGGAAATTAATGATGACTAATGTCTGCTCCATCACCTCTCTTGTGCCTGCCCTGTTTTCAGTCAGGTAGTAAACAGCACTTTGCTAAGCTGCAGGGTTACAAAGAAAGGCAAAGGACAGTCTCTGCTCTCAAGGAGCCCCCAGATTAATGGAGGAGATAAAATTAAAACAACGATGTACCAACAAGATGTATACAGATAAATAGGAGATAAATAACAGAGAGAAGGCACTAGAATTAAGGGCCATCAAGAAAGGATTCTTGTTGAAATCGAGACTCAGCTGAGACTAGAAGGAAGCCAGGGAGTAGAGGGAGGAAAGTGACCATCGCAGTCATGAGGGACAGCCAGTAAAAGTGTCCCAAGTCCAGTGATGGAGTGCTGTGTGCAAAGAACAGTAAGAAGACCGGTGTCACTGAATGAAACAGTACGTAGGAGTGGGGAGGGGCAGGCGGGGAGTATTTTAACTTGGAATCCCTGAACTTTTTAAAAAATTTTGTTGACTGTGTTTTAATATAATTGATTTTTTTGGTAATCCTACATGTTCTATTGTATGCATTTAAAAACCTTAATAGGAGGTCCATAGGCTTCACCAGAGATGCATGACATAAAATAGGTTACCAACCCCTGCTTTAAATCATCTTACTCTCTGGTGTTTCCCTTGAAGGAGCCTGCACAATCAGCATGACTGTAGGCTTTGTGAGGTTCGACTTCAGGATTTGTTCTCATCCATGTGGGCATCCTTTCATCCTTTCTTCCCAACCCTAGCACTTTGTTCTGTGTGATTGCTTGCCATGTCTTACTATACAGCCTAATTAGAGGATCTATGCCCATGCTGGGAGCTTTCCTTTTATTCTTTTAATATTTTGTGGATACCAGTGCAGTCCTCAGGCTATCCATCTGTTATCCTTACTCATTCTACATAACCAACCCACCACCTTTCCTGCTCATATTTGTTCCATTGATATCATGAGTATATGTAAGAGGGAGTTATCACCCTATAAAATATCCAGATCTGGCTCTCCATGTGCTCCTAGCTACTGATTTCCTGGAAATCAGTATGTTCTTTCCTCTCCAACTGCCCCAAGACCATCACACCCTTCTCCCACCCTCCTTGACCATCTCATTCATTATCAATATTCTCCATGTGTTTCTATGTCTCTACAGGAGCCTTTTCATCCCAAGTCCCCAAGAATCTGTCAATGCAGACTGCACCTTCCCTGGTGGAACTGCAAAAGAAATAAGAAAATGGTGATATTCTCCTCATTGGGCAAGGACTATAGGGCTGAGTCCAGAGAAGATAAGTTGATTTCTGTCAGGTCCCTCTACCCATCCCAGGCTCTACTGATTCCTTAAGATCAAGTTCTTCCTATTGTTTCCAATAAAAAGAAATCACTCTCTGGCTTATACTGGGAAATGGAAATAGGGTAGATGAGAGTATTTTGGTCAGAGAGAAAGATTATAAAGTTGAAGAACTTTAAAAGGGGAGGAAAGAGTAAGAATGATGCAAAGGAAGGACAAATAAGGTCAAACAACCTCCACCATGACACCAGGCCAATTTGTCATGTTGGAGAGACTTCCAGGGATGCAATAGAGAATGAGCTGAATTTGGCATCAAAGGACCTGGCTTTAAATCCCGACTCTGCCACTAACAAGCTGAGTAACCTTAGGCAAATCATTTAATCTTTCTGGGCCTCAATTTCTTTAATGGTAAAATAAGAGAATTAGACTAGACAACCCCCAACTATATAACTGTAATCCTATGGTCCTTGAAATTTTGCATATCCCCTGGAATTGAGGTTAGTGGCTAGTTAGAGAGGCTTGTAAAGCCACTTTCCCTGGAAGGTGCCAGGTACCCATAAAGTCCCTGGGCAGCTTTCCAAAGGCTATCTGGATTAGTACAACCCAGTAGTTGGGGAAGAATGAGAATTAATTGGTTTCATGTCCCACACAGACTGCCTAGGACCATCAACAGTGGGAACCCTGATAATCCAGGAGTCATGTCATAGAGTTTGACCTCTTGTCATAGTCGGCTGGTTACTGAAGTGGCTGTTATCTCTGACTTACTTCCTCTGACACTTCCCTTCTTGCTGGGAGTTGGTTTCATTCTCCAAGTCCCTCTGATTTATTAACCCTTACAGTACAAAGAAGAGTTTAAGGTTCTAACCCCAAGGCCTCTTTGTGGGAGGCCTAATCCTGTTGTTATTATAGGACCAAGCAGTTGTGCCCAACTGATTTACAGGGAGGAAAGAGACCAAGCATTTTTAAAGAACCAGCCCTCTATTTCTGATGTTTTACCCTTCTTGATCATTGCCTCCAAGGAAACCAGTCCTTCATCCTTCTGGGTAACATGTGTTTTTCTCCTGTTTTGGGAAGTATGACATTTGACAATACTGCCCAAGCCAAGAACTGAAAAACTAGTCTTAAAAATGAAGGTGGAAAAGTAGTTCCTGCCCTGAATGGCACCTTGTTGTGCTTGGAGTACAGATGAAATATTTTATCCATTATTCTGCATTGCATCAGCTGGGACCATTGCTGCTATTGAAGCCAAAAAATGGACAGCGTCTCTGTCTCTGTTCTTCAAACATCACCAAGACCTTGTTCAAATAAACACACAAACAAGAAGCCATTTCATCTCCGATGATTTCATGACCTCTCCACTGCTCTGATGGCCTAGTTATACACAATAATGTCACATCAGCTATCTGTATTGTTAGGGTGGCCCCCTTGTTCTCCAAATGGCAGCTATGAGGGTAGCCTTCTCCTGTTGTGTCTTCCATCCATTTCCCATTCACAAATACTGAGAGTTTAGATGAATTTCACTTGAATGCAGGAACTGACAGAATCTAGGCCTTCTGATTTCTTGTTCTATATCAGTGGGGAGCAGGAAAGAAGAACTTAACTGTCCCCTTGGTTGAGTCCCTTCAGCTCCTTGGGCCTCATTTGTAAGTCTCCTCATTTGTAAAATGAGGGAGCTAGAATATATGGTGTCTGAGATTCCTTCTAGCTCTCATTAATAAACCCATGATCTCCCCAATCCTTGCAACTCAGATGTCTCCCCTAATGACCTCATGGTGGAACAGCTGTATAATGACCCACAGGAAGATACTAGGCTAGGCAGAGGGGGAAAGAGAAAAAGCAAAATAATCATTGCCTTTAAGGAGCTTGTATTTTATTAGGAAGGATGTAAATTATAAATGGGTAAAAATAATACAAGATAAATTCAAGAATGACCATTAATGGGGGAATTGGGGAAGGCATCAAAGAGGAGGCAGTTCTTGAGCATGGCTTGGAAGGAATTAAAGGATTCTGAGAGGCAGTCATGAGAAGCAGTGCATTCCCAGCATGGGCAAGACTACAGACCTCTCTATTGTTATTACAAGGTAGATAAAAGGCTTCCCCAGAACTTCTCAACAGAGAGTTATAAATCACCACTATATATTCATTTTCTCTGATTGAACAATCTCCTACCTGAAGGTGCCCACATAGGTCTATAGAATCTTTTGGAGTACAAGTAGTTGCTTCTTTCTCAGAGGGTCCAGGATTCCCCTCTTTGGGAAAAGGCATTGTAGGGACCAAAATGGTTTATGCTGCTGGTAGCTAAAAGAGCAATGGTTTGCCAGCTCCAGTGTTTCCACTTGGCCCAGTTTGGTCTAGTTCCCAAGCTGATGTGCATGATGACTCTTGGGACCAAAGCTGGGGTTGTTAAATAGAATGTCCTCATCCCAGCTTTACCTAATCCTTTTTTTTTTTTTAAAGCAATTGGGGTTAAGTAACTTGCTTAAGGTTACATGGCCAGTTTTTTTGTGTGGGTGTTAAGTATCTGAGGCCAGAACTGATCCCAGGTCCTCTGGACTCTGGGCCTCCTCTGGACTCTGGGCCGGTGCTCTTACTCACTGCACCACCTAGCCGCTCCTCCTAATTCTTTTTAAATTAAGCTAAATTGAATTCTTGGGGTGATTTGACAGGGAAATTATAGGAGGTAAAGGGAATTTGGGACTGCAACTCCGACAAGGAGAGTAGGAGAAAGGTCTTCAGGAACAAATTTAAACCTAGTTAACTGGCAATGAGGCAGCTGGTTGCACAGTGGTTAGAGCATTAGACTTGGAGCTAGGAAGATCAGAGTTCAAATCCAGCTTCAGTCACTTACTAGCTATGTGACCCTGGGCAAATCACTTAACCCCTATTTGCCTCAGTTCTTCATCTGTAAAAGTGGGGACACACTGAAGAAAGAAGTAACAAATCACTCCAGTATCTTTGCCAAGAAAACCCCATGGGGAAAAAGTACATGGGGTCATGTAGAGCTAGACAAGACTGAACAACAACAAACTGGCTATGAGCAGTCACCTGGGGATTGCATCACAAGAGAACTAAAAACAGTCCAAATTAAAGGGCTGGAAGAAACTTCTCCTTATGGAGAGGGAGCTACATCACAGCTACAGATTGGTTTGTCAAAGCAGAGATCAATAGGAGCTCAACAAAGAACCTACATTGTAAATGAAGATCTATAGATGACAGCAAAAATCAGTAGCTCAGAAAAGCAGAATTGCCACTGACAACCATAGAAGTACATCAGTTCAGCAAAAATGGCCAGAAGAGAGCAGCAAAATGATACCACCAGAGGACATCAGTGTCTCTGCAGTGTTAGACCGTTGTTCCCTATGACTGTTCTCTACTGGTAGGCTTTCTATGTGCATCTTCTGGTCATGAGTGCTCATTCTGTGTGTCCCTTTGGTTCAATGGAAAGTAGAGTGGCAAATGGTGATAGAGAGTATACAATGGACCTTTCTTGTCACTTACTTTGCACATAGGAGGCACTTAATAAATGCTTGATGCTATCATTGAATTAATGCAACCTCTAGTTAGCTTAGGAAAATTAAACATATTGTAAAGAGCTCATTAGCTATGGTTTTGGTCAGTTTTTACTGACCCCCAAAGTACCTTGAGCCTGGGGCAGATTTCTGGGGCACCACATGCAAAGGGGATCCTCAGTCATGTTTATTAGTCCTATTTATTCAGGGACCCCTTTTTTCCCCTTTTCCTCCTCTGTGTCAGATTCCTCTGACCACCAGCCTCCTGACACAGGGCAGGATTCCCCTTTGCCTCAATAGACATTTTCGCTTCTTTGTTCTCACACGGTAAACCTTCTTCCATTTCATTTTATAGGATCATTTCTTTTCTCCTAGTTAGTCTGGAAACCAAGAGACATTTGTTGAGTGCCTTTGCCGTTTCTTTTGAGAAAGAGAACAACCTGCACTTTGAACATAGATTAAAATTACTTAAGCATAGTAGAAAGAAAATCATACACTCTAAGCGGCTCATTGCAAAATCCTATCTGCTTTCTATAAATCCTGGAAGCATGATCCTCAGTCCTTTGTCACTCTTCCTAGTAACTCTTGTAGCCAAATCTTTCTTAGTACTTTCTTCATTCATTGGCAGTTTCTCACCTGGTTAGGCCTTGACAGCTGCACCCAATTTCTTTTTTCTTGTCGTGTTAACTTCCCTTTCCTCCTTCTCCTGCTCTTGCCCAGCCTGTTCACCTTCTTCAGCTTGAATCCTTTCCCTTGGCTTTCTCATATGTGGAATGGGGATACTCATACACTTTCCCCCACAGATCAAACTAGATAATGAATGTAAAACACATGGTTAACTGCAAAGTTTATACAATTTCAAGCTATTCAGCTCCTATATGGCCTCCCAATTTCTACTAAAGAGGAGAAATTGAGTTGAGAAAATTGAAATACATTTAATCTTGGAGCCTCCAAATTGAGTTCATCCACAGAATCAGAGGATCATAAAATGTTGCATTCCAACCAGTGTGTCTTTTTCTTTGTAAAGGCTGTTGCTGAAAAACAGTTCATCAGGTCATAGAGATTCCAGCTGCAATAGACAGTCTAGTCAGACCCCTTCATTTTTACCAAGGAGGAAATTAGAACCTGTAGAAAGGAGGTGATCTGCTCCAGTTTATGTAGGTACAAAGTGGTATTTGGACCCATGTTCTTTGATTCCAAATGTAGCTAAAGGATTTTTTTCTTCTCCAGAAGGCAAAAACAAAAACCAACTTGGTTCTGCAACAAAATTCCAGCCCCAGTTCCTCTGTTCTTCAGGGAGGCAAAAATGGGTCATAGAGTGAAGAAAGGGGCTTGTACAAAGAGGAGCAGCAGCAAGAAGACTGTGGCAGCCATTGCCTTTCCTCTGAGAGTTCAGCTCTGCTGTCTGATTTACCCAGCTAATGACTGACCACCCCCATCTTGGTGTCTGGTTCATGGAGGGGAGGGGACGAGTGATAAGGGGGTCAATGAGTCTGAGTGGTAAAATGTCAAGAGGTTCCGGTTGGCCATGCACTCTGCTCATTTGGGTCAAGGGAGATGAGGTAAGCGAGTTTGCAGGGAGGTGAAGATAGAAAGAGGAGGCAGAAATAGGCAGGAGGGGGGTGTGGGACCAGTCAGAGAAGCCGTGAGAACCCCAAATCTTAGCTGCCAGTGAGTGACCTTTTGCAGCTGGAGTGTCCCAGTGCAACAGAGGCCCTGCTGACGGAGAGAGATAAAAGATTAGAGATATTCTCGAAGGGGAGGAGGGTCTGATTCATTTCTGCATTCAGCCTCATAATAATAGTGGCTTAAATTTGTAGAGTGCCCTACAATCTACAAAGAGGTTTCTATTAAGTACTACTACTACTAATACATAATAGTGCTTTCTATAAATAGCAATAACAATACAACAATAAAAACTGACAACTATAGAGGGCTTAGAGGTTTGTATCATGCTTTACATTTTACATAAAAGTGCTTTTATCTATTATTTCATTTGATCCTCATGATAATCTTGTGAAATATGGGGTGAAAATGTTATCCATTTTACAGATAAGAAAACTGAGGTTCAGAGAGCTCATGACTTACCCAAGGTCACATAGCTAGTAAACTCTTCTGTTAGACTTTGGAGGCTTATCCAATTTACTTTCAGTGCATTTGCTTTTACTATGCCCCATCTATGTTTCTAAGGTACAAGACCAGGGGAACTTTACAGTTGGCATCCTTCCCATAATCCTTATAGGAACTAGAAATACTGCAGGGTATGATAACAAAGAGCACTGACTCACTGACTCTCTAAGCCTCAGTTTCATCATTTGTAAAAATAGGAATAGAATCAGAGTTTTAGATCCAGAAGGCACGCTGTCTATCTTACAGGGTTGTTTGTGAAGGGAAAATGAGATCATGTATTTAAAATATTTTGTAAATAATAAAATGCTATGTAAATGTCAGCTTCACCTTTCTGGACTTCAATGAGGGGTTTGGACTAAATTAGCACTAAGATCCCTTCCAATAAAAAAAAAAATCTATAATTTTATGTGGTGGAAAGAGTATTACATTTGGAGTCAGAGGACCTCGTTTAGAATTAACTACTAATTAACTACATGACCTTTGGCAATCACTTCTCTCTGGCCCTTAATTTCCTCATCTGTCAAGATTGGTGTGTGTGTGTGTGTGTGTGTGTGTGTGTGTGTGTTGGGGGAGGGGGAAAGGATAAGAGTGGCTATCCAACCAGGCAATCTCTAAGATCCATTCCAGTTCTAATGGCTATAATGCTACTACGTGGGTGGTCAGGTTCCTGCAGGGAGAAGGAACAGCTTTCAAAGGCTCTCTAAAGTCTAGGGGAAAGAAAGAGACCAAGGTCTCCCACTGCATCTGGGGCCATCTCCAGTCATCCTGATCCATATCTTGCTACTGGACCCAGATGGCTACAGAGCAAAAAGTGAGGCAAATGACTTTGCACAGCTCTCCCTCACTTAAATCCAATTCATTTGCAAGTCATACCATCACTTTCCTGATGTTATGGTCCTCTTTGAGAAGGAAGGACAAATTATAACAACAAAATCTAGGGACTGAAGGAATAAGTTCAGAATCAGGTTTTTCTAAATTCTACAGAGATTACAATTGTGGATGATACCTTAATAGACTTTGACAGACTTTGATAGTGCCCTCCTCTGTCCCCTAACCCCTAGCCCCCACCAGCAACACTACCACACATTGGGGCCTACTCCTCAAAATACTCCTGCACACATGTCTTAAGGAACAGATACCCAAAGAAAACTGTGAAAGGGACCATTCCCATTGCCACTTTTCCCTTTGTGGTTTTGATATATCACAGATAAGCATGAGAAATTAAATGGGAATTTTGGGGGAGTTTTGAGGAAGCCATATTGGACATGGTCAGCAGAAGACAGAGAACAAGTTTAGAGACTCAGAAATGCATAAAATATATGTATAGTATTATATGATATCAACTCAAATTTTACAATAAGGTACTGTAAGCACCTCATAAAAGAAAAAGAAAAAAATTCAAAGTTCTCTGGTACGAAGGGGGAGCCAAAAGCTTTATGCAGATTTTCCAGATCATAGGGGCACCACACCCCTAAGCCCCATGGATATAGAATGGATAACTGTAGCTTTTCTAAGAATCAAGGACAACAAAACTCATTTCAAATACAAGGGGCAAACTAGTGCTGCATTCTTTAAGTTAAAGACCTCAGTTTTACTTTCTGTTAAAAAAAACAAAACAAAACAAAACAAGGGTGGCTGGGTGGAGCAGTGAATAGAGTGCCAGCTCTGGAGTCAGGAGGACCTGAGTTCAAACTCAGCCTCAGACACTTCAGACACACCACACACAGACCATACACACACACACACACACACACACACACACACACACACACACACACACACACA
>NW_027187267.1:1042413-1066072 GCF_028583685.1 Petaurus breviceps papuanus
ACACACACACACACACACACACACACACACACACACACACACACACAAAACTAGCTGTGTGACCTTGGGCAAGTCACTTAAATTTAATTGCCCTATCTTCCCCCCTCCAAAAAGCAAAAAAACAAAAAACAAAAAACCCAACCAAATAAATTGCCAAAAAGGGCAAAACCAGAAAGCAAAGCATTTTTAGTTCCCTGGGCTTAGCAGTCTTCCTTTGTGGAAGTTTGTGCATTGAGATGGGCCTGTTGTATTAAACAGCAAGTATCAATTTAAAAAACCCAAACCATTCTTCAGGGCTTCCCACTCTTTTCCTTTCAGCAGACCTGTCCTCAGGACTTACCCTGAAGCTGAACCCTGGTGGTTCAGGGCCCCCGCTCCAGCAGACCAGCTAGAATCCAAATGGGTGGTAGAATTTCCTCCTGCCATAGAAGACTGGATTCTATTCTTGGTTCATTCCCATAGGACTGGCTATGCCCAACTTCCAACCTTAATAGTCATTCCAAAGTTGGATGGTCTTCCTTGGTAAGTAATGAGTTGCCCATCACTAAAGTTCTTCAACCTTTTGTCAGGGATGAGGAAGAATTTCCTGATCAGGTATGGCTTGGACTGTTGTTATTTTTGTTGTTTGTCCTTTGTTCTTGAAGAGGACCATGACATCAGGAAGATGATGCCACTTGAGAGTGAACTGGATTTAAGGGAGGGAGGGCTATCAGCCTTGATTTCTCCTCCAGAGCCATCTGGGTCCAGTGGCAAGAGATACGATCAGGAAGACTGGAGATGGCCCTATGGCTTAGACTAGAGGATTTCTGAAGTATTTTCTGACTCAGAACCCATGATTGTAGGACTTATGCTTCCAAGCTACATACAGTGCTTTACAAAGCCCCACCCCATCCATAACATTGCTGGGTGTGTATGAATTGAGAGCCAATTGTAAAATTTCCAATGTGAGCATTTATATCTCTGAAATCAGCAAACCCTATAAATCCAACCTTGATTTATTGTTTTGTTAATTCCTTTGACTTAAGTAAGTGATGAAGAAAATGTTAAGAATGCAAATTAAACTTGTGTTGTGCATATATATTTTTTCAGAGAATGGGCTGTTAAACATTTATGAGCACATCCCTGGTTCCTGCTTCCTGGAGGTCTTTAAGCAGAGACAGGGTGACTACATGTGGGGTATATTATAGTGAAGCTCCATTGGGATAGAGACTGGACTACATGATTTTTGAGATCTCTTCCAACTTTGATATTCTGTGATCCAATGGATTGAGGTGTCCCTTTACTGATACAGATCACATCTTTTCATGGCCATCCATGATGACTCCCCAAAATTCCAAACATACTGTCTCATAATGAGAAATGTGCTGGTAAGTGTTTAACAACTATCTCTTTGGAGAAAAAAAATGTATGCACAACGCAGTTTTGTGTTTAATTGTATTACTGAATTCTCTACATCGCTTTTTTAAGTCTAGACAATCAAACAAAACAATAAAACAAGCCCCAGAATATAGTGTTTGCCAATTTGCAAGTTATAAAATTCTCACACTGAAAATTTAAACAATCATCTTGAAGGCAAGTGCCCGTCCTGGACATAACCCAGATAGGGATAATTCTTCTCCCTCAGTCCACAGAAGCCCAGTTCCAGTGTATATTCTTTGTAAAGCTACAGGACTATAATTGTCTCCTGGGATCCATTCAGGCAGCACACTCTATATCTTCAGTTCTCATCATCACTGCTGGATGGGGTCCAGTGGACAGGATCCAAAAAAGGTTACTGGGGCAGGGACTAATTTCTTTTTTTCTTTTTTTTTTTTTATAAATTTAAATTTTATTTCCAAATCTTTATTTTTTTCCTCCCATGTCTTCTTCCTTGCCCCCCTCCCCAAGTGAGAAAGCAAGAAAAGCAAATTGGGAAATTGGGTAAGAACTCATTTTTAAGGGCCTGGGTGGACTTGGAGGGAGCTGATTTGTTCAAAGCCACTCAGATCCAAGACAGCCCAATTAGGGTCAGTCATTAGAAATGATTCTACCCCCAGAAGCATTTGGACAATAAGTTGTCACGTTATTAATTTGTGTGTAGGAGAAAGTTAGTGGTATTAGGACGAGAAGAGGGATGAAGTATTGGGGAAGGGGCTAGTTGCTGGGAGGGAGTTGGACAAAAGTAGTAAGACCCTTCAGAAATATTCCAGCTATCTTTATGTCAAAAAGGCTCTGTCAAAAAGGCAACAGCAGAGGGCAGCACAAAACCACTGTAACCTGAAGCAGAGGCAGGAATGTTACAAAGGCTGGGGAAGGCAGGAGCAGCCTTGGCAGGATCAAGGAAGTGGTGGCTTAGAGATCAAGACTGGAGAAAGGGGAGAAAAAGAAGTAGGGTTCAACAGAAAGAGTGTTGGTCTTTGAATTTTGCTAATCTAGGTTGGAGCCTGGATTCTTTTGAACCCTGAAACCTTTTGAACTTCAACAAACCACTTCCTCTGCCTGAGTCATGGTATTCTCAATTGAATAATGACACCATCATTAGCTGATCCAGAAGGCGTCTCTCAGTTTTGAAATATTCAGGAAGTCTATAAAACAGAGAGAGGAGAGACAGAGAAAAAAGAAAGAGAGGAGGGGGGGGGGGGAAGGAAAGTGTGTGACAGAGACAGGAGACACACACACACAGAAGAAGAAAGAGGAGAGACAGACAGAACAGAGAGGCAGAAAGAAGGGGGAGGGAGAGAGAGAGAAGAGGGAGGGAGAAGGGGGAGGGAGGAAAGGAGGAAAGAGAGAGAGAGAGAGAGAGAGAGAGAAAGAAAGAGAGAGCACACACTAATAACTAGGGATAACTAGGGGGATTATGAAGAGGGCTAACTAAGAAGTGGTAGTAACATAGTCCATCCAGTGGATAAGATTTTGGGCCCAGAGGCAGGAAGATTTGGGTTCAAATCTTACCTCAGGTACTTACTAACTTTTCCATACTTTCTGGACTTTTTCACCTCTTTCATATCAATCATCTCACCCTATAGATTCCTCTTCCTTTCTGTATCTCTTCTGATTGGTAAGTCCCTGGCTCAGACCACCATTCTTTGAGGTGCCCTGGACACCATGCTCATTTCACTTCCAGCTCCCCTCTTCACTCACCGTACATCTCCACCTCCTTGCCAGCAGCTTCCCCATCTCCTACCCCATCCCTCAACACCTCCTTCTAGCTCTCCTTTATATTTTTCTTTGCCTCATTAAAATTTAAGTTCTTGAGGTGAGGAACTTATTTTCTTTTGCTTGTATTTTCATCACCAGGACTTGGTATAGGACTTGGCACATAGTAAGCAGTTAATAAGTGCTCAAGCTTCCCTCCTTCTTTCCTTGGTTTCTTCTTTCCTTCCTTGCTTCCTTCCTTAGTTTCTTTCTTTCCTCTTCCTCCCCCATTCCTTCCTTCCTTCCTCCTTCCTTCCTTCCTTCCTTCCTTCCTTCCTTCCTTCCTTCCTTCCTTCCTTCCTTCTTTCCTTCCTAGCTGTGTGACCCTAGGCAAGTCATTTAACCTCTCTGGGTCTATTTCCTCATCTATAAAATGAGGGGATTGAACTTGATGACCTCCAAAGTGCCCTCCAGTTCTAAATCTATGATTCTGTGGTGCTGGGTTGAGTCTTGAAAGAATCCAGGCTATCTAAGAAGGTTCCAGGCATGAACACGTCAAGGACACAGAAGCATAGATTTGGAGTTAGGAGAAACCCTTAGAGGCCATCTAGTCCAAACCTTGCTTTTTACAGATGAGCAAATGAAATTTTGAAGGGTAAGGCGATTTACCTGACATCCTAGAAGCAGTGAATAGCAAAACTATTCCTAGCAGAGCAGTAAAGAGCAGAACCCAGTTCCACTGACACCAAAGCTGCCATTCCTCTACAGTAACACATTGTCTTGACTTCCTTAGAGTGAGCTGGCAACAAGTCACCTGCAGGACCTGGAATCAGGAGAGGAGAGGCCCAGGTTCAAACCCTGCCTCTGTCACTTACTAATTTTGTTACTTCACATCACCTCTATTTCTATGAAACATTTGTTTCTGGATCTGCAAGAAAGATAGAATGATACTTGGACAATCTACCTCATAAGGTTATGAAGAAAGCTAGGAATGTGAGTTATCTTCCTGATCAGAAGGAAGAGGTCCAGGGCAAGGGACTTCTGTTCAAAAAGGTAAAGTAAATCCCTGGGATTTACCTGCCCTGAGCTGTGGGCAGGACAGATTGCTAAGAATTATCTAGGTTCTCTGTGGGTGTACTAGATTAGTGGTATCAAATTCATGCAGAAATGGTGGCCACTAAACTATACATAAGCATACCTGTATATTAAGGGATATTGATGCAAATGTGTATATATACATATATGTTAAGTTGTTGGATGAATGTATTTTTTAAAAAAATATTTTTCCAATTACAAGTAAAAACAATTTTTAATGTTCATTTAAAAAATTTTGAGTTCTAAATTTTCTCCCTTCCTTCCTCCCCTCCCTCCTCATTGAAAAGGCAAGCAATTTGATATATAAGGGTTGCATATTGACTTAGAAAATCACATATTAATACTGTCTATGTTTTATTGTATTTTTGCTTATTTTGTTATTTTTCAATGACATTTTAATGTGGTTTGGGCCACACTTGAGAAGGTGAAGGGCTGCCAGGTCCACATTTGACACCTCAATATTAGGTCTCAAGGTTAGAATTTAGAAAGAGCTCACAGTGGAATAAGAAAACCATGTCTGGAGGTGATCATGTAGGAAAATCGTATTCAGATTTATCTGATTCATTTCCAACAAGAGGATCCCAAGAGCTTTCTCCCTACTCCCCCCCAGGATGAATCTTTCTGCTCTATTATCCATTCCCCTCCATCCTCTTCCATCTAGGATCTCAAAGCTCTTATAGCTTTGACCATGTACTATGTTCCAGGTACTGAGGCAGTCCCTGAAAACACAAAAACAAAACCAAAATAGTTCCTACCATAAAGGAGCTTCCATGCCTTATGCAGAGACATATACACATATAGGCATATTCAAAACAAATACAAGGTTATTTATAGGAAGGATGGCACTAAAAGCTAGAAGGGATGAGAAAAGGCTAAATTAGCTCTTGAGAGGAGTTTTGAAGGAAATTCTCAGTATTGTAAGGTAAAGAGAGAATACATCGCAGGCATGAATGCCTAAGTAAAGGCATAGACATGGAATGGAATGCAAGAGGAAGAAGGCTAATTTGACTGGATTGCAGTATGTACTAAGGAGAAGAATGTATAATAATGCTGGAAAGGTACATCAGAGCCAGATTGTGAAGGGTTGTAAATAGCAAACAGAGGAGTATTTGCAGCTACAAGTAATAGGGAGCCATGGGAGTTTGAGTACAATAGTGACATAGTCAAATAATCACATGCCCCCAAATCCCTGCTTTTCAGCTTCCTTTCATGTGCTGTTTCCCCCCCATTAGATTATGAGCTCCTTGAAGTCAGGGAATAACTATCTTATGTCTTCTTTTGTACCTCAGTGTTTAGCACAGTGTCTGGCATACAGCAGGCACTTAATAAAAGCTTTTTGACTGACTTTTGCATTAGAAAATTCTCTTTGGCATCTGTGTGAAGAATAGACTGGAGAGGGGAGAGACTGGAGGCCAGAAAAGTTGGGAAGCTTTTTACAGTAATCCTAGTGAAAACCTATGTAGTACTGAACTACATAGTGGTGATTGTGTGAGTAGAGAAAAGAGGAAGAATGAAAAATATACTGCAGAAATTGAATTGACAAGACTTTATAAGTGATTGGATAAGTTGGGTGAGAGAGGGCAAGGAGTCAAAGACAGTTTCCAAGTTTGGAAACCTGGGTTACTGGAAGAGAGATGGTACATTTCTACTACAGAAATAGGTAACCTTTAAAGAGGAATGGGAGTGGATATGGAGGGAACTATTCCATTTTGACTAAATTGGCTCTTGGAATGGAATTCCATTTTGGACATTATTGATTTGAGTTTGAGGCACCTTTGGGACATTCAATTTGAAATATACAATAGGCAACTGGTGATGAGAGACTGGAACATAGAAAAGATAAAATTAATGATAATTAAACCTGTGGGAGCCAAAAAGATCACCATCAGAAAGCATAGAAAGGAGTTCAAATCCAACCTCAGACACTTGACATTTACTAGCTGTGTGACCTTGGGCAAGTCACTAAACCCCAATTGCCCTGCTTTCCCCACTCCCACTCCCAAAAAAGGTTTACAAAGTACTTTACAAATGTATCTCATTAAGGGGTGGCTTGGTGGTGCAGTGAATAAAGTGCTGGCCCTGGAGTCAGGAGGACTTAGGTTCAAATTTGGCCTCAGACACTTAACATGAAAAAAACTAGTCATGTAACCTTGGGCAAGTTACTTAACCCCAATTGCCCTAAAAAAGGCAAAAAAAGAAAAGAAAGAAAAAGAAAAGAAATCATAGAAAGAAGAGAAAAAGGCCCACGACAGAGCTTTGAGTCATACCTACAGTCAGGATTTGCTCATTCACCTTTGGTGTCTACCTGGCACTCAACTCTCACTTGTGGCTCCAAGAAGCTGTAGCATGACTGGTGGCCACGCCCTGGTAAAGTGTCTCAGCAGACAGGCTAAACCAGGCTGAAGGCAATTGACAGGCCTCAGACTCATCAAGGAGTTAGAGGGGTGTCAACCCCAAGCATGTGAAGACTTCCCCCCAGTGGAATGGGTGGATAAGAACAATTTGTTCCAAATTAATGAAGATGACTGAAGCAGACACTGTGGAGCACTTAGGGCTTGGTCAGTTATCAAAGACACTAATATCATCCACTACATCCTAGGCTATCATCTGTTATCTTGATTTTTATCCTACCACTGGACTTTGATTACTCTGGAACAGAGACTGAGGCTGACAATTTTGTGCAAGTACAATTCTGCCTCACATAAATCCAATTCATGCATGAGTTAAGACCATCTCATGATGTCACTGGTCCTCTTCAAAAATGAAGAATAAACAAATAATTAGGGGTAACAATAAGGATCGTGGCTGAGCAAAGGAGACAGAGAAGGAGTGGGTGGCCAAAGGAGAGAGCAATACAGTATGATATAGTGGATAGTGGGTTGAAAGATCCTCAAGGAAGGTCATTGGATTTGACAATTAAGAAATAGCTGCAGAGAGAGAAGTTTCAGTTGAGGTCTACTGATAAGTTCAAAAGACAGAGTGCATATGTATGATTTTGATTACATTAAAAAGTTTTGCACAGACAAAGCCAATGCAACCAAAGTTAGAAGGGAATCAGAAATCTGGAAAATAATTTTTAAAGCCAGTGTCTCTGGGGCGGCTAGATGGCACAGTGAGTAAAGTGCCGTCCCCAGAGTCAGGAGCACCCAAATTTGGTTCCAGCCTCAGACACTTAACACCCACACACACACACACAAAACTAGCTGTGTAACCTTGGGCAAGTTACTTAACATCAATTGCCCTCCAGAAGCCAAAAAAAAAAGCCAGTGTCTCTGATAAAGGCCTAATTTCTAAAATATATAGAGAACTGTGTCAAATTTATAAGAATACAAGTCATTCCCCAATTGATAAATGGTCAAAAAATATGAACAGGCAGTTTTCAGAGGAAGAAATTAAAGCTATAGTCATATAAAAATGCTCTAAATCACTATTGATTAGATTAATGAATATTAAAACAACTCTGAGGTACCAACTCACACTTATACAATTGGCTAATATGACCAAAAAACAAAAAAAGGAAATGATAAATGTTGGAGAATATGTGGGGAAAATTGGAACACTAATGGTGGAGTTGTGAACTGATCAAACCATTCTGTAGAGACATTTGGGGCTATACAACTGTGCATACCCTTTGATTTAGTAATACCACTACTAAGTCTGTATAAAGAGATCATTAAAAAGGGAAAAGGATCCACGCGAACAAAAATATTTATAGCTGCTCTTTTTGTAGTAGCCAAGAATTGGAAATCAGGGGGATGCTCATCAACTGGGGAATGGCTGAACAAGTTGTGGTATATGAATTTAACAGAATATTATTGTTCTATAAGAAACAATGTGAAGGTTGATTTCACAGAAACCTGGAAAGATTTGCATGAACTGATGCTGAATAAGTGAGCAGAACCAGAACACTATACACAGTAACAGCAACACTGTGCAGTGATCAGTCTTGATAGACTTAGCTCTTCTTGGCAATACAATGATCTAAAACAATTCCAAAAGACTCAAGATAGAACATGCTGTCCACATCCAGAGAAGAACTATGGAGTCTGAATGCATAAGGAAGCACACTATTTTCTTTTTTTTCCTCTTAGTTTTTCCCTTTTGTTCTGATTCTTCTTTTATAACATGGCTAATGTGGAAATATGTTTAATATGATTGTACATGTATAACCTATATCAAATTACAGCCTATAGCAGTCTTGGTGAAGGGAGAGGGGAGGGAGGGAGAAAAAAATTCAGAACTCAAAATCTTACAAAAGTGAATGTTGAAAACTAAGAAAATTTTAAATTGCAAAAGGGTGGAGAAGTGAGAGGAGAAGTAGAGACAATGAGTATAAGTAGCTCTTTCTAGAAGGTTAGCTGAGAAAGGGAAGAGATATATAGGACAATAGCTTAAGGGGAAAATAAGGGGATGTCTGCAGGTATGGGAACTGGTATAAGGAACCAGTAGCTAGGGAGAAACTGAAGATTATCGAAAGAAAGGAAATAATAGTGGGGAGCAAACTGCCAGAGGAGGATTATAATATCATAGATTTAGAGGTGAAAGGAACATAAAAGTCATCAAACCCATCCTCTTTCTTTTACAGAGGAGGAAACTGAGGCACAGAGAAGTTAAGTGACTTATTCACATTCACACAACAAGTTCAGTATTTGAGGCAGGTCTTCACAACAATAATCCCTATGACTTATCCACTATATCATGAAAGGGAATGGATCAGGGATACATATAGAGTTGTTGGCTTTGTCTAAGAGACAGACCTCTTCATCATAGACTGGAGTATAGGAAGAATGAATGAAAGATGATATCATGGGAGACATAGAAAACAGGAAGAGGGAGAGCTCATAATGAATTACTTTGATTTTGGGGTAGCATATGCTCCAGAGCTACCCTCCCAACCCCCATTTACATTGGCAGTAGGGTGTCCTGAGGGTGTTTTCTCTATGTGTCCTCTCAGGGCTCTAAGAGGTAACCCTGAATAGTAAGAGGTGGCTATATATATATATATATATATATATATATATATATATATATATATATAGCTTATGAGCCCCCACCATTGAACTTCTCCCATTATCAAATAATATCAACTAGCCAGACAAAACGAATTAGCTTTTAGATATGGGCCTTTACTAAAGTGGTCAGGTAAAAAGAATTGTTACAAAGTACTCCCCCCATAATTCTGTGATACAACCCACTAGTACATATAGAGTCCAAGGGGAAGTAACCGCAAGATTGGAGAACAAGTGTGGTAAAGGAATAACTCACAGTTCCTGGTACTCCTTTCTTCCCTTTCATGGAGCCTTCATCAAGTTCCTCTTAAGTACATCATAGTTTTCTACTAGGCTCCTTGTAGAGGCCTGAAGCTGCTCTTTCTGAGTCTGTCTAGTTTGTCCTAAGCTCCTGACAAAGATGTCCCAATCACTGCCATTCTGGGGATGCTGGTAGGATGCTGATGGGAAGTCTGCACCTTCCAAATCTTTGAAATTTACAAGGTCCTCCTCTGGTAGGGGAAGGGAGTAAAAAGAGGTACTTTCCTCCCTTCTGCCTCTCCCCAAGCAACTTCCTCTCAAGGATTTGACTAAAATTGCTTCACCATTCACTGGCCAGAGATGAGAATCCCTAAATTTGAACTAGCTTGATAGTTTTATATAAGTCCCATAAGGCATGATTAAGTATCCTCAACCAATCCAAATATATCTCCTGTCACACCTCTTGAAATGCCTTTGATTGACTGATGCAGTAGAGGTACTATAACTTTAAGTGGGGTGGGATGATTGATTGACTCAATCAACCCTCACCATTACAAAAGCATGAGGCAAGTTTCTCAAATAAGAGAGAGAAGATAGGAGTTGGTGGAAGGAGATTAAGTAAAGAAGGAAAAATTTGGAACAGCTACTGTTGAGAGTGTGATAAAGAATCAGTTAGTGGGGTGGGTAATAAGATTGCCTTAGTGTAGTAAAGGCCCGCTTGTTATTAAAGAAAATAAATTTGTGGTGAACCTAGTCATAACAGTCATATGACTTTCACCAGCTCTGTTCATAAGCACATGAGTAGAACTGAAGGAGGCAGATGGCAGGAGTAAACCAAGGCTGGGGTTTATCAACATACAAGCTGTGATAGCCCAAGGGAAATGCAATTTGGGAGAAAAGAATGGTCAATCAATAAGCAGTTATTAAAAAATTACTATGTACCAGCCACTGTGGGAAGCATAGGGGATACAAGGAAAAAGTGAAACTAATCCCTGCCCTCAAAATCCACATAAATACATAAATAGTAAATATACAAACAGAGTAGATAGAAGGTAATCTGAGAGGGGAAGGTACTAGAAGCTGGAAAAACTAGAGAAGGCCTCCTGAAGGAGTTGTCATTTGAACTGAATCTGAAAGGAAGCCAGGGTAGAAGTTTCACCTTCCAAGGTGGAAGTTGGGATGGAGAACATTCCAAGCATGAGAGACATTCAATGCAAAAGCAGGAAAATGGGAGACAGAGCATCATGTGGAAGGAACAGCAAAGAGGCCAGCATGGCTGAATTCTAGTGAGAAGGTGGTTAACTGGGACATTGAGATTGGGAAGGGAAGAAAATATAGCTAAAGAAGGGCTGATGGTCTGGCAAAATGTTGAGGGATTCAGGGATTGGAGGTCATGGTGAGAATAAAGAATAAGTTTAAAAGGAATAAGGCACAATAAGATCTGATCAGATAAACATTACAGAGTTCTTGATCATAATAGTAAAACACTTATGTGTGATGTCAAGATCAATCAAAGGATTCCTGAGTGTGCCTGAGATTGAGTGGAGGAGCAGGTCAGGGGTAGAGAAGATTGAGGAACTAGGAGGTTAGAGGGTTTGAGGGAACAGCAACTTGTACATTGAATTCCCTTAGTATAAGTATAAGGATTTGGGATAGAGAAGTAGACTACGAGTCGGGTACTGAACATCTTTAGAAAGCAGCGAAAATATCTTGGGGATACTCAGATCTGGATTGGCTGAGAGATTTGAATAAAATGCAACTCAGAGGAGGAGAGGTTACTGAATTATGGCAGCAGAAGATACAAAGACTAAGAGATGATGTCTACTTTTGAAGATGTTAAGGGTGCTCGAGACCCCAAAATACCAACATGCCGGTTCCTGCCAAATGAATTCAACTCCACTTTTCTTTAAGACAAAGAAAAGTAACGTTTATTAAAAGTTGCCTTATATTTAACACCGAGTAGTCTGCGCTAGAAAAATCTATGGCACTCTCACACCACATGGCATGAGATGGGGTCTTATATACAGAAAGGTTGTGGGAGGAATCTAGGGATAGTCCAGAGGAGGGGTTTGGGGAGGGTCTTCAGGAGGAGTTAATGAGGTCAATGAGTGATTAAGGGTGGGAAGCTGCTGGCAGCTACCTGGAGACTACTAGGCCAGTTCAAGGGTGGATGGATATTTTAATAGGCTCAAGGGTAAGAAATAGATGGACAATGGAGGACTAGGCTAGTAACAGGGGTCTGGGCCCAGCCACAATGTTAGGCTTATGGCCTCATGCAAATGCCTCATCAAATGGGATGATTTAATCAGAGTTCATGGGGGGGGGGGGGCTGTTCGAAGACCCTGTACTTCAAAGATTCAAGGAGAGTTCAAGGGGGTTCCCAGAGCCTGCACCTCATCACCTTCAATGGCCTTAGTAGTTTTACTTAGGATGATGAGATGCCTGGCTAGAAAAGGCAATTAATAACATGGGAACAGTCTGTGTTTAGAACCAAAGGAATGTTACAGACAAGACAATAATTGTTAGACTAGGTCATTGTGGACTGGGGTGGATAGGAAAGGGAAGGCTTCATGGAGGAACTGTGGTTGGACCTTAAAGAAAGAGTAGCATAAGCCTGGCCAGGTGTCACACACACACATTCAATAAACTCCAATTTACCTCTAGGATCAAATATAAAATCCTTTTTGGCTTTTAAAGTCTTTTGTTACATAGCACCTTCCTACCTTTCTAATCTTTTTATACCTTAGTCTCCTATACATAATTTATAATCCAGTGACATTGGCTTTCTTGCTATTCCTCACACAAGATAGTCCATCAGCTCCATCTTAGCATTTTCACTAGCTGCCCCTGTACCTGAAATTCTCTTACCCCTCACTTCTGCGTCCTGGCTTCCTTCATGCCTGCTGTGTGAATGATGACCCTTTTCCAGTCCCTCCAGCTCTCCCCAGCACAGGACAGTTACTGCTTTTCTAGCCTCTTCATTGCCCATTCATTCTCCAGGAGGTGGAGAGATGGGGAGGTGGGAAAGCACATGGCATGTTTGTGATTAGATCTGACTGGATGAGCAAAGTGTTCATTTCTACTAAGGTCCTTTCTTTCCAGTCCTAAATCACTATGATTTAAAGTATGGGAAGCAATGAAAGAGAAAGCTGGAGAGGTAGGTGGTGTTGTTGTTCAGTTGTTTTCAGTGACCCCATTTGGAGTTTTCTTAACAGAGATCCTGGAGTGGTTTGCTATTTCCTTCTCCAGCTTAATTTTACAGATGAACAATTGAGGCTAACAGGGTTAAGTGACTTGCCCAGGGTCACACAGCTAGTCAATATATGAGACTGGATTTTAACTCAGGAAGATGGGTCTTCCTGACTCCAGGCCTAGTACTCTATATACTGCACCACTTAGCTGTCCTAGAGGTAGGTTAGGTCTAGACTATGGAGGGCCTTGAATGCCAGTCTTAACAGTCATGTTCTTTAAAATTGATGGATTCACAATGGAATGCAGTCAGAGGTGGGATAGCAATGTAACTCTACAGTGAGACCCACAGATGGATGTAGGTATCTTAGAACTGACAAGAAAAAGAAAACAAAACCAAACCTCCCCATGCTATTGCCTCACTTATTTTCCACTCTCTGCCTTGTGCATAGCTTAGGGAAAAATACTTTCATCTTGAGGACCTGAGGAATATTTTAACACCTCCAGAATGCCAGTGTGCCTGGCTCCTCCCAGCCTGTATCCAAGGAGAGGACCCCCTGATACCTTCCTCCTTTCCCTGGCCTTCACTTTCCAATTTCCCAGTTCAGATCTGGTGTGAGATCATAAGTCACAGCATCATAAACCACTCCAGAGTGTGTAATAAGTGAATTATTTACCAATGACCCTGGCTAAATGTTCAGTGGGATAAATGATTAAGCCACAGATCTGTCAAAAAGTTCTCATAAATAAGTAATTCTAGGCTTCCTTAATGGGCTTTGTAAATTACTCATTCGTGCTGTGGTGGGGTGGGATTGCTCTCTGGGGTAAATTTCTCACACCAGGATGATTTGTGGCTGAGCCTTCAGCCAGGTGGGACAACTTCTGCCCAGTATGCTTGGCAAATTCCCAGTGTGGCAGGCATTTAAGTGGACCACAGCTTGAGGCTCAGCTTCCCAGAAATTGTGCCATCCTGTGTGACATCACCAGGAAGGTAGGGTGCAGACTGGCATTCAAGGCCCCTGATGCTTCCTCCTGCGTATAAATGTAGTGGAAGGAATGCTGACCTGGGCAGCAGGAGGCCCCCAAATCAGACTTCATCTCCCTGGGCTTCAATAATAATTGCTTAGGTGCGTGATGGCAGGAGGTCTCTGGATGTCCCTACTGGCTTTAGGATCCATGATTCCATTCTCCAGTTACTATCATCTTCCTCCCCTCCCCCATGTTTACCATTTTGCAGTCTTCCTTTGATAAAATTCTGAGCTATCTCTAGTGTGTTGCCATGTTTGTTTTTTGTTTTGTTTTTTCCCTCCTTGGGGCCCGTAGCCCTCTCAGTATCAAAGCTATGGGCCAGTGGGTCCAAGGAGAAGAAGAAGATGCCAAGCAGATATGATTTGGGCTCCCCTGCCTCCCCTGAGGACAGGGAGACATCTGTTCTTATGGGCATCACAACGTGGGCACTAAACCTGCTCTGAGGGAACAGAGAAAGGAAATCATATAAATTGGCTCATTTTGTACCATCATTTTATGCTCGCTCGTAAAGGCATCACCCGTGTAACAGGAGGAGGGCCCTGGACAGCCACCCACTCCTGAGGCTAGCTCCCTCTCTCCCTCTCTCCCTCCCTCCTTCCTCTGCTTCCACCAGGGGTTATGGGGCTTAATGAACTGATGGTCTCTTTAGCTGAAAGAGGGCACAATTAAGAAGAGGAAAGTCATGGCTTGTGCTACCCAGGCAGCCCTAAAGCAGCCAGGAGGCTTTATCTCCCACTTGAGAAAGAGGAAATGTTTTTCCATCTTCTATAATGCAACCACCTCTCACCTGCTGCTTAGCTGAATTCCAGACTCTTGCAGGCTGATTTTTGTTTTGTTATGTTTTTGTTTGTTTGTTTTTAATCCACAAAGCTGGTCATTTCCTTCTGCTCAAAAATCTTTGGGAAGCTTCATCTACCACTTTCTCCCCAAGCCTTTCCTGATACCCCCAACAGCTCATTCCTACAGGTATCTTGTATTTATTCTGTATAGACATAACTTATGCACACATCATCTCTCCTGATAGAACATGAACTCCCTGAGAGTAAGAATTGTTTCATTTTTTTGTCTATGTATTCGAAGTACCCAGCATATTGCCAGGTACACACTTATTTATTGATTAATTGCTTCATGGAGTACTGAGTAAAGTTCAAACTTGATGACCTGGCATTTACCAGCTGTGTGACTCCTGACATTTACCCCTCTGTGCCTTAGTTTCCTCATGTGTAAAATGAAGAGCTTGGACCTGATGACCTTTTCCGCTCCTTCTAGATCTAAATATTTGTTCCTGTGATCCTTACGAGATCACTTCCCTGAATGTACTTCACATTCTGACCAAACTGGACTGTGGACTTGTGGACTGCTGGATCCCCAAACCACAGACCCTGATCTTTCCTTTCTTAATGTTTGATCTCATTCCGACTGGATGATCTTTTAAGGTATCTTCTAGCTTTAGAGAAATCAATCAATAAACATTTATTAAGCACCTGCCTATTATATGCCAAGCATTCTGCTAAGTTCAAAGGATACAAAAAGAGACAAAAGCATCCCTTGTCCTCAAGGAGTTTATAATCTACTGGGGCAGACCACAGGCCAACAAATATATGCAAAGCAAGCTATATACAGGATAAATGGGAAGTAAATAGAAGAGGGAAGGTACTGATTAAGATGCATTGGGGAAGGCTTCCTGTAGAAGGTGGGATGAGGGGACTTAAAGAAAGTCAGGGAGGGGGATGGCTAGGTGGTGCAGTGAATAGAGCACCAGCCCTGGAGTCAGGAGGACCTGAGTTCAAATCCGACCTCAGGCACAACACAAAAACTAGCCGTGTGACGTTGGGCAAGTCACTTAATCCCAATCACCCTCCAAAAAACAAAAAAAAAAAGTCAGGGAGGTCAGTAGTTAGAGGGGAGGAGAAAGAGCATTACAGGTATGGGAAACAGTCAGAGAAAATTCCCAGAGCCGAGATGGAATAGAATAGCCAGAAGGCCTGGGTCACTGGACCAAAGAACGTGTTGGGAGTGAGGTAGGATTCTGTGTCTGATAGTCTGAAGTGAACTTTTCCCATCTTATATTATTGAATTCGAGCCACCTCTTCCACAAAGTCTTCCCTGATCACCCTGCCTGCCTCACACAGCACTATGAGCATCCTTTCTAAACTGTATCTCCAGGGTCTAGTGCAGTGCATTCAACTAGTAGGTATGTAATAAAGGTTTGTTGAATGGAACTGGATTCCCATAACTCACATTGTTAGTGCCTCCATTTAGCCTTTATCATACTCCTATGGAGTGATATGCATGTTTCCAAGTTGTATAGGATTTAACCATTGTACACATTAATGTACTTATTTAATCTTTCCATTAGACAAAGCTCTCAGAAGGTAAGGACCCTGTGTGTATGCATGTCGTATACTTCAGGAATCTGTGATATTATCAATCTGGGAGTTTCCACTGATAGAGTTCATGGCTTCTCTTCTCCTGAATAAGTCTTTGATAGCTGCTATGATCCAATATTTCATCACCCTGTGGCCAACCTGTGGATGAGTTTCTCCAAACTGAGGCAGGCTGGTCCTCAGACAGGATATCCTGTTCACTACTAGGCCTTTACTAAGAAAGAAAAATGCCTTCTAGCTTTGCAGGACCTGGCAGAGATTATGGTCTAGTTTTATGACCTTCAAGAACCCAAGATCTTCTATTGCACAATGAGACATTAGAACAGGATATTAGTAGATAGTCAATAATCCTTGCTGAATAAATAAATTACTTCCAACAAATTCTATTTAATAAGCATCTATTAAGTACCTGTTATTATTATTTAGGGGGTAGAAAGATTAATAAGACATGATCTCTTATACCTCTTACAGAAATTTACAGTTCTGTGGAGAAGATGGGTCTAATGTACAAACAACTATGTAGCAGAGCTTTGGCACATACCCAGGTCACCTAAGATGGAGGTACCCACATGGTGAAAAAATGCTCAATGTCTTCTCTGGTTTGTATACAGCTATAATACCAGATAGGATGTGATAGAAGTATGGAAGAGTTTGAATGAGGCAGTAAGAACATAGAGAAAGGAGAGAATACTTGTGGCTGAGGGAACTGAGCTCATTATATGGGATGGTGAGTGTGGCAAGCATATAGAATAGGAGAAGAGGAGGGGCAGGTGGCAAGCCTGGCAAGGTAGACTGAAGCTAACCTGAGGACGGCCTTGGATACCAGCTTAAAGAACTGGAATTTTATTCACATGCAGTGGGGAGCCATGGAAAGATTTTTTTAAAAGAAGGGGAGTGATATAATACACACACAGTTATATACATATAGACATCAATATATATGTATGTATGTGTACTATAGATGTGTATTTGTACATATACATCTATGTATATGTATACACATGTACATACACTTACATGAGAAAGACAATCCTAGATGATGAAAGGATCTTATTACATTTTGGGATAGATAACAAGGAAATTTTCTTCACATCAAGATTACATTTTCCTCTTTGCAACTTCAACATATTGTTTCTACTCTTTTCTTTGGGAGGTCAAACAAAACAAACCTAATCCCTCTTCCATAGCGACAACTTTTCAAATACTTGAAGACAACAATCATTTCCCTCTCTGATTTCTTCGACTGATTTTCATATGCCTAGACTCAAGACCCTCTGGACACTTCCCAGATAACCACTGTCATTGGTGTGTGTGTGTGTGTGTGTGTGTGTTTTCTATCTCGCCCAGGCTAGAAATTCAGTGGCCTCTCATTGGGCCAATCCTACTGCTTATTGACATGAAAGTTTTGACCTGCTTTATTTCCAACCTAGGCTGGTTTGCTCCTTCTTAAGCAGCTTGATGGTCCCTTGTTCTCAGAGGGTCACCATGTGTTGGTGCTGTCTCAGTGCAAACACCCAAGTGACTTTAGGCCCACTGTAGCCCAGAACTTCTGAGCTCAAGCAATCCACCAGCCTCAGTCTCTGCGGTAAGAGAGATTATAGGCATATACTACCATGCCCAGCCCAACTGTGATTCTTAAACTATGACTTGGAAAACTGAATTCAATATTCCAGAGGCAGGTGGCCTTACCAGAACAGAGCACACTGTTCTGTCACCTTAATCTTGGATGCCATGTCTCTTTTAACATAACTAAAATTATATTACTCTTTTTGGCTGCCATATTACACTATTGACTCATGTTTAAATTGCAGTCACTAAAATTTCTGGACTTTTTTCATATGAAATGGTATCTAGCCATACCTCCTTCCATCTTATGTTTGTAAAATTGATTTTTAGAACCTAAATGTAAGATTTTAAATGTATCTCTATTAAACTTCATCTAGTTAGATTTGGTCCAATATTCAAGAGTGTCAAAACTTTTTAGAATGCTCTGTCACCTAGTGGCTGTACATTGCCTTTATTCAAGTCATTTTTTTAAAGCTAAACAGCACAGGACCAATGCATTCCCATGGTATGTCAGAAGGGCAGCCCAGTGAAGACTCCCTTCCAAGTTGATATCAAATGACTACTCTTTGGGTCTGACCATTCATTCAGGTCCAAATCCACCTAATTGTAGCTGTAACCTAGCCCAAATCTCTCCAGATTTTCCACAAGAATAGGTTGACAGATTTTGTCCAATGCTTTACTGAAATCTGGGATAAAGTATAGTTACTAATAGCACTATCAAAATAATAATGATGATGATGATAGCGTATACATAGTGCTTCAAGGTTTGCAAAGTGCTGTTACATATGTTATGTCATTTGATCCTTACGACAAGCCTGGGAAATGGGTGTCATTATTATCTCTATTTTACAAATGAGGCAGACAAAGATTAAGTAACTTGCCCAAGGTGACACAGATCATAAGTAAATGAAGTGGGGTTTGGATTCGAGTCTTCCTGAATCTAAGACCATAATTCTTTCTCTGGGTGACACCTGGCTACCATTTTTTTTCTCCTAAAAGAGAAAATGAAGCTAGTTTGGCATGAAGTATTCCTAATGAAGCCATGATAGCTTTTTATTATTGTCACTTCCTTTTCTAAATGTTCACTAGCCATGCCTTTCACCTTGAATACATCCCTTAGGTGATAATGATAC
Organism: Petaurus breviceps papuanus; assembly: GCF_028583685.1. NCBI lineage: Eukaryota > Metazoa > Chordata > Mammalia > Diprotodontia > Petauridae > Petaurus > Petaurus breviceps. The sequence continues at coordinate 1,061,176 of NW_027187267.1, forward strand.
CTGTACTTCCTAACTTATAGGGCTGTTATGAAGATCAAATGAAATTATGTACATGAAAGTACCTTTGTAAAGCATTACAAAAATGCCAGCTGCCATTGCTACTAGTTTAAGAAAGTTGTATGACCTTCCTTCTTCTTTTAAGTAGGGTTTCCATACTGTAGTTTCATTATTTGTGAAATGCCATGAATTCCCAAAACATTGAGGTCTCCATTTTTACAGGTAAAGAAATTGATTCCCAAAAAAATTTTTTTCATTTCTTTATTCATCCATTCTTTCTCTCCTCTCAATTGGCATGAAGAATGGAAAGTTAACTGAACTGTATTTCACCCATAAGTAGGAAAAAATGACTTGAAAATTGCCATTTAGCTGCGCCAAGGCCTGGAAAAAGGGTTTCGGGTAGAAAGAGGAAGAAGAGCCAGTTTCTTGCTCCCTGGGGGGAAATCATTGGTTTATTATGTTTCTCCCCAAACTTATGACTCTCTCATATCGCCAGGAGCCAACAGAGGAATGGAACAATGCCATTTGGAGCAGTGTTTCCAATTTTGAAAAATTAATTTTAAATGGAAACCCATTGCACCTCCCCATGGAAAGCTTAGCAGGAAAGTGCTATTTAGACCTAACTTGGCTGTGAGTCCAATCTGCCTTGTACTCTGGGTATTGGTGTGGCAGAGACAGTCCTATAGGATCCTCTACAACTTTGACAGTAACTGAAGGCATAACCCAATACAGACACACTTTATAAAGGGTAGAGAGGTAGTTTTGCTATCTGGGTTAATGTACCCTAGGTTAATAGAATAGAAGATTAGGGACCTCAGAGGGCATCTAATCCAATCCTCTCATTTTACAAATGAGCAAATTGAGGTACAGAGAGGTTAAATAACTTGTCTGAGGTCATAATAGTAGGTAGTAGAACCAGAATTTGAACCTAGGTTCTCTGATGAGTAGGCATGGGCAACTCCTCTAAAAAAAAATGGATAATATAACTCTTTGTGTCTTTCTTCACATTGTCCTTCTACAGTGCCTCCCTCTACACCTCAACTTGTTAAAATCTTCAAAGATCATCTTGAGAGCCCCCTCCTCCATATCACCTTCCTCATCTTTCTCCTCACCTCAGTGCAATGGTTCCCTTTCTTCTAGAAATAAATGAAAAACACATGTATTAAGTGCCATGTGCCAAGCATTGCACTAAACACCGGGAATACAAAATACAAAAATCATACAAGGTACTAACATCTTATTGGGAGGTGGGGAGGAAACTACAACATACAGAAAAGTGGAGTATTTTCATTTGGAAAGTTACCAGGATAGTAAGGGAAGTCATAGGGGAGTAGATTGACTTACCCTTTACAGTAGCAATGGCTGTATTGATTTTGATTAGAACTACATTGTGGTCAGGGGGAGGGAAGAGAACAGAGGGTTAGCAGGAGGACAAGAAGGTAGCTGGAAAGAAGATGGCCAAGGATGGAAATGAAGTATGACTGGAACTAGTCTAGATGAAGTATGGCGTGTCATTCTCCATTGTACTGCAGCTTGAATATAATGTAAAGTTCTTTAAGAAAAGCTCTGATTTGCTTTTGTCTGTTTTGTCCAGTGCCTAGTTAAATTTAATTTATATGGCTATGTGTGGGTTCCAGTCTTGTCTCACCTATTCCCCACTAAGGGGTGAGGAGAAGTAAAATATGGATGGAGGGAGAATAAGGTATGGATGTAGGGGGAGTAAGGTATGGATATAGGGGGAATAAGGTATGGATGTAGGGGAGGGGATGTCCACTGCTACTTCATGGTGGGATTGGCTTTAGGGAGTGTAAGAGGAAGGGTGGGAGTAAGTCAAAAGCTCTGACAAATAGATCTAGGAGGCAGTTAGATCTTCTGGCAGCAAACAATCAGCTTTGGCTTAAATCAGGGTCCAGACATGGGGTCACAAGACAGGGTTGCTGGGTTCAGTCATTTGTCACCTTGGAAACTCAACTATTGGCTCCATTGTCTGCCCTCTTGAGCTGAGTTAGCTTCTCTTCTCCCAGTTCCCCTCAACATCATTACAAATGCACTTATGCAAACATACATACAAATACACACATATCACACACACCCTCTCTGCTTGTTGTGCCCCAGCTACTATTATATGCAACCGTGGGCCACACAGCATACCTCCTTATGGCTGGAGTCTTATTATTAGCAATTATTATTGATAATTATCAGCCAATCAACAGGTATTTATTAGTGCTTACTATGTGCCCCGCACTGTGCCAGGTGCTAGGGAGGCAGAGAAGGAAATAGTTTCTGCCATTGAGGAATTTGCATGCTTTCCAATCTTAAAACTGCACCAAGGCTTTTGGGACACCTTGTATAAACATATACAAAATAAATTCTAGGTAATTGAGAGGGACGCTAGCTGCTTGAGGGATCAGGAAAAGGTTTAATGTAGAAGAAAGTCCTTGAGCTGAACTTATAAGGAGACTGATTATCAACAATTAATAATCAGTAAGCCTTACTTAAGCACCTACTATGTGTGCCAGGCACTGTGCTAAGCTCTAGAGATTCAAAAAATAAATATAGTCTCTGTTTATCAGCAACAGTTATTCGTCATTGTTACATTCTGGAGTAGTGGATACAGTGATATGCTTGGAGTCCAGAAAACCTTGTTTCAAATATCACCTTTGACACTAACTAGCTGGGCAACTATGGTCAAGTCAGTTAACTTCTTAGGGCCTCAGTTTTCTTATCAGTAAAAGGAGAATAATAGCACTTGTATTACCTACATCAGAGGGTTGTGTTGAGCCTTCAAGGAGAACATGTAATCAATCTGCAGATTTTCAAGTGCTATAAAAATCAGTTACTTCATTATTATTTCCATAGCACTTTAACATTTAGGAAGCACTTTCCTTATAATAATCCTGTGAGTTAGAGAGTGAAAATATTATTATTCCCATTTTATAGATGAAGAAAGGAGGGCTGAGAGAGCAACTCATGGTTGGATAGCAATTCATGTGCAAAGGACCTAGTGGGCTAAATATCATTATGATTAATTGATAATAATTGTTTAGTCATTTTCAGTCATGTCCAATTCCTTGTGGTCTCGTAAAGATACTGGAATGGTTTGTCATTTCCTTCTCCACCTCATTTTACAGATGAGGCAACTGAGGCAAACAGGGTTAAGTGAGTGACTTGACTAGGGTAACACAACTAGTAAATGTCTAAAGATAGATTTGGACTCAGGTCTTCTTCCTGACTCCAGGCTTGACACTCTATCTACCATGCCACCTAGTTGCCTGTTAATAATAAAAGAACCTTATATAGCATGATTTTAAGTCTCTCCCACTGGGGTGGCTAGGTGGCGCAGTGAGTAGAGCACCGGCCTTGGAGTCAGGAGGACCTGAGTTCAAATACGGCCTCAAATACTTAACACAAAAACTAGCCATGGGACCTTGGGCAAGTCACTTAACCCTAACTGCCCTCCAAAAAAAATAGCAAAACAAAAAGTCTCTAACACTCAGGATTGTCACTCTCCTATGGACATGGTACAGACTGTTAATGTTCTTCCCGAAATGTGGCACTCAGAACTAAACAAAACACCCCAAATGTAGTCTGTCTAAAACAAAGCACAATAAGATTCTTAACTCTTTTGCTCAACAAATTTAAAAATCCAGGAAATATTTAAAAAACCAGTACTGTATGTTGAGGTACTCTGTTAGGCACTAGAGATAATCAAATATTCAAATGGATCTGTAATGTTACTGATGTGGGAATTCCCTCTCACAGTGTTGATAGCAGTTCATCCTGTAGTTCTCATCTGTAGACTCCCATGTTCACCACAAGGAGTTACCCCCCAATTGCTAGAACTCTTTCTCATAGAGAAGAATAGACAAACTATCCGTTAGCTAACCATTCTCTTGCCACTTGGTCAGCCTATTTTCTTTCCAACTATACATTTCTTCATGACATCCTTTACTCCTGTTCTTCATAGTTTCTTTTTGTTAATATGTTGTGTCCCCCTTCTACTTCTGCAGTGATGGTGGTAATGGAGAAGGTGTTAAGAATCACATGTGGGTTGAGGTAGCTAGGTGGAGCAGTGAGTAGAGTGCTGGCCCTGGAGTCAGGAGGACCTGAGTTCAGATCCAGCCTAAGACACTTAACACACACAAACAAAAAACCTAGCCGTGTGACCTTGGGCAAGTTACTTAAACCCAATTTCCCCGCCTCCCCCAAAAAAGAATCACATGTGGGTAACAACCTACACCATTCTTTTCTGTACCTGGTCACATCTGGTTTGTCTCCATTCATTGCAGAAAGAACCTACCTCTAATTATAGGGATTAGGCTTCTTTTCCACTCCTTGGTACATTAAACCCCAACCCTTGGTACAGTGTCGCTCTTTGTCTCAAGTCTAGGGCTCCCTCACAAAGGGGAGTGGAAAAAAGAGGAATAAAATATACAATATGCATTGAGTATAGTCTCTTGGGTATTGGGTATATATTCCCTACACATAAAGCAATGATAACCACTTGTGAATTGACCACAATGGGCCAGTCCTTGCTTTCTGGTGGCCATTCTGTAAGATACAGGTTTTTCCTTGCTATCGGCTACTGCCCCTATGGTGTACACCATTGCCCCTTCTTGCCAAAGGTCAACATTGTCCCACAATGGCAGATTTCCAAACCATTCAGAATTTATAAGGTCACCTATTCAGGGAAAGATACAAAAAAGAGGTAAGAATATAGCTAGCCATAAACTTGCCTAGGCAGGACATTTGCTCATGGCCTCATATGGCAGCCATCCTTCTCCCCATACAGTTCTCAGGGAAAGGAGGAGAGAATGAAAGAGAGAGAGAGACAGACACAGAGATAGAAAGACAGAGAGAGAGAGAGAGAGAGAGAGAGAGAGAGAGAGAGAGAGAGAGA
>NW_027187267.1:1066082-1088687 GCF_028583685.1 Petaurus breviceps papuanus
AGAGAGAGAGAGAGAGAGAGAGAGAGAGAGAGAGAGAGAGAGAGAGAAGAAGAGAGAGGCAACTGAGAAGGTTGTACCTTTTGGATATCCACTGAATTATGTATCAGCAGGCATTTGGAAATTTTTCATCATTACACAGTACAAATCTCTTAGTAGTGAGTCATATAGGATTGGAAGTAAGTACCCTACTACCCCTGCCAATGCTTCCACAGATTTTCCCCCAACATGCTCCCATTGGGAGCAGGTAATACTTATCTACGCATGCTCTGAACGACTACCAAGAAGGCAAATCCAAGCTTGCTAAATGACCCTGTTACAAAACATTAACTTGGCTGTTAAAACTCTGATTGTAGCATGCTTGTCTTAGGATGTACTATTGAAGGCCCAGGAGATATAAAGACAAAAGCAAAATAGTCCCTGCCCTAAGGAATTTATACTCTACTGGCCCTTTCTCTCACTAAGGCTAGCTCCTCTTCATCCCATCCTTTCCTATATACTCTAACAGACTGCCCCCACTAAATCATCCTTCCTCTCTCTAATCTTCAATCTCTTCCTTTCTATTGGCTCCTTCCAGGATGGCTATAAACATGCCCAGATCTCCCTTATTCTTTAAAAACAACAATAACAACAACAAAAACCCTCACTTACCCTCAGCATCCCCTAAAGCTATTATCTAACATTCCCCCTCTCTTTTTCACAGCCAAATTCCTAGAAAAAAAAAAGCTATCTATACTCCTACTGTCTACAATACTTTCCCTTATTCACTTCTCAACCCTTTGCAATTTGTCTTTGAGCCTTGTATGGCTAATGACACTTGCAGCTGCTGTGGAGGTGCAAGACCAATAACACCAGCACACAGGAGGGCTGCTAACACAGGTTCTTGATCTGCTTTTCTAAAGGAAAGACAGCTTTAAAGGAGTCAATAATCTTGCTTTAATTAAACAATGAAAAAGACATTTAAGTAGTGAGAAATCAGTATCTAAGAAAGAATCCAACACACAGGGCTCCAACTGTCTAAACAGAGTATTAAAACAATTTACATCACTGGACCAGAGAGCACCAACATCTGGGTTCACAAGATGGAGGGGTGAGGGAGGGCTTAACAATGACTACCCAATTCTTCCCATGAGTGAGTCCCAAAGCAAAATACCAACCTCCCAGAATATATATAGTTTTGACTAATAGGCTCAGAGCCAGAAGGCATCACAACCCATGTGACTCAGTGACTAATTGGCTCAGTACCAAAAGGTGTGAAAGCCTTCCTGCAAGCAAGCCTCCCTTTAAACAAGCTCCCTAAGCAAGCTCCTCCCCCAAGGCAATATAAATTTCCCTATGTGACTCAGGATGTGTCACAGTTGTGAACTGGACTGGAGCTCAAAGCAGCGACATTCATGATTAAAATACTTGTGTACCTTTAGATCTGGGAACATAGCCTCTGTTCCAAGGGGAAAAGAGGACACATATGGTCACATAGGCCTATTAATGGACAGGGAAGATTTTATATTCCATTAACACTACAGACCTGATCACTGGAATGAAACTTCTCTCCAAAGTTACCAATGACCAGATCCATTGACCTTTTTGGAATCCTCCTCCTCGATTATCCTGCAGAATTTAACATTGTTGACCATTCTCTACTCTTGGATATTCTCTCCTCTCTGGGCTTTTGTACACTGATCTCTCTATCTTAGTTCTCCTTCCATCAATCTGACTGCTCCTTTTCAGTTTCCTTTGTTGTATAATCACCCATATCCTACCTTCTAATTGTGGGTGTGCCCCAAAGATCTGTCCTAGACCTTCTTCTCTTTCTACTCTCTTTGAGTGACTTCATTCACTTCCGTGCATTTAATTAGCGTCTCTATGAAAATGCTTCCAAGGCCTCTCTCCAGATTTCCAGGACTATAGCATATTTTGAACTATATGCTCCAGAGACACTATGTTCCTCCCCCAACAAACCCATCCATTTTATGGATTTTTCTTATTTCTATTGAGGGAACCACTCACCTTCTAGTGACTCAGGTTTGCAGCTTCAGCATCATCCTTAACTCCTCCCCCTCTCTCTTATATCCAATCAACTGACAAATCTTGTAGCTCTTTCCTATCCAACTACTTATTTCCACTCACAAGGCTGCCACACTAATTCAAGTCCTCATGACTTCTTGCCTGGTCTATTACAATAGCCCCCTAATTGGTCCCTCAGTTTGTCCTCCACACAGTTGCCAAAGTGATATTCCTAAAGCTCTCAGCCTGACTATGCAGTGGCTTCTTATTACCTCTGCATTCAAATGTAAACTCCTCTGCATTGCATTAAAGCCCTTTACAACTTAGCTCCAGCCTACCTTCCAGTCTGATTGTATATTCCTCCCTCACACATTCTACAATCTGGCCAAATTGGCCTTCTTTCTATTGCACACATATGTCACTCTAGTTCCTGTCTCTGTCTTTTCATCACAGGCTCTTCCTGTGCTGAGAATGCACTCCTGAACTGCTGCTTCTTAGAATGCCTAGTTGTCTTCAAAGCTCAGTACAAAGGCTACCTCCTACATGAAACCTTTCCTGCCATAGGATGGTGCCCCCATAATTGCCTTGTATTTAGTTTGCATATACTTAAAAGTTTCAGAGAAGGTGTCCACCTATATTGGTAGAGGGCCGCCCATCCCTTAATGTATGTATATATGTGTATATGCATATATATGTGTGTGTGTGTGTGTGTATACACACACACGTATACATGTTGTCTCTCATAGACTATATGCTTCTCGAGGGCAGGGACTATTTCCAGTTTGACTTGTATCTCCAGTAACCCAAAACAGTGGTTAGCATATAGTAGATACTTGATAAATTCTTGTTGACTGATTGACACTTTGCTTCAACTAATTTAGTTTAAGAATGATTAAAGTTGGGGGGAGTTAGGGGAGGGGATTGGCTGCCACTTCACACTGTTGACTCACACTGAGTTTGCAGTCCATTAAAATCCTAATTTCTTTTTTCATGTCCTTATCCAATCTTTGTGCAGTTGACTTTTCCCTCAAGTAAAAAGGAGCCTCAGACATGTGTACCATAAATCAGACCTTTAACTGGCAGTGTGTTTTAGAGGAGTGGAGAGCTGGGGCGGGGATGTCTAAAGTATAATAACTCCTGAGTATAGTTGAGGTAGATTGGAGACAGAACTCACGGGAGTTGTGAAGTGGGTTCAAAGCAGGGAAGGGATTGGGTAGAGAAGATTGTTAGGCACTGAGCTTATTTGGGAGGAAGGAGAGCTATCTGGGGATCCAGAGAGGACAGCAACAAAGGTCTAAACAAGTTATAGTGAACTTTGAAAGAGGAATGATGAATGTAATGTTGGCAGAAGTCTAACATAGCAATGGGAAGCAATTAACCCCTTCTGGTTAAGTGGGAAGAAGAGTATCAATCCTTGGGGAAGTTTTGAAGGTATGTGTTATCTTCAGGAGAAAAGCTAGTTTTTAGTGAATAAGAGAAGATGGAAAATATGCTCAAGGAAGAGATCTTGGGTGAAGGAATTTGTTAAAAATTGAAAACTATTTCAGAGAGCACAATGAAAAGGTTGAGCAGAGTAGGCTAGGAACTAGGGAGAACTAATGCTGAGATGAATAGAGATGAGTTGTGGGAAGAGCAGAGGAAAGAGATTCAGGGTATAGAGGAGGGAGGTAGGCAGGAGAGAAAGCTTAATCTTGGGTCTGAGCAGTCTAGGCAAGTGGAGTTGGTGGTCTTTCCCCTCTCTCTTAATTTCTATAGTCGTTTGACATCACTACCTTTCCCTCTCTTGGGGCTGCACAATCCACCCCTAACAGCTGGGAGAGTTCTGGGAGGTAGTAGGGGCTGTGATAAGGATCTGCAGACCACAATGAAGAAGAAGCTGTGCATGCCATATGTCCTGGGAGAAAGTTCCAACTCTTCCTCCCTAGTTACTGATCAAGATATTCTGTATGTATATTAGAATCATAGAATCTTGAAGCTAGAAGCGACTTCAAAAGTTATTTAATATAACCCTTTCTTAATTAAGGAATCCTGCCTACAAAATATCCAACAAATGATCATCCAGCTTCTACCTGAGAACTTCAAATGGTGGAGAATTCCCATCACCCAATGTAGTCCATTCTGTTTTGGAATAGCTCTAATTGTTGGGAAGTTTCTCTATGCTGAGCTAAAATCTGCTTTTCTAAATTGTTCCTTGCTACTGCTTCTGCGGGCAAGCAGAAAACATCTAATCCATCTTCTAAGTGACAACCCTTCCAATATTTGAAGGTAACTATCTTATCTCCCAAATCTCTTCTCCAGGAGAAATGTTTCCAGTTATGGCATACTTTCTGGTCCCTTCACCATCATTATAATGCCTAGGACCCTAGGATTTAGAGCTGAAAATGACCTTATAGGTCATTTAGTCCCATCCTCTTATTTTACAAAAAGGAAACTGAGTCACAGAGAATAGATCACACAAGAAGTAAATAGTCGTGCGGCTTTGAAATCTGATGTTTTGACCTCACACTCTCAAGTCCACGTACTGTCTCCTAAGACTTCTTTTTTCTCCTTCTACTCTTGTTACACCCTTTCCAATCTGAAGATCCTTTTCCTCATTTGGGAAATACAAAGTAAAATGAGAGTTTGGGACAGGTCCAGGGAATATCGTGGTGAGAATCCCAGAAAAAATTTAGTAATAAATTGGATGGGGGTAGGGAAAGGAAGGAGCGATTAGGTGGAGGCAGAGGCTGAAGGAAATAAGTTTGTTAAATGACTGGTGTATTGGAAGGGTCCGAAGAAATAGTAGGTGAGGGGGTCTAGAGTTAGGAAGAGTCTGGTGAGGAATGAGAGAGGGGAGGCAGCTGATCCTTTAACTCCTCTCTCTCAAAATTCCATTTTTCCTGGGCTCACCCTACCCCAGGGCTACATTTTCAATGTCTCTCTGTTCCGTTCCGAGAGCAGAAGGTTTGGCTCTGAGGAGAGGATTGTGTGGCGTTCCCCCCTCCCCTCCCCTTCCCCTCCTCCCTGCCATCTGACAGCCCCATTGTGGCTTCGACCTTTGTGGGGTGATTCCAAGGGGAAGGAACCCCCCTTACCTCCCTCCCTCCATGTCCTGACTCCTTGGCTGCTCTGGAGTGGTGGTGGGATCAGGGGGAGGAGGCTCTGGAGGGAGTGGAGACCCAATTTCTAAGCTGCAGGCCGTCCTTGGCCAATAGATTTATCACCCCGCGCAGCTGGTCACCTCTTCCCCTCCCAACCCCCACTCCCTCAGGGGCAGCAGCTGGGCTGGCCCCTCCTCTCCACTCTTGTGGCTCCAGTTTATTTTCCAGTTAATAAAATGGGGCGGGGGTGGGGGTGTGTGTGTGTGGGGAAATCATTGCACTGCCTTGGGAAACGCTTTCCTCCTGATGGCATCTTTTCCCCACTGCTCCATTCTCCCTCTTTCCCCTTTTTGTCCACTTACCACATACACAGCTCTAAAGATTGCCATTCTGATACACCAAACAGCTGCCACTCTCCTCTAGGGCTCCCCACCTTCAGCTCCTGCCTCCCTCCCTATTCTCTCTTCTCTCCAGTGTATCCACCCCTTTACCCCTGGACTGGTTGACCAAAGGTTTTAAAGCTGAAAGAGACCTTAAACCCACTTACTTTACAGATGAAGAAACTGAGGTCCCAAGGAGGGCAAGTGATTTACCCAAGATTACAATGGGTAGTAATAAAATTGTTATTCAAAGCCCCCAAGTTGAAATATTTTCCCCTTTAGCAAACAACTGGAGACTTTTTTTTGAGGGATGGAATGTGACTTGCTGAAGGTCACACAGTAGTAGAGCTGAGATTTGAACCCAGCTCCTCTGATTTTTTACTTTACCAAATTGCTTTCTTTAGAGAAGCCAAAAGTGAGCCTCAGGAAAATGAAGCCATTTGCCCAGAGACATATATATATAGCTAGTGACAATGCCAGTATGACAGCTGCCTTCCTGTATTTGAAGAGCTGACCTGTGGAAGAGGGAGTAGGCCTGATCTACTTGAAGCAGTGATATAATGGAAAGAGAACTAGCTTTAGAACCTGGAAGACCTTGGTTCAAGTCCTTACACACTGGTTCTGGGAACCTGAGAAAATTACTTTACCTCTCAGAGTTCTAGGCAATTCCCTGAGATTATAAAATGCAGAGGTGCTGAACTGTATTAGTGGAAGGAGTTTCCTCACCTGGGAGTTCCCTTTGCCAATGAAATCCTAAGTTCAGTTCCTTTCTCTGCCCCTATTTGGCCTATAAGCAGTAGGTGAACTTTGAAGAGAGAGAGCTTTAGGCTTGATGTGAAGAACTTCCTAACATTTAAGAGATTCTTCAAAGTGGAATGGGTTGCATCAGAAGGTAGTGTGTGTGTGCCCACTGAAGGGTCTTCAAGGAAAAGCTGTTTTAGAGGGGATTATTATTCAAGTAGGAGTTAAACTAGATGACTTCTGAAGTCCTTTTCAATTTGGAGGCTTTGCAGTAACCTCCACATCAAAATGAGAAATGAGACAAAAGTTTAAGAAAGAAAAAGGACAGGGAACTGGAAAGGGTAATGAGAAAACTGAGCTTAGGAACAAGAGGAATGGGGGAGATCAGGGCAGAGTAGAGTTGAGGGGATGGACAGGAAGACAGTCAAACCAGAGATCCACTTACATTGAGAGAAGATTTAACTTTCACTCCCCTGAAGGTTGGGGGGTGGGGAGGGGAGTGTAACAGCAATGCTACTTGCAACTGGTGTAGGGGTGCAAGAACAATAACACCAACACACAGGAGGGCTGCTAGCACAAGTTCTTTGATCTGCTTTTCTTTTTTTTTAATTAAAAAAAATTATTTTTTATTTTTAATTTTAAAAATGTTTTTTTTAAATTTTTGATCTGCTTTTCTAAAGGAAAACAATTCAAAAGGGGTCAACAATCTTACTTTAATCAAACATATATATATATATATATATAATTTACTTAGTTCAGGGGGAAAAGTCAGCACCTTGAACTTCAGAGAAAATGCAAACAGAAATTACAAGCAGAAATAAAAGCATAAATACCAACAGAAAGGGCTTCTAACCATCTGACCAATAATACATATATCACAGATCAGACAGCTCCAAATGTCTGACTATTACGTACATACATAGTTAAAAGAGAGAGAAGCACCAACATCTGGGTTTTCAAAGCCAGAAGACTCCTTAATGGCTACCCAGAGTCTCATCTGACTACATCACATGAACACTCTTCCCATAAGCAAACCCTAAAGCAAAATACTAACTCCAGAGTATGTATACCCTTCTTCAGGGTCAGAGGGCATCAAGCCTCATGATCCACTGCCGAATTACAAAGTAACTAAAGGTTCGGGCCTTCCTGAAAAACAAGCCTCCACTAATCAAGCTTCTCCTGTTGGGCTCCAAGTGAGGCCTATTAATGGGAGGGGAAGATCTTCAACTCCCATTAACATTACAAGGAGATAAGCCCAGAACTGGAGCATTGAAGAGATAAAGGTGAATGACCTTGGCTAGCAGTTGCTCCACAAAGTGGTGGAAGTCCCACAGACAAGGAAAGGGGATGAAACCAGGGCTCCAGCTAATAAGCATATCCATTCTTGGATGTCATATCCTGTGTGTAAAGCCCTCCATATTATGCCAGTTTCCACTGTAGCGGTATTCAAACCCAGGTCCTCTGATGCCAAATCTAGTATGCTTTCTGCCACATTGCTTTCAGTGTCTTACAAACCTCTGCTATTCTTTCCCAGTGCCCTTCCCTGTCTCTTTGACCTTTCCCCTAGTATCCTCTCAGTTACCTCTCCTCTCCCGTGATATTTTCCCATCCCATTGCATCCCTTCCCTCCTCCCTCAATATTCCCTTACTTCTGATCTCTCCTATAAGAATCCTGACTGTATCCTGCTGAAGAGCATGGGTCAATGAGCCAGGATTAGGGCTCCAGGAAGAGAGAAGGGAATAGAATAGAGAAGGAAATCAGCAGTACAGGACCCCTCTCACTCTAAGGTATAGAATGATATATAGGTTAGGGGAGGGCAGAGTACTGGGTTGAAGATGGGGAGAGTAGAAGGCAAATTAAGGTTTTTTTAAATAGTATTTTATTTTTTCAATTATATGTAGACAATTTTTTAACATTCATTTAAAAATTTCTGAGTTTAGAATTTTCTCCCTTCCCACCTTCCTAAAAAGGTAAGAATTTTAAATAGGCTTTAAATATATATATATATATATATGCAATCGTGTAAAATGTATTTCCATAGCAAATTAAGTTTTTGAACCTAGTTTTGGCCACAGAACCCACTGTATATTGGGATCTCAGAAAATGCCTATGAAATACATGATCTCTGTCTGATCTTAGAGCTAGCTGATCCTGGATAATAATAACAACAGTAACAGCTAGCATTTATATGGTGCTTTGTGGTTTGTAGTTTACAGGTATCATCTCTTTTTATCCTCACAACAACCCTGGGAAGTTATTATCCTCACTTTATTGTTATTATTATCACTACAATGATTATATTATTATCAATTTATTATTATTATCCTCACTTTACAGATGAGGAAACAGGTTAAATCGACTCTGAGGGTTGTGCTAGTATCTGAGGTCAGATTCAAACTCGGGTCTTCCCTGATTCTAGGCTGAGCGCTCTATCCATTGGGACACCAAGCCATGAGAGGTGGCTGGCCACTTGTCCAGAAGCTAGACTGTAAGAGGAGATTACCTGCTTCCAGTAAAAGCTTGGATTCGATAGCCTTTGACTGTCCCTGTGAGAAGGGGAATCCAGAGAACATGGATTAGGAATGGGTCCCAGGCCTGGCTCTGCCACTTACCAGCTTGGTGACCTTGGGAAGGGCAAGGCCCCTCTGAGGGCCTGATTTAGTTCATCTGTGAGATGAAGTCCTTGACCCTGATGACTTCTAAGGCCTTTTCCAGTTTTAAATCTATCATTCTTCCAAGTCTAAATCCTATGATTCTGTGCATAATCTTGCAATCAATTCTCAATTTTCTGCACTAATAGAGATGAGGAGGGAAAGGAGATTAAAAAAAAAAACCCAATCATTTCTCTTTATCTTTGGAGTATGTCTTTCCCTCTTATCATTCAAAATGAAAGAATGTTGAAATCTCCCAATAATAGCTGACACAATTATTAAGCACTTTATGTTTACAAAGTGCATTTCATTTGATACAAACATCCTGTAAGGTAGATAACATAAGTATTATATTATATATGTATATATCATTTATTATTATAATATTTATTACTTATTATATTACTTATATATAAGTATAAGGTAGATAAGTATTATAAGATAGTATAAGTATTATTATCCTTGCTTTATAGATGAGAAAACTGAGGCTCACAGAAATTGTGGCTAGCCGAGGGCCAACAGGAAAGTTTCAGGGTGAAGAGCTGGCATGTGGCAAGCCATTCATTTTCCTCCAAACTGCTCTCTCTCCTCCTTTCTGGTCCCCATCCCCTAGTCTACATAGGAGATAAATGGCATAACTTCTCAGAATGGATATACAACCCTAGTTTAAGCAGACCTGCCCCTCTCCCTCTGTTTTTCTTTCTGGTTCATAACTTCTCTGGTTGAGACCTCATTTCCAGCTCCATCTCTGATGTCTCCTAGCTGTGTGTCCATGGACAAATCACAACCACTCTGAGCTTCACTTGGCTTATGTGAAAAACAGAGTTATTAGTAACATTAGTGCCTTTCTAACAGGTTTTTGTAAGGATCAAATTTGATAATTTATGCAAAATGCTTTCCAAACCAAGGTGGTACATATATACCAGATATTATTATTATTTCCTTTTGAGAGGATGGTAGGAAAGAAAAGATTAAATATTTTGCTCTCAGTAGAGGAAAATTTAATTCTTTCCTTCTGTCTCCTGCTGGGCTTTCAAAAGTGGGGACAATATCAACAGAGGTGATGAGGAAACAAAAGATGTGAGACAAATAGAATGCCAACTTTGCCCTATCTGGGCTGGAATACCTGTGAGGTGACTTCTCTCCTTAGCCTTTCTCACCAGTTAGCTGGGCTTTTGCTTTTCCCATGCATATGAGGCCTGGGACTGGTAGGACCCAGAACACACACAGACCCTAGGGCTTCTGCTTTCAAAGTTGAATTTCCCCCAGAAGCTTCCACATGGACTTGCTTTTGATGATCCCATAGCTGTCAAGACCAAGGGATGGCTGAGAGAGGAACCAGCTCTGGGCCCTGGCTTCTGAAACAAAAACTCAAGGGGTAAAGAACTCTGCTCCAGCTGGGTGATGGAGAGGACTTAGGTATCACTGACATGTGTTCATGGTTCTTTAGGCTCTCCCACTTCACCAAAGAGACTCAAACCAGGCCACCTCAGCCCAGCTGTGATGTTTCCCCAGGAAAGCTGGGAGCGTAGCAACGGAGGGAGGGGAAGAGAGAGGGCAGGCAGGCAGGCGAGAAGTACCAGTGAGTTACACCGTTATAAATACACTTTAGGGCCGTGTGACTCGACCATAAATCTCCGGCTCTGCTCAGGTGATGTCACCCAACGCTGGCCTGTATTTATAGCTTTGTTCACTATTCCCTGGGACTTTTTTTTTCCACATTCAAGATAATATGTGTGTGTCCTGTTCCCCCCACCCACCCCCAACTCCCTGAACAATGGAAGATAAACTCTTCAGTCACTGCTTCTTACCTCTGCTTCTTCTCTTCCTCAAGCTCTCCCAGAAGGGTGAATTCATGAGCTCCTCCAGCCCCTCAGTCCCTCCTGCTATCTAACCTTTCTTGCTTGTTGCAGCATTGACATGGAGCCCAATGCCCTTTCCTATTTGGGAAGAATCCCCCTCAGAGCCTTAAATCCCAGGTCACCTTCTCTCATCAGACTTTTTCATCTCATATTTAGATCATAGCACTAAAGGGGCAGGAGTCTCAGAGGTCATAAATTTCCACCTCACAGTGTTATGGTAAGGATCAAATGAGATGATATTTGTAAAAAAAAAAAAATCTTAGTATATGCACATAGTAGTTACTATATAAATGTATATTCCCTTTTCTTCCCACTCGCAAATCCAACACTCCTTCAGTGATAGCTGCCATATGATACAATTAGTTGTCCTAGGTCTTTCTCAGACAAAACGTTGTGGAGCCAAGCCTCACCCTTTTGTGTATCTGAAATTGATTTTTTAAAATGCCTATTACATGTTTCTCTATTAAATACTAATGCCAGTTTTATAGATGGGGAAAGTTAAGGCTCAGAAAAGGGAAATGACTTACCTAACATCATGAAGCAAGTGAGTGGTGTGTCAGGGCCCCACTACCTCTGTTTTCAGGGGTCCCCTGGTCTGCTGGACTAGGGAAGAACTCAGAACTGTCAAGATCACAGCTGTCGCTAACCTTGGGACACAGTTATCACTGCACAGCCTATTGGTGTTTGCTGTATCCTCAGACCTCAGGGAACATGCATTACAATCCAATGCAAAAGCCTCTCTAGGATACACACGGCATGGTGGAACACAGCACAGACTGCCACCCGCCCCCAAAGTCAGCCAGCTAAACAATACCCAAAAGTTGTGCTGATCGATTTCCAAGAAGCTTCAGGCTCTTCGCTCTTCCTCCTATTGACACAGCCAGAATGCAGCAGATGGGGCAGCTAGTGACACAGTGGATAGAATACAGGGCCTGGAGTCAGGTAAAGGAGTCTTCCTGAGTTCAAATCCAGCCTCAGACAATTATAGATGGGGAAAGTTAAGGCTCAGACCTTAAACAAGTGTCACCTCAAACAAGTCACTTAACCATTTGTCTCAGTTTCCTCATTTGTAAAATGAGCTGGAGAAGGAAATGGCAAAACCACTCCAGTATCTTTGCCAAGAAAACCCTAAATGGGGTCCTAAAGAATCGGACATGACTGAAAATGACTGAATAACAATAAAAATTCAGTAGATGGGCCAGTAAAGGTACACAGACCTAGATGCCTGAGCGAGTTACAGGCAGCCTCAGCATATGAGAAGCAGATCCCCTCCTGTTGTCTATCCTGTCCTACAGATTGATTGACCTGCTTTCCTAACTGATAATACCCTTTCTCAGTAAGGGGTTCTTTTCTCCAAACAGTATTTACTGGTCTTCAAGGCCTTTCTACCTTCTACCTATTGCTCCTTCCCTAATTCCCTCATCCCTTCCTCCTATATAAATACTTCATTTTCTGGAACACTTCTCACCCTCAAAACCCTGAAGCTAACACTAGGATGTTCCAGATGGACAAGTCTGAATACCAGCTCCCATCTGCATTGTCCCTTCTGTTATCATTTCCCCCAAGGCCTGTCCTTTTCCCTGTTCCTTATTAATCTTGCTTCACAATGACCTTCTCTAGGAAACCTTCCAGGATAAGACCCACCTGAATCCAATCACTTTCTTACCTTCCAGCATGTCAGTAATTCTGTTTGTCATTCTAGATAAGCAAAACAAGTTTTCCATGTTTCTTCACAGGCTTTCAATCTGGAAGTGATCTTAGAAACTCTCCAGTTCAGCTCTTCCATTTTATAGATGAGGAAACTGAGATTCAGAAAGGTCACATGGCTAATAACTACCAAAGGCTTATCTAATGTCAAAGCTAGTTCTCCTTCAGAACCTTATGGTTCCCTCTTCCAGCCTTCATTCTTATCATGCTGCCCTCACCCTTCTCTACCCAAAGTCCTCCACACTTTCTCACTATATAAACAGATGTATTTCTATTTTCAGCTTATAACCCTGGGATGATTATAGGTGGGAGAAGAAAAGGCAGGTGTTCTATCTCTTTCATCAGACTAGGCACTCCTGGAGCAGTCTACTAACCATATCTACTAACCATTCATTCATTCATTCATTCATTCATCAAAAAAAGAAAAGTAAAAGCTGATAGCTTTTGTGTTGTGTTTTAGGCTCACAAAGCACTGTCACATGAATTAGCTCATTTGATTTTCACAATCTATAAGGAAATAGATCACACCAAGTGCTTTAAAGTTTGAAACATACATTCTTCACAACTCACTCCTGTGAGTTAGTCAGGGCTATTTTATTAGCCCCATTTCGCATATGCTTCAGTTATTTTCCCATGTGAAGGGTGCCTCAGCTCCTTTCAGGGCTCCACTCAAGTCCCACCTTCTACAAAAGGTCTTTCCTGGTTCCCCCAGTTGTTAGTGCCCCATCCCCACCAAAGACTTTGTATTTATTTTGTGAATATTCTCTATTCACTTATCAGCATCGATATTGTTCTCCCCATTAGATAGTAGACTCCTTGAAGATAGGGACTGTTTTGTCCTTGTCTTTGTATCCCTAGTGCCTAGCGTGGTACCTAGTATATTACACATTTGATAATGCTCATCACATATGACCTAAATATGATTTGAAATATGAGATAACTTCCCAAGGTTACCTAGCTGAGTCTGTCCTTGGATTCAGCACTTGACCTTAGGTCTTCAGACCTAGTTGTGCCTCTGGTCTGGTCCCATCGCTATGCCAAGAGGCACTGTGGAAGGTAGGCCACAAAGAAGACTTTGGTCTTCCTCTATTTGTATCTACTCCTACTAGGATGGAGTTTGCCAGAGTTGGAGAGGAATGGGGGCTGGCTTTCAGTGCTGGTGGGGGAGGGGGAATGCCAATGGACTGAAAGTGGTGGGTCAGTGCCAGGGGCTAATCGCTGACCATGCCTTAGAGATTGGCCCTGATTGAGCCACTGATGAATGGGAGGCCCAGAGGGGATATTAAACCAGTCTCTCCCATCTGTCCATATTGAAGATGCCACCATGGTCGTCAGCTGGATCTTACCAGTACTGCCAGATATATCCCCCAGCATAAGGTTAGGCAGCTGGTGGGGATGGGACTCACAGCAGTCATCTGGTGCCCCTGGCACTGGGCATCTGGTTGTTTTAGGTGGCTGTGGTCAGCTGTAACAAAGACCAGGGACTGGGAGGCAGAAAAAGATGGGCCTCGGCCTCTCAGCCTGGGGAAACACTGTCTGAAGATGGGCTCTAAAAAAGTCCTTGGATAATCCCCCAGCTGAAAATGATCTCTCCCCTCTCAAATTTTCCTACAGTGCTTTATCTGCATTTCTCATGTCTTCGCCATACCCTGTGTCATATTATATTTATCTTTAATTATATTATATACTACCCCCACCCCATTAGAGTGTAAAATCCTTGAGGGCTGAGGTTACATTTTTTATTCATTTTTGAGCTAAGTGGCACAATGGAGAGAGTGCTGGGCCTGGATTCAGGAAGACCTGAGTCCAAATCTAGCC
The DNA here is from genome assembly GCF_028583685.1 of Petaurus breviceps papuanus. Lineage (NCBI taxonomy): Eukaryota > Metazoa > Chordata > Mammalia > Diprotodontia > Petauridae > Petaurus > Petaurus breviceps. The sequence goes on from NW_027187267.1 coordinate 1,080,324, forward strand.
TTATCACTTACTGGCTGTGTAATCCTGAGCAAGTCACTTAACCTATGTTTCTTTCAGTTTCTTCAGTCAAAAATGGCAATGATAACATCTACCTCCAAGGGCTGTTGTGAGGATCAAATTAGATAATATTGTTTATAAAGTGATTAACACAGTGTCTGGCACACAGTAAGTGCTATATAAATGTTGTTATTATTTAACCATATTTAAATATTCATCCGTTGAACACAGAGAGAGAAACCATTGCCTATCTATGCCAGGTACCTAATACCAGGACGACTTTCATCATTCTTAGAGAAGGAGGACTCTGTGGAGAATGGTCTTCACTGCCATGACCAGAACCCAGGTTCAAGTCATAGCTTACTAACTGTGGGATTTTCAGCCTCTTTGTTCCTGTTTTCTCATATCTGTGTAGTAACTGTGGTCTGAACTCCCTCTCCCAAAGTGAGACTGGATACATATGTCCCTCTGGGTTCTAGGGTGCAGCTAGGGCTTCCCTGATGCTATTGGCTCAGGTCCCCATGCTTGTGTTCTCCCTACTGTTTGATTGCAGTGACAAGCACTACGGTTCCTTTTAACCACTTAACATCAATTAGCTTCTATCAAGGGATATTATTTTAAAGGTAAGCAAAAATAGAAGTAGAAGTGTTTCCCTTCCTTTCAAATCCTCAGGGCACTCTCTCTGCATCACCTCCAATCCTGGATTCTACATGACATTGGCCCCACCACATTCACATTCACATTCACATCCAGATGTGGTGTGCTTGCTTGGTAAGTCCTCATCTCTACTACCACTGGACTACTTCCTAAAGGTCCTTCTTTGGTCCTCAGACCATCCATGATGGGTTGGCTGCAGAACAGACTCTAGGATGCTGGATCACCCAAGGCTCACTCTCCTGACCTTTCGAAACGCACAAAATCAGAGTCTCCCATACTTTCACTTGGAAAAAATAAATGCAAAGAGCAAGGATTGACACTCATTTCATGGGGCTACATGGCTTTAGAGGGAAGAAGGTTCCAGGCCTCATCTTTGTCTCTTACCATACACTGTAGGCAAAGGAGTCAAAGAGATCGACAAGCATTCAAGCACTAGTCAATAGTGCCTTTATTTCTTTTTAAAAAATGTATTATATATTTTTTAATTTATGAAGGCAGCCTAAATTCCAAATAAAGGCATCTCCTAACCACAAGGCGAGCAGCTCAGAAACAGTTGCAGAATGTCGATGGGGCATCTGGAGCATCATTTCCATTACTCACCATCACAGACCTCCCAGAGACAGGCTACCTCTCTAGTAGACTCCTTCAGATGGGGAGATGAAGTCAGAGGCTATGGGTGTCTATTCTGTCCCTATTCTGTATATAAATGGGGATGGTGATAATTGTTCTTATCAACCTCACAGGATTGCATGTTTGACTTCAGGAAGACCATGGTAAAAAGTACTCTGCAGCAGAAAGGGGTTATATGAACATAAGTCATAATAGCACCATTACACCTGTGTTCTGAAAGACTGTGCCCTTGGAACATGCACCCTGAGAGAGTCGATCAATTAACAAGCATCCATTAAGCTGATATTATATGTCAGGTACTGTGCTGGGTGCTAGAGATTGAAAAAACAAAACAAAATTGTCCCTGCCCTCAAGGTGCTTATAATCCTTAGGGGGAAACAACGAGAATGTGTGCAGTTACATAAAAATATATATGAAATAATAAAATAATATGTAGAAAATAAACCCTAATTCCTTTTTTTGGTAGGATAGGGAAAGGGTGGGATGGATGGAGGTAGGGAGGAGACTATGCTAATGAAACAGAATGACAGGTCCTATCGACTTTAGTAGAATTGCTTGGAGTTCAGTTATGAGTACAAGTCAGAGTAATTCATGAAGGTTTTCTATTCAGGCACAGAGGAACTGTTATGTACATCAATGGAAGGAGGGTGATAAATCCCATTGTAACAGCCTCCTAACTATTTTCTGTGGGGGCAGTTAGGCAGCACAGTTGATAGAGTGCAAGGCTTGAAGCCAGGGAGACTCATTTTCCTGAGTTCAAATCCAGCCTCAAACACTTGCTAGCTGTGTGACCCTGGGCAAATCACTTAACCTTCATTGCCTCAGTTTCCTCATCTATATAATGATCTGAAGAAGGAAATGACAAACCACTCCAGTATCTTTGCCAAAAAGATACCTAAGGGGGTCACTCATGAAGAGTCAGATATAACTGAATAACAGCAACACAGGAAATTACCTGAAACACACAGAAAGAAGTTAAGAAACTTGCCCTGAGTCACGTAGCTAACATCAGAGGCAGGATTTGAACCTGGGTCTTCCTACCTCCAAACCAGAGCTTTCTCTGTCTTGCATATAAAAGGGAGAGTCTTATAAATATGTCTTTTTGCTACTGTTAAATTATAAACTCCATGAAGGCAGAAACAGTGTCTCATCTAGGGTATTTAAATAGTAATAATGTCACACTTATATAGCAGTTTAAGATTTACAAAGTGCTTCCCTTGCTATTTCTTGTTATTGTGGTGTATTTTCGTCATCACATTTTAACAATAATTATTATCACAGTAGGGTTTTACAGGGAATGGTCCCCACCTTTGCTGTCCCAGTCAGAACACAGGTACTCTGAAAGACACCCCCACCCACCCACTCAGTGTGGCTCATCTCTCTCTGGCTTGTTATCTTTGCCCACGGGTTCTGCAGCAGCATGGTGATCTTTAAATACATATTTTGAGGCCCCTTTAGCCAAAATAAGGGAATGTGTCTGTACCTGTGTGTTGACTCATCTCATTAACCAGCAAAGACCTTAGGTGCTATGAACAGTGTACTATGAACTAATTACTCACTAGTCTTGGGAATGAATGGGGCTCAAGTTTAGAGTTCTTTCCCTCTTTCCAACCCCCATCACCTAAAATCAAGCCTACAATGGGGTGTCCCATTTACACCTTCACTCATTTCTCTTTGCTTCTGTTGGGACAGGGGTGGGGAATCTGTGGCCTCAAGGCCACAAGTGGCCTTCTAGGTCCTTGGGTGCAGCATTTTGATTGAGTCCAAGTTTTACAGAACAAATCCTTTTATTAAGGGAATTTGTTCTGCAAAGTTTGGATTCTGTCAAGGGATGCATTTGAGGACCTAGAAGGCAACATGTGGCCTCAAGGCAGCAGGTTCCTCACCCTTGTATTGGGCAGTCCTTGTTCTCCCCTGCCATTGCCATGATTCATTCATGTTGGAAAGACCGCTGGATTTGGAGTCAGAAGGCTCAGGTTCAAATCCAAGCTCTGCCACTGACTATGGGAATGATTATGGGTCTAGTCACTTAACTCCTCTGAGACAAAGTTCACTTCCCTGTAAAATGAAAGGGTTGCAATGGATAATCTCTAAGCTTTCTTCCAGTTCCAGATCTTATGATTCTCTCAAACCCTCCATCTTATCCCCTCAGGACCTGGTTCTCTTTATCATCTAATGGGGACAATTAGCTACTCTGTTAAATTCATTGTACTAATGTGCCAAAGGGAAGAGCTTATAAGAGCCCCTAACGACCTCTTCAGTTCCTATGCCTTATATGTGCATTATGATAAGGGTCTTCTAGTAACAATAAGTATTAGTTGGACAATTGTATTGTATTACCTGCTATAAATAAAATAGAAGAATGATAGAGTAAATTTTATAAACTAGTACAGATGAAGCTGGTGTAAAATCTCTCTGGAATGAAGTAATGATATTCAATATAGAGTTATACTCTATGAGCCTCAGTTTTCTTATCTGTAAAATGACACTAGTAATACTTTCATAACCAGCCAAGTTTATTGTGAGAAAAACACTTTATAAATATTTCATGAGAATATACAAGATTCTAAAATTTTGTCAGAATAAAGAACTTTTGTTTGAGGGAAGTCCCTTCACCATCACAAAAAAACTTAGGGAAGCCTGAAACACAAAGAAATTAAGGGACTTGTCCAGCATCACACAGCTAGTAAGTGGCAGAAGTGGGATCTGTATCTTAGTCTTCTGCCCAGCACTCTATCTAGTAGGTCACACTACCTGTTCTTTAATCAACTATTTATGTTTCTGTTGTTGAAATTATATATAGTATAATTCAACTCTTTAAGAACACATTTCCTTAGGGAATTGTAGTGCCAACACAATATCCAGGGTGCCAACGGTCACTGTAAATACACCTGCATAGTGCATGATCACAAAATATAACAGACTCTCCATGTATGACAGAAGCAAAACATTTATTCAGATACCAGAAAACCAAATCCCCAAACCAATAAGCTGATTCCATCATAGTAGCAAAGAAGTTAGTAAGCCACAACAACACAGAGAGTCATAGCATCCTTTAGCCTTCCCACAAACCAATACAAGCCTAGCTGTCACAGCAGGTGGCAAACACCAACTTTTACTCACTAGCCTAACTGTGTCTCTCTGATGAGCTCTCTTCCCCTAACCATGTCTAGGTGCTCTGACTCCCAGCTTCCTGTGGGCTCTGTTCCACCCTTCAGCAAACTCCTCCCACCACAGGTTCCATGTAATTACATTCAGCCTATTAGGGGGCAGAGTATATTTTCAAAGTAGGGAAGGTTTTCAAATTCCCTTAAGCTTATTAAGGGGCAGAGAAGATCTTCAAATTAGCATTACCATTACAGGAATGACCAAGAAGGGCTTTTGTGCCTTCTCAGGTTACTGACCTTTGTTCTGACACTTAAACCCCCGAACCAAAAGGGTTGAGAGTTTAGAGCATGGTTATTGTTAGGGCATTAAACATTAGTGTTTGTATTGTTTAAAGTTATGCTTAATAGTTAGTCCTAATTTGAACCGCACAACCCTAACATTACTACTATTTAGAGGAATCTTACTGCTAATCTAACCATCCTACCCTAGTCACTTAATTCTTTCTGACTCTAACTCCGGACTCCAATCCTAACTTCTAACTTAAGCTAGGGGTTAATCTTGTCCCTGTGACCCCAGTCTTGTCCCAGTGATTCTTATGCTGGTGTAGTTGTGACCTTTGAGGAATTTGGGGATTATTTCTAAAGTTTCCAAGAAACTGAAGCTACAAAGTACTAAGCCCCTAACTTTTTGATAGTGGGTCTAGAGAATAAAAAGGAGCTATCCCCTTCCATCCCCACCCATTAACTTTCTTTGGCTCCAGTTATCATTGATAATTCTTTAACAGTCATAATTCTAGAGCTGGATAGAGCCATAAAAGACCCGTTTTATGGAAGAGAAGACTGAAGCCCAGAGAGATTAAAGGACTTTTACAATGACATAGGAATTATTAGTTTTAATCATTTGAACCAAGGTCCTCTGACCCCAGAGCCAGCACCTTGCACATGTTAGCCATTTTATAAATACTTATTGAATTTATGGAGACTAGAGCTGCAGAGCATGGATGCTTATCTGATGCTGAGGTCACCTGCCACATATTTGATGGGGGGAGGTAGTTTATTTTACACATAATACCTTACAATCTTGCTCTAGAGATCAAGAAAAAAATTTGTTTTAATTTGGCACCTATTAAGCTTTAAGCATTAAGGTGATGGATACATAGAGGTAGGCAGGGGAGATGGTAATAAGAGAAGAATAAGTTGAAATGTTTGAGTCATCGCGTGTTCCTACCATCCTCTTCCCCCTTTCTCCGATTCCCTCTTTCTGAAGTTTCACCCCATGCCCCCATTTTATTATTTACCCTGATACTCCCAGCTCTGCAAACTCCTCTCCTCCCCAGGGTGTACCTCCTTGGTTGGGTAGTTGGTTCAGAGCAGAGATCTTCCCATCCCTGTGTGCTCAGGCAATGAAATCCTAATTAAGCTTAATAAGCGGTAACTGGCCCATTTAGTGCAAATTGTCTCCCCACGTTGCAGTTGTAATACAAAGCAGTAAAGAGGAAGCGCCATAAATGGACAGTACTGGAGTTCACTCATTCCAGAGAGATAGTAATATGAGTTCTCAATTCCCCAGGTGAACTTATCTCTAAAGTGCCTTCAGTCCCTTGCTACTAAACACATCAGACTCCTGGCAGATAATCTGTAGGAAGTAGATCATCTAACCGAGACCTGGAAAGTCAGAGGTGGAGCTCAGAGGGCATTTGATTCAACCCCCTCGTTTCCCAGATGAGAAACCTCAGGCCCAGAAAGATTGTGGCCTGCCAGTGGCCACAAAGGTCTTTTCATTCCAGGGCTTACGCTACTCCACTTCATCCTCCCTCCTCATCTCAGTCAAGGCAAATCCTACTTCCTAGATCTCCAGGAACCCTTTGCTCTTCTTATCTAGAATCTTTTGCCCAGTAGTAAGACCCCCTCTAAGTTTTAACCTCCCTGGATCCTGCTGCAAAAAGATCACTTCTGTCAGTACTCCCAGCCCAGCTCCTATCCCTTCTTGATCCCAGACCTATCCATCTGTGGAAGGCAGAGAACATCAGTTCCCACTTCTGGGGTGACAATAACTGACATGTATTGAAATCTTTATCCAGACCTTAAGACTAAAGGAACTAAGGCCTCCTTGGGACTGATTGCTCCTTTCAACCTGGAAGAGGCGAGGAGCTGGATGAATATTGTTCTGAGTGTTATCACTGGGACAGCTGGCTCTTCATTGAGATTTTGAGTATAGCTGGGAGAGTCTTCACTTTTTAGGCTGGAGGAGAAAGCAGGGTGACACTCAACCTACAGCCTTGCTAAGTAGGACTTTCCTCAGATCAGAACCATCTCTCTTCCCTTCCTTTGAAAAGCAGGGCACCTCTCCACCAAGCAAGTTAGGCCAGGGTATTATGTGGAACATCAAGGGAGGTCAGAAGTGAGGGTGGGGTGGGGTCAACCTACTGATCCTCTTCCTTCTCTCTATAAAGTACATTCATTGCTAGTTCCTTGAAAGTTCTATAGGACTTTGACACTACTGAGAAGTGTCTCCTAATCCCTATCTTCCTCCTAGTGCATGTCAAATACTAGGCACCCTTGGAAGAGCAGTTTGAAGAGAAATATATCGCAGTAGGATCAAGATGAGAGTAAGGACTTTTGAGCAGTCAGAGCTGTGAAATATGAGAATGGCAGAGGAGGGAACAGGGATGTCCCTTTCTCAGAGAGAATGAAGGCAAATCCCTTACTACTGTGGGCTGGAGTTCCTGGAAGCCTTGCCCAGAGGAGGATGGATAAAAATGTACTCTGTCCATCTCCAGGACCCTAAAGTCTCCCTCCCAAATTGAAAATCTTTCCCTCCTCCCTCTTCCACAAGCAGCAGGGACATGATCCTTTGGCATCTTAGTAGGTGGAAGAGGACAATTTATAGGATTGTTTTGCTGTCCTCAGTCCACTTCAAGAAAAGGAATTAATTCCCATCTCTTGCAATGACTTCTTCCACGGATGGTCATAAATTGCCCAACCAGGTTCCTCCCTGACCTCTTGTTCCTTTTGTGCTCAAAAAATATATTAATATTTATCTTGACTCTATACACAATTCCACTGCCTCTCTTATTATCTAGGAGCAACGATTCCTTAGAGTTCACTTATCAAGTCTCTATCAATACCATATCCCACTATTCAATGCACACCTGTTCTAGGTATTGGAGAGGGAAATTCAGAGAGAGAGATATGACTCCACGTTCTAGGAAGGTCTCAATATGATGGGGAACACAGGATGTATCCCTAGGGCTCAGAGACAGGACAGATAATTCAGTAGGTCAGAACTCTAAAAAACCACCAGGACTGCAAGGGTAGGTAGGGCTTTGTTTTTTCCTAAGGGATGGGGAAAGATTCAAATGAGAGGAAAGTGTAGATAAGGCTTGGGAAGAACTAGAGAAGAAAGCTTGAAGTAGAGAAGGGAAGGAAGGGAACCCCAGTGGTTCAACCACTGGATATCCATGAGAGATGGAAAGTTAGATTTGCTTATTTATCATATGTTCAGCCTTGCTGGCTAGAGAGTGAGGATAAATGCATACCGTGAGATGAAGCGAAGAGGAGTTGAAATCAAGGGGAAAGAGGCTGGATCTAGGGTGGTACTGTAAGAGAGGGGTTAGGGTGAAGGGACCTGGGAAGACACTGGAGAGGGGCAGGGGTTAGGGTGGGGTGTGCAAGAGAAGGGGTAAATTGCTTTAGCTATTAGTAGCAAGCTAGGGAAATCTCCCTAATTTATTTTCAGGGTGGGAGGTGTGTGGGGTATATGATCCTTAGATCTCTTCTCTCATAAGGAATGAATGAATTTGGGGCTAATATTAAAACCATAAACCAAGTCGGTGGACCTTGGCTGGGGGACTTCTCTTGCCCAATCGTCCCCTGAACACTTTCGTAACTTACTGAAAATAATATAACTCCTCTCAGCCCCCACCTTCACCTCCATGCTCCTTCTCAGGGTTGGGAGGAAGGAGGTACGGTT
>NW_027187267.1:1093687-1095346 GCF_028583685.1 Petaurus breviceps papuanus
GGTAATTAACTCTGAAAACCCCCTTAGATGTAGAGCTGCCCCCTCCCTGCTCCAGCTGGGGCCCTGGGGGTGAGGGTGAAGATGGGGGTAGGGAGAATCTGTAGTCACAGCCCCAGAGCTGGCTTGACCACGGTGGGGAGAGTTGTTGAGGAACCTCTGGTTAATATCTCTGGCATAGAAATTGAGTATTTATTTATTTTGGTGGGAAGGGGTTGCCAGCACCCCCCCCCCAATTTTGCAGTTCCGACATGTGTTGGCTAAACCTGACTTAGAAAATGAGTGAGAGGTAAGGGGAGGGGGGGTTACCCTGGAGTCTGTGGTCCTCACTAGAGGGAAGATGCTTGTGACTTGTGGCGATTCTCTGGTCATAAGGGTTGGATGTAGGAAGAGGGGAAGGGTGTCATAGTGACCCTTCAGGTAGAATCTGTAACTGGGACAAGGACCTGTGGAGCAGGGGGCCTGGCCCAATGGATCTGATTGTAAGGGACAAAACAGATACACAGATCTGGACACACTGAGACAGACAATGAGTCACACACAGACACTGAGACATACAGACACACTGAGACACATACTCAGTGGAGCAGACAGACACATACACTAAGAAGCAGATAGAGTCCTACTAAGATAAATAGATCCACTGGGCTAGACTGAGATAAAGAATGACACATGAACTTAAGACATCGACCCACATGGGGTGACAGACACATCCTGAGATACACAGACACACAGAGCTGCACACATATACAGAGATACCCACACACTAACACTCATACATGCCAGTACATAGTCACATTCTGATTCTTCCTCCCAAGCCACATATGCTCCATGAAGTGGATACAAATAAACACATCAACAGACACAGGCTTACACATTTCTACAGAGAGACATCTATGAATAACCCCTAAAGAGAGAGGAAGACAAAGAGATTCAGACCTATAAACATGCATGCATATACCTACAGAGAGATGTAATACACTGCAAAATGGAGGGGCTGATCTTTATTTATTTATTTGTTTGTTTCTGGTGATGGAGTTGGGGGAGGTGAAGGTACTCTCTAGGCTAGGATGCTAGGTTGGGGGTTTGCCCTGTCCACTGAGTTGACTCTATAAGTGTTTATATGTTTGTGGAGTGGAGTGTGCCTCCTTCCTAGTTCTGAAAACAAAAATTGGCTAGGGTTGGGCTAGGGGAGGCCTGATTCCCTGTTCTCCTTCCAAAGGGCATCGGTCCCTATCTCCCCATCCCCCTTCTGGAGGGGAGAGGCAGCACATGGGTGGGGGTGGGGCTGGTGCTGAGGAGGAGAGGGAGACCAAGGCCAGAGCCAGGGCCCAGCCTGACCAGTTAGCAAAAAGTTGGAAAGATGACTTAAGTTTTGACTTTGCTCAGCCAGGCTGCTGAAGAGGGAGGGGGAGGAATGCCTGCTTGGGTCTGTGCATAGGGATTGGGGGGAGGGGTTTATGTGCCATGTCCATCCCCCCCTCCTTGCCCCCCCCAACACATACCAGCAACATGGATGTGTCTGAGCCTCTAGGAACAAAAGCACAGCTTGCAAATAGGAGAGACATGTGGATTGCATCGAGGACGGAAATGGTCAGAAAGAGAAAAAGCACATTCTCTCTCTCTCTCTCTCTCTCTCTCTCTCTCTCTCTCTCTCTCTCT
>NW_027187267.1:1095356-1118200 GCF_028583685.1 Petaurus breviceps papuanus
TCTCTCTCTCTCTCTCTCTCTCTCTCTCTCTCTCTCTCTCTCTCTCTCTCTCTCTCTCCCTCCCTCTCTCTCTCTCCACCACCCCCTTCTTGGAAGGTGTGTGTATGTTTCTGTATGTTTCGCCTCCCCCACTAACTCCAAATGGGAGGCAAAGGCAACACCATATAAATATGTTGTGTTTTATTGTGGTATTGGGAAGGGGAGTTCTTTTTTTTTGGGGGGGGAGCCAAATACAGTTAAGGAAGAACTATTAAGAGGGAGGGCTGTGGATTGCTGGGGAGTTGTTGGATTGTGTGTGTGTGTGTGTGTGTGTGTGTGTGTGTATGTTTGTAAGGGGTGATAGGGCATTAGGAAGGAGGCGGTGGTTGACTGGGATGCCTTGGGTGGATTTAGAATTCAGAACAATCTTCAGATTCCTAAATCTCTGGTGTGGGGGGTTAGGCAGTGGGAGAGAAAAGAAATGGTAGGTTGCCAGGGGATCCCCATGGTGGGGGTAGGGGGGGATGGGGAGAGAAGAGGTGACAGTAGGATAAGGGTATAAGAGGGGATGGGAGAAGAGAAAGGGGCACACAACTGGGGGAGAAATAAAATTCGCATTTAAAAAATTTCAATGGGCTTCATCAATCTTCATTTTTCACTAAATAATTTTCTGTATCTTATCTAAATGAAAACCATTATCCTTCCCCCCGTTTCCATCATGCGCCGGCTCCTCAGACTGATTGCGCTGAAAATTGAAATATTTATTCATTTTCTGGGAGATTTTCTCACTCCCCGGTCTCAGGGAGGAGAAATTGAAAAAGAAAGATTAGAGCTAATCAGAGCAATGTGGGATGACAGGCTCGCTGGGGGCCGGGAGCTACCTCCAAAGGTAGCCCCCCAGGCCTCCAAGGGCTCTTTGGGCTGATGCTTTTGGGTGCTAGCTGTGAAGAAGGAGGGGAGGGGCAGGCCTGAGGCCATTCTGGAATCCCAGGATTCAAACCTTTATAAGCTATAGCATCCACAGGGAGAAAGGCAAGAGGAAAACACAGCCCACCCTGACCATCCCAGCTTTTCAGATGGGGTTGGGGGGGGGGTGGCGGAGATAGGAAGGAAACACAAAAGAGACACACATGATAATTAAGACTCTCCTGGATTCTATTGCTGATCTTATTCTGTATTTCCCCCCTTACATCCTTTGCTGATGAGGCTTTTAGAGGCCAGTCTCTAGTTCATTCAATGAACTGGTCCTAGGCATGTGTGGGCAAGGGAGCAGGAGAAAATGTGCCCCTTCCCCCAACTCTGGCAGGCATATTTTTCAGCTTGGCATATAAGGCTTTGGATTTCTATTCTCCTGGAGGGCTGTTTTTGTTTTTTGTTGGGGGGAGTAGGAAAAATCTCTTCTCTTCCTTCCTTTTGGATGCACATCCTCCCTTACTCTGAGGCCTGTTCTAACTGGGAGTGGGGAGCCCTCAATCCTCCAAGGGCCTCAGATTCTCACCCTTGGTCCCAGTTGTAGGTGACTGAATTGAGTGTCCACTGTCTTTCATTCCTTGGGTATCCTTGTAGCTCACAGCCCCAAATTAGGCACACCACAATACTCATTAACTGACAATTAATTGATGTGATCATTGGCATCACTGTCCTCTTTTGGTAACAGAATTCTCTTGCCTTTCCTTAAAAACACCTGGAGATAACAACTGGATATTGAGGTGACTGGATCCTTCCTACAGTTCCTCTATATGGTTTGTTTCTTCTCTCTCTGGCCTCCCACTGACACTTCCTCGGCTTTGTGCCAAAGTACCCTTCCCACCCTGTTACCACTGGGGATGACCAGTTAGACACTAAGGATTCGTTGCCATTTATTTAGAGCCTGCTATGTGCCAGGCACCTAGGAATGGTGCTTCAGGTTTCAACAGACACAGAAATGGAAGGGGATGGCCTCTCAGAAAATGGTTCTTGAAAGGTCAAAGGATCATAGATTCTGAACTGGAAGGGACCTCAGGAAGGGACTTAAGGATGGCAAAGTGAAGGAGGCTAAGGATACAGGGAAAGCTGGAACTTGTTTCTTTTCATCTGTTGGTTTTATAATAATTATAGCAATTACATAGTGCGTTAAGGTTTACAAAGTGCTTTATAAATGTTTGCATTTCAGTGTCTGGGTAGAAGTCTAGATTCTGGCCGAGATAGAGACCAGATAACCTACTGCCTGCCCTGATGTAGGTCCCTGAGCACCTGGGAGGACTCCCAGAACAGGGTCAAACCCCATCTCCTTCTCAACCCACCCCAACTCACCTCATCTCATGATCAGCTTCTAAGCTAGTCTAGCCTTGGCTAGGTGAAGATTGACCCTTGCACCTCATGTAGAATATCACTGCTGAAACTGGTTTTTGTGCCAGCTGTAGGAGAGGAATGAGGGGGGCCAAGGGTCTGCTATTCTTTGCCTTATGCACCCTACAACTGCAGTGAGGGAAGTCTACTTTGGACTTTCCCAAGCCAATGGCTATTTCTGTTAGTGTCCCTCCACCTTTCAGTTCTGTCCTCCTACAGGATCCCCCCCAGACTCTGTCCCTCCCCCTGCCAGTTTCCTCTTTGTCCCTGCCCTTCCCCAGAATGTCTACCTAGTTCTTATCTCTTTTTCCCAGTATGCCCAATTCTCTTTCCCCATGTCACCTCACCTCCCTGCCTGGTGCCAGTCCCTTTCTCTCCTGGGTGCTAAATTGCCATGAGATATAAAGTGCTTGAAAACAACCTTTGGGCACTCAGGGTGGGAGTGAGAACTTTAAACTTCCATGTTTTTCGGTTGCCTATCATAGGAGTGTTTTTTTTCCCCAGTGTCTGGTTCTACTTGGGGCCAGTAGACTGGGATGCATAGTTTTCATCAGTCCCCTCTAGAGCAGAGAGAAATTGTGCCCCCCTTATGGGCTCCTCTTCTTCCAGGACCTGCTACCCCACTCCCAACCAGGGGCCATGGGGTATATTTCTTCCCAAATACTTCACTTCCTGACAATATCCTATGGCATAAATCCCTGGGGAGAAAGGCCTTTCCCCTCCCCCAGGAATTCCCTAGCTATAAATCAGGATTTGATAAAGGATATCTTTATGGTTCTTGAAGTTGGATGGGGGCAGGGAGGAAGAGGAGAAGGAAGATTTTCAGTAGGAGGAATAAAAACCTTCCTCCTTTGCCTTAAGATCTGGTATTGGGAAGGGAAATGGGGTACCTAGGAGTAAATGAGAGAGAAGGAGCGCAGCTTGTATAGATCAAAAACTGCTCATTTTCCAGATCTTTTGTTCCCTCATTGTCCCAGTGCCTCCCTCCCTTATGCCTATCCAATCTCCTGGGAATCCCAGAACAAAGGTACCCCTTCAGTATACAGAGCCAGGTTCAGATTGAGAATATATCCCTCTGAGGTGCTGCTTCTGGGGCAGCTAGGTGATCTAGTAGATAGTTTTAGGTGTCTAGAGGCAAGAAGACCTGAGTTCAAATCCTTCCTCAGGCATTAGCTATGTGACCTTGGGCAAGTAACATCTGTTTTCCTCAGTTTCCTCATATGTAAAATGGGGAAAATAATAGTACCTACCTCTCACAGCTGTTATTCGGATTAGCTGGGGTAAAATTTTCTAAAGATTTGAACACAGTGCCTAGTCATAGTAGGTACTATATTAATGTTAGCTATTTTTCTCCTGTTCCCTACTTCAGGGACTTGAAGGAACCCCAGATGGAAGTAATTGAGACTGTTATCCCTACCCCTTAATACATATTTGAGCCAAACCTACACAGGCACACACACATAGGTAAACATAAGCATGTTTAGCATCAAAGAACCATAGAATATTAGAACTGGGAGGTACTTTGGAGGTCGTGCTCTCCATTTTGCAGATAAGGAGCTTGAAGTCAAAGAAGTGAAGTTATCAGAGTCTGAGAACTGAGATGTGAATGCATTCTTCTGATGATGACAACTCAGCCATCCAGAAGAATTCCAGAATTCTGTCCTTGTTCAGGATGGGATAAGACCACGGGTAGAGGTTGTATGAGTAGAGAGAAGGGAACCTAGGGCCAATGCTTTCTTTTTTTTTTTTTTAACTATGTCAGCAATGTATCCAGGCCCACTCATATACACATGCACATGTCATCCTTACTACAAGCCCATAATGTATCCTATTATAGACTGTGTATTCAGTGTCCACATGTGTGGACACATAACCTCCATGGTTTATCCACCTGTATACTCATAGAGCACTACGTGTTTCTCTTCTGGCATCAGTGGGCATTAGAGAGTCTTTGAGGGACCAGCCTTTGTCTTTCTCAGTCTCTCTGCATGGTCTTCATTCACAGGAAGGGAATGTGAATGCAGAGGGAGAACAGAACCATACTCAGGGGATGACCATGGAGATCACAGGTTGTAGGCCATACAGTGGATACTCAACATACTCCAAGAATATAACAAACATATGGAGAATGTTGACATCATAAACCACAGTGAGGGCCTATTAGGCCAGTCTTGGAGTTCAAGGGGGTGATTCAGGATTGTAGGACTATGGCATGTCAGAACTGTAGAAGTCCTCGAATCTTTCCAGCCCAACCCTCTTATTTGAAAAAGGAAGAAACTGAGGCCCAGGGAGGGCTGTGTGATTTATCCAGTGATCCAGCAGCAGAGCTGACACTAGAACCTAGGGTTCCTGATTCTCTTTCCGGGGCCCTTCCCATCTAAGCATGATACCATTCCTGGGTTGCATTCAGATCTCCCACTGTGTGACCTGGGTCCCTTCTCAGCTGGATGCCTCCGTTTTCCAGCTGTGATAGCTTCCCACCCCAGATACACAAGACAGTGAGCTATTGGTAAGTGCTTTGAGCTCTTGGGAGGAAGCCTGCTCTATCTGTGCCAGATGGGGCTGAAGATCACATTTTTTCTTCTCTCTCCTGGCCCCCAACCCTCCAACCTCCTGACTTTTTCCCTTCCTCCACATTTAATTTCTCCAATGACTTTTATTAACCTCTGTCATCTCCAGGGGCTAGAGCTTCATCCCTCTCTGCTCTCTTCAAGCCCATTTAACAAAATTGTGATCGTATTGAAATAAATGTGTCTTCCAGCCAGCCAGCCTCTCTGGGATTAAAGGTCTTAAATCCAGGGGTGGAAATCTCTAGCTATTCCTGGCAAATTCAGTTAGTTTCTCTGTAGATGCTACTGCTGCTTCTTCATTCATCTTGGGCAAGGATGAGAAGTTAGGTTTGGATGGGAGTGGCCTTGGAAAAAAAACAGTGGGTTAGGAGAGTCCTTTAGAGAGGGGCAGGTGTAAAGCATTCCCTAGAAGGCCGTGGGGCATTTGCTTAACTGCTTACACAGAAATCTATAATATCTTTGAAAAGTAGGTAGGGAGGTGCAGAAGTGGTGTTAGCTCCTGGATGCTGAACCAAGCGACCACATCCTAAGGACATTTGCCCCAGTTGCTCCTGGGAAGTTGTCCTACCCTACTCAAAGAAAAAATGCCAGGATTCTTTTTATAGTTGGTGATTTCTTGAGGTTTTTCCTCTAAGCTTTTTCATTTCTCTCCCCTGGCATGAGAAAGCAGAAGCCCAGAGAGGATGCAGAATGGGAGAGACACCAGCCACTGGTGGGATAATAGGCAGTGTAGTCTAGGGGAAAGATTCCTGAGCTATTCTTTATTCTTTGCCTCTGCCACTGTATGAGTCCACAAGGTATGACAGTGCATGGAGTTGGACTTGGAGTTAGGAAAACCCCAGGTCAAATCTGGTCTCAGATACATATTAGCTGTGTGACCTTAAACAAGCCACTTCACTTTTTTGTGCCTCAGTCTCATATACAAAATGGAGATGATAATAGCACCTACCTCCCAGGATTGTTGTAAGGATCAAATAAGATAACATGGAAAAACACTTTTCAAAGTTTAACGAGCTACATAAATGCTAGCTATATTTTCTTGGGCTAATGATGTCATCTCTCTGGGCCTCAGTTTCCTCACCTTTAAAATCAGGGCTGTCATTTTATGGCCTTATGATTCAGTTTTAGTCCCTGTTTTTGAACTGATGCATGATTTGGGGACAAATCACTTAATCAGTCAATCAACAAGAGTCTATTATATTCTAGTCACTTTGTCAAGTTAGGAGGAGAAAAAAGACAAAGTCAGAATAGTGTCTTCCCTCAAAAAGCTTATATTCCAAAGGAAGAAACTACATATAAACCAGTAAATGTAGAATATACACAATACAAAGCGGTTTTGGAAGGGAGGGCACGACCATCAGTTGCTGGGATTGGGAAAGCCTTTATATAAAAGGTAGCAGTTCAGTTGGGTCTTAGAGGTAAGGAATGGGTGCATTCAAAGCATGGGGGATAACCACTGCAAAGACACAGAGATGGAAGATGAGATGTCCTATGTGAAGAAGGACTGTTAATGATGGATTATAAAATGCATGGAGAAGAATGGGTAAGAAAACTGGAAAGGTAGGAAAGGACAAGGTTATAAAGGGCTTGAATTGCCAAGCAGAGGAGTTCATATTTAATCCTAGAGATAACACGGGGTCAGCAGAATTTATTGAAAAGAGGCAAGGGCAGTGTCATGGTCAGACCTTCAATTCAGGATAGATTGGGGTGGGGAGAGGTAGAGGGACTGAATAGGATGTTACTGCAATTTTCCAGAGGAGAGGTGATGAGGACCTGAACCAGAGCATTGGCTGTGTGAGTAGAAAAAAGGGGATCTGTGTGAGACGTGTTGTGGAAAATGAAATGAGATTTGGCAACTTTGGGGGTGGCTTGGGGTGAGAGTGAGAAGCTGAATATGACACTGGAGGATGGTGGTACCCTCAATAGCGTCAGCCTCTTTTTCTGTAAAAAGAAAAGGGCTTGGGAAGCAAATGACATATTAGTTGACTATTTACTCTTTGCCTTAGAATTGTTCTAGGCACTACATCAGGATAATATCAAGAGATAATATGGAATATAATAGGGTCTCTACCTTCAAGGAGCTTACAATCTTATTAGGCAATGGCATAAGCAAAAACAAAAACAAAAAGATAGGCCATCAGGTAAGGTAGTTTATATAAATGACAATTCATAGGATTTTAGAGCTTTAAGGAATCGAAGCTCATCTGGTTTTAACCCTTCTATTTTACAGATGAGGAAACTGAGGCCCACAGGTCACATGAGATTGTAAATAAGGGAACTGGGACTCAAACCTATCACTTCTGAATTCAAGCCCAATGTTCTTTTCATCACACTATGGTGCCTTTTTAGAAATACCTTATTATAGGCAGGAAGTAGCACTTACTATCAACACCAGTCAGCAGCTGAGAGGAAGACATTCCCTGTTGTCTTGGAATTATTGGAAGACTTTCTGGAGGAAGAACTGAGGGGTTTTTTGCTTTTGTTTGTAGCCTCGGCATTTAGCATAGTGCCTGGCATGTGGTAAGTGCTTAATAAGTGCTTGTTGATTGATTCATTGATTGGTTGGTTGGTTAATTGATTCTGCACTTTGAAGAATGACTTGAATTTGAATAGTTTGGAGGAAAGGGGAAGAGCATTCCCTAAAGGGAAACTGATAAAGCTAAAGAGGCAGGAATATGTGTATGTGTGTTTGGGGAATAATGAATAGTCTGACTGGAGCAAAGGGTCTGCTTGGGGAACTAAGCACCTCACTAATAAGAGGTTAGTTTGGAAGATAAGTGGGACCCAGATAGTGGAGAGCCTTGAATAACTCTTTGAGGAGTTTGGACTTTATCCTGTAGGCAGTGGGAACCCTAGGCTAGTTTTTGACAAAGGGTGTGACCTAATGAAAGCTCTAGATAAGATCTGTTCCTTTCCCCACCCCACATAAAACTTTCACCTGCTTATAAGCCAGAAATTACTGAGGTAAAGAGATGCCCAGGGTTTGATGGAGTGGGATGCAGTTAGGAATGGGAATCAAAAGAATCTGGGCTCTATCCTTGCCATCATCTCTGACTAGATGTATGACCCTGAGCAAGATTAAGAATAACTGGCATTTATATATACATCTAGGTGGTGGAGTAGATTGAGTGCTGGGCCTGAAATCAGTAAGATCTGGGTTCAGATCTGAAGTTCTGATCCTATCTGTGAGAACCTGGACAAGTCACTTGATGTGTTTTTTCTCAATTTCCCCATCTGTAAAAAGGAGGTGATGATAGCATCTACCCCCCAGGGTTGTTGTGAGGATCTAAGGAAATAATGTTTTTAATGTGCTTTCCCAACCTTAAAGTGCTATATAAATGTTAGCTATTATTGTTTATTTTTGTTATTATTAGCATATACCACAATGTTCAATGTGATCTCTTTTGATCCTCAAAACAATCCCGTGATTAGCAAAATGTAGCTGAGACATCTCAGTGGTCACATACTTACTAAATGTCAGGGAGAATGGAGAAGTTAAGGAACTTGCCCAGAGTCATGCAGATAGTATCGACCAATCAGTCAACATTTATTAAGCACCTACTATGTGTCAGGCATTGTGCTGTGTTGAAGATACAAAAAGAAAAAAAAAGACAGTCCTTGCTCTCTTTGTTGTTTTCCAGTTATCTTTCAGTCATGTGTGACTCTCCATGACCCCATTTGGGGTTTTCTTGGCAGACATACTAGAGTAGTTTGCCATTTCCCTCTCCAGCTCATTTTACAGGTGAGGAAACTGAGGCAAACAGGGTTAAGTGGCTTGCCCAGGTCACACAGCTAGTTGGTGTCTGAGGCCAGATTTGAACACAGGAAGATGAACCTTCCTGACTCTAGGTCCTGTACTCTGTCAACTTCACCACTTAGCTGCCCATGCCCTGCCCCTTAGGAGTTTATAATCTAATGGGTGGTAGGTATGTATCAGAGGCAGAATTTGAACTCAGACCTTGGTTTTGAGACCATCTCTCTATCCACTATACCACATTGCATTTCATACACATGAAGGAAGGGATTAAGTGCAAGGCACAGGAGAATGTCCTGGATGGAAACACTGCCAACTATGGGATGGGGAGGAGGAGGTGGTGGTGGTGGTGGTGGTGGTGGTGGTGCCTGGGATGAAGAGATTAAAGTCAGGGAGGGGAGGGGTACTCAATGTTAGCACTGGAGGGAGGGAACACAAAGGATGCTGGGGACTAAGTATAAGGGAGAGAAAGGATTAAATATGGGGGAGGGGGTGGGACTAAGTAGCAGGAATGGGGAGACCAGGTACAAGAGATTTTTGTACTCATTTGTAGGGATGGGGACACTAAGAGCCACAGAGGACGAGGCTAAGTGCTGGGGTCAGGGAACTAAGCTTGGGGAGTGGAGTGACAGTATGTCTTCCCCAGGGGCAAGATTGTCAGAAGGCTCAGGAGTACAATCCTATTTATGAATGGCTCCTTCTGATAATACCCAGCTTTGCCCCTCCAGATGCTCTGGATAAAGGACTGAAGAAGTCAGGCTCCGAAAGATTTTTCTAGAGACAAAGGCAGGTTCGATAAAGCTTCGCCCCAAATCTGCTAGCTCCTATGTCCCAGCTCTGCACACGCACCCCAGCCCCTGACAGATTCACCCGTGGAGAGCCAATGGCTCCAATTTCTAAATTAACTTTGTCCTTGTAATCAGCTTAGCTGAGGATTTTTTTCCCCCTCTCTGCCTCCTTCCTGAATTCTCCCAGGAAGGGCCTGGGGCTCTCTTCACTCCATTACCCAGCATTGTCAAGCCACAAGATGCTTTTAACTGCATCTTCCCATTCCTCCCTTAACTGGGAGGTTATTAACAGTAAAGGGGCTGAAAAGGGTAGAGGAGCAGGGGCCTTCAGGGGAGGACTTACTCCAAGAAGCCAGAAGGCACAGACAGGCACCATAGAGCCTATGAAAGAGAAATTATTTCCCTCTTTGTCCCTTTCTGTCTCACAGTCTCCCTCTTCCCCTTCTCTTTATCATCACCACCACCACCACCACCACCATCATGGCTAAACCCTTCTCATTTTACACGTGAAGAAACAACAGAGGTCCTAAGAGTGGAAGTAACTTTTCCAAGGTTACACAGATACTAGATAATAGATTTAGGACCAGAAACCATCTTCTCTGATTCCAAATAAGTATCTAAGGCTGAATTGGAACTCAGGTCTCCCTGACTCTCAAGTTGAGTACTCTAATCACTAAGCCACCTCTGCAGAACCCGAGATGATTTTCTGTTGTTCAGTCTTTTCAGTCATGTCTGACTCTCCATGACCCCATGGAGTTTTCTTGGTAAAGATCCTGGAATGGTTTGCCATTTCCTTCTCCAGCTCATTTTACAGATAAGGAAACTGACGCAGATAGGGTTAAGTGACTCTCCCAGGGCCACATAGCTAGTAAGTTTCTGAGGTCATATTTGAACTCAGGTCTTCCTGACACCACCTAGCTTCCTAACATGATTTTTAGTTCATCCAGACCACATCTAGAAAATGAACCCTGGCAAAACCTCTTGTTATATACCGTGTTCTACACTGTGGAAAGAGCACTGGGTTCAAATCCGCTCTCTGACTTTTCTACCTGTGTGACCTCCCTGGGGCCTGTTTTCTCATCTGCAGCATTATGGGGTTAGACTTCTTGGCTTCTGAGATTCCATCTGGCTCTTGATCTGTGGTCCTGTGGTCTACATAGCAAGGCTGACCTTCCCCTTGGGCTCTTCTGACTGATCTCAGGGCAATTCCTCAATTGGTCAGAATGGTTTAGAGATAAAAGCTCTGAACTTAGAATCAATTGGTGGCATAGTGGATAGAGTACTTGTGCTCCAGTCAGGAAAAATTCAGCCTCAGATGTTGACTAGTTGTGTGACCCTGGACAAGTCACTTAACCTGTCTTGCCTCAGTTTCCTCACTTCTAAAATTGAGATATTAACAATACCTACTTTACAAAGTTGTTGTGAGGATAAAATTTAATATTTATAAAACACATTGTAATCCTTAAAGCACCATATAAAGGCTTATTATTATGAATTGTAGTCATTAAATTGTAAGGATTCTCTTCATTATTATCTTCATCCTCATACCTGCTGAACAACGATGGAAAGCAAGTTCTGAATACATTGTCCCTGCTCTGAAAGCCTGAAGTCTAAATGAGACAAGCTAATGTTGGCAGAAATGTAGAAAGCCAGGCAGCAGAAAAAATTGAAATAGAATGACAAATTCTCTATTATCCATGCCAATGAAGGCATCTGATGGTCTAGATGTCCTAAGAATCATCTTGGGGGCGATAGAGTATGGAGAAAATCAGGAAGGCTCTCTAGGTGTCATAGTGATTAGAGTGGAATCAGGAAGACCTGAGTTCTAATTCAGCATCAGACACTTGATGGCTGTTTGACTCTGGATGAGTCACTTAGTCTTAGCTTCAGTTTGCTTATGTATACAATGGAGATAATAATAGCATTTGTTTCAGAGCTGTTGTGAGGATCAAATATATGTAAAGTGCTTTGCAAAACTTAAAGCATTATTCAAATATCATCGATGATAATGGTTGAGGATGGAAAGTCAAATTGTTATTTACAATGCAATAAAATATGTGCAGGCGATTGTTTTTAGTTTTTTTGTTTGTTTGTTTTACCAGAAAATTTGCCTTCCTAATTATGCTTGGCTCAGTCCAATATTAAAATGTATTTGTTTCATTCTCGAGCACATATAGACCCATGGTGGAAGGAAGTGGCAGGTAGCAGGTGGCAGGAGGAAGCCCGTCAAAGACCAAAATCATTCTGTGTACAATTTGAAAATTACATAAGTCCCCCACAGATAATGGAGAGTTGGCTTCCCTGTTTGAAGTCCATTCATCTTTCAGAACTTGGAATAATAAGAATTGAAAAAGTATGGAACTTCTTCTTGCTCAAAACATTTTGAGCTTTTTGGTCATGTTTGATGGCAACTCCCTTACACACACCCTCACACCCCACTGATAAAGTATGACACTGTAACCCAGCTTGATGAGTTACTTTAACTAAGGAAACAAGGAAAAGAACCATGTTAGGAGTTTTAAGTGCAGAGTCAAGGACTGGAGAAATCATTTCTGTGTTCTAGGGAAGGGCAGGCAAAGGGATGGTAGAGGGAACATGATACGGAAACCCAATATCCAACAGGTCATGGGACTGGCCATTCTTTCTCCCCCAATTTTCAACTCAGAATATCAGATGATTTTTTCCCTGGGGAAACATATCTCCAACTTTATAATGAAAGTCAAAAGAAAACATTGGACTCGCTTCTCAGAAATTCACTTTTCAGCTAACTTTATTATATTCCATATGTACTATGCCATATACCAGTGAATATATTTTGACGTTGTATACTGAGGGTTAGGGTTCTGTGTGTTTTGAGATGTGGATGGGGACCTGAAAATGTAAAGGTAATAACTCATTCACATAATAATTTAAGCTTTTCAAAGCATTGTACTTTGTTGTTGTCGTTGTTGGTCTTTAGTTCTTGAAGATATCACAAGGATGATGCTTGACTTGCCCTGGAATTAGAGATGCAGAGTTGCACAAAGGTATCAGCCTCATTCTCTCTTTGGAGCTACCCAGTGAAAATATTGCCAGCCTCATTTTACAGATGAGGAAACTGAAGCAAAGAAAGATGAAGCAACCTGTTTAATGGTAGTGAGGCCAGTAAGCAGTAGTAGCACTGGAACATGAATCCAAATTGCCTGACTCCTTGGTCCAGTGTTCTTTCCATGGTACCACACCCCAAGTGCCAGGAGAGGGCATCTACTTGCCAGAAGGAATTCTGTATTTGCTTCTCTAGACCCAGTCACAGGCCTGGTCCTGGTAACCTTTCTCAGCCACCCCTTTCTTGCGCCTCCAGCCACCCCTTAGACACAGCTCATTCTCAATAGCTGCTCTCCTCCTTTCTCCTTCATTCCTCCCCTTACTCCCAGCTGGGACCTGTGTTAATGATTTTCACTGGAATTTGTTTGTTTACAATTTTTAAAAGCCCCCAGAATTCAATGTTTTATGAGAGGTTTAAGGAAAAACACTTTGACAGCTGCATACCAGGGCCATGACATGAATGAGGAAAGTGACAGGAGAATATGGCCAAAATGGGGGTAGGGTGGGAGTGTAATTTTAGGGTGGGGGGGGCGGGGTCTGAGTTCTGGGAGTGGGTCAGCCCTTCACTTTATCCTCTTGGTAAAACAATCAGCAATGAAGACTGTGTACTTCACTGGCAAAGCCCAGCCCAGCATAGGGGGCAGGGTGGAATCTTAGAATGATGAAGACATTTCCATTGCCCTCAGCAAAATAAGGAAAACAAGTTACCCCCTTCCCATCTGACTACCCTAATTAAAAATCACTTAATTAGTAGTCTCTGTTACTATCTAAGGTATGACCTTGGACTAGTCACTTCCTTCTCTTGTCCTAGATTTTATCTATAAATTGGAAGGATTGGACTAGATCATCTCTAAAATCTTCTAGCTCTAAATCCCATGATTTACATTGATAAATCCAGGTGTCTGCAATTGGAAACACTAACCAAGATGTTCTGAAAGGCTGCAGAAAAGGTCAGGCAGCCTAGAGTCTTGGTTGGGGGAAGGAAAAGCAGAATGATTTCTTCTTCAGTGCTAAAGCTTTCTAGAATTTTTCTTTGAGACTGGAGGTATATCTCAGCCATTCTTTCCTATCTCTGAAGATCTGGAAAGATTTCCATCATCTCCTTCACTCATCCATTATTACTTCTAACAACCCCTAGCTTTCAGAAAGTTCTTCCTGAATATACACCTAGGGAACAATGGGTTTTCCTTCTTCTTTCTGATAACCTCTCCCGGGACTTAAAGACTGTCATTGGTTCATCCTTCTCTCTTTCAGATTAAGTAATCCTTTCTCCCCCAAGGTCTTTTTCTTTACCTTATGTATGGTAAAGCCATGGTTGAGGATTTCCAATGTGTGTGTGTGTTGGGATGGAGGGAGGGAAGAATTTAACCCCTTTTTTGGTCTTATGGTGAAGTTCCAGCTCAGGAGCAGAAAGAGAAAGTAACAATAGAAATCCAGTTTGACTTTAAGAGAACAAGGCCTTTTCCCACCACTCCAGTGTCTATTTATTACAAGGTACTTATTCATGAGGTTATCCTGCCCAGCTCAGCTGGAGGACCCCTACCCATTCCCATTTGACTTTGTATATGTCAACTCCATTCATCTCTGTCCCTCCTATGGGTTGGGCAACACTAGAAAACTCACAGGTAGCTGGAATTAAAGCTCAAATCTCTCTAGGGATGGAATTTAGGCAAGGAAGAAATGGTTAGAAGAGTGGTACCCAGTAGGAAGCCTGAGTATCACTGCTTACACATATTCCCTCCTCTTGAGGTCATCTAGTTGTGCCCTCTGTCCAGCATTGCCCTTTGGGATCAGGCAGCTGTTTGTACCACAAGCCACAGAGTGATGTAACATCGCAGTCAAATGTTCATTGGAGAGCAGAACCCAGTCAGTCATTCTGGGTGAAAGGAGAATACAAAGAAAGAAATAGAGTTTCTGCTCTTGGGGAGCTCCCATCCTGGTGAAACAGGACACCTCCTCCCTCCAGGACAACATAGACATACTGTGTTTCCCCGATAATAAGACACTGTCTTATTATTTTTTTGGACAGAAAAACACCAGAGGGCTTATTTTAGAGGAATCTTACACAGTAAGGGGAGGGCTTATTTTTAGGATAGGTCTTATTATTGGGGAGACACGGTAGATAAGGGGATGTATCAATAATTACAGATTCTGAATTTGAGGCATCACTGCAAGGGAGATTGTTGAGGCCTGAGGAAGGGAAATCAGGAGTCTGCCTTCAGAAGCTAGTTAGAGGACAAGAATGGGAGCCAGAATTGGGAAAAAGAGTGGGGACAAGCCTGGATGGCAAAAAGTAGAAGTGGTATCTATCTCAAATGGAAGAAAATAGCCAATATGAAGACTTGGAGAATGGAGGGACTGAGGGACAATGAATCAGATTTACCTTCCTGGTGCAGAGTCCAGCTGGAGCAGTCTTGGGAGAGGAGAGCTGTTTGTTATTGTTGTTCAGTCATTTCAGTCAGTATCCAACTCTACACCACCCCATTTGGGGTTTTCTTGGCAAATATACTAAAGTAGTTTGCCACTTGCTTTTCCAACTCACTTTACAGATAAGGAAACCGAGGCAGAAAGGGTTAAGTGACTTGCCCAGGGTCACACAGTTCATACATGAGTTATATCTATGCTTTATTAGGTGTGAAACTTTGATTTCACAATGACCCAAGGACAAAAATCCTTAGTCTGGCCACAGTGGGGAAACTGGTTAGGCATAAGTGGTCCTGCTGTTTTGCCCTTTGGAAGACTTCTTTCCCAGACTTGAGGACAGAATGCATAGAAAATAAAGTTAGACAATAGGATTCATTTAATAATAAAACTAGCAATAATAAGTAATAACAATAAAATAGGTGTCATTTATATAGTGCTTTAAGGTTTGGAAAGAATTTCCCATGTTATCTCATCTGGTCTTTCCAACAACCCAATAGTAGATACTATTATTTTTCCCATTTCACAGATGAGAAAACTGAAACTGAGCCAGTGACTGGCTTTTCCTCATGGGGAATCATGGTTATATTTGATTGGGGAGGTGATGAAATTTTTATTCATAAAGACCTTAAAAATAAAATGGCCCCTGGTTTCTAAGTCTAACCTAGGTGCTGGCCTGACCAGAGACTAGAGAAGGGATAAGATGATCTTTAGAGATCTTACCCTTCAGGCATGGTTATTCAGTGAAGCCTTCTTATGGGAGGAAGTTAGCATCCTTCCTTTTCCTCTTCTCCCATAATATTATATTAGCCCAAACCTATACTTATCCATAGGATTTAGATGGCAAAGATCTTAATCTAGGTTCTGTAAACTTAAATATATGTATGTATACATATACACACATACATACATAAACATATACATACATAATTATTTCAGTATAATTGTTATTCTTCATAATCTTATGTATTACATTTTGTGGATTTAAAAACATTAATCTGAGAAGGGGTTCCCTAGGCGTCACCAGACAGCCTAATTGGTCATTACACACACACACACCACACACACACATAGTTGATAAGAAACTTTGCCTTAGAGCTAGTTCATTCCTTTCATTTTACAGATGATGAAGCTGAAGTCCAGAGAAGGTAAGTGACTTAGTTATGATAACACAGAGAATTAATGGTAGTCAGAGTTAGAAGCTCCTAATTCAGTGATCTTTCTGCTACACCATGTCTAGATTCACAGAATTTCAGAGTTGGAAGGGTCAATCAGAAAGTCAGTCAGTCAACAAACATCTATTAGGCACCAACCTAAGCCCTAGGAATATAAATACCAGCAAAAAGAAAACAGTCCCTGCCCTTGAGAAGTTTCCATTCTAATTAGGGAAGACAACACTTATAAAAGGAAACTGAAAAAGGGGGTGGGGAGGAATCATCTATCTTGACCCCCTTCTTTTGCAGATGAGGAAACTGAGGCCCTGAGAGGCAAAGCCTCTTGCCTGCCCAAGGTCACCCAGCTAGCTAACAGCAGAGGTGGGCCTAGGATCCAGGTTTCCTGGCTCCCAAGCCAGTGCCTGCTTTAAGGGCATTGTCCAAAGCTGGGAAGAGTGGCTGGAGGCCTCTGCCTAGTTCCCTGTCACTGGGAGCCTCTCCCAGCCTGCTTGGCTGAGGTCACCCCTCTTCCACCCTGGAAATCCCCGGCATCACCAGTGCTGCTGGCTCTTGCCGGCCCCTGCCCCTCCCTCCCAGCCGCCTGGCTCCCTAGGCCCTTTCCTCTCCCGCTGTCCTTCCCCTGTCTGTCGGTCTGTCACTCTGCAGGAGTAAAACGCTGCCTGCTCCAGGAGCATTCGGAGCTTGATAATTTGTGGATTATAGCTAACTCTCGATAAAGATTCCCCTAATTGCTTGGCTCACCTCAGGTTCTATCATCAAAGCAAAGCCGTTAGGCCCCCCTCTCGCCCTCCTTTTCTTTTTATTATCTCTTAATTAATCACTCTGGCTTTCACACTTAGCAGATAATTACAGTCTCCTGGGCACGCAGCTCATTTTCATAACCTCCTGCTCCAAGTAGGCAGCTGAGGGGGGTGAGGGTGGGGGAGGGGGAGATGAGAAAGGGGGGGAAAGGGGGAGGAGGGGAGGAGGCAGGATGGGGGACAGAAGGGAGGGAAGAAAACTTGAGCGAGAGCAGAATGGGGCACAGTTGCAGTGTCAAACCCTGAACAGTGAACCTAGGATGCTTGCCAGGGTTCTGGGTGAAGTGACTTGTTCAGAGAGTGAAGGGGAAAATGCCTAGAATGCCAGGTGATGGTGGAGGCAGCATGGCCAAGGGTTAACACTGTGGCTTCTTCCCTGTCTCCATGAAAAAGTTCTGATTACCCACTCTAAGGGCCACCAGGCACAGGCCTCAATGCCACCTGGCCAAACCACAACACTGTGCCCTGGGCTATTGCAACTGATTGGCTGCGTGATGTGCTGAGGGGCTTCAAAGAGAGAGGAGATTGTTTGAAGGAAATTGGGCATATTTAGCCTGTAGAAGAGAAAACTTCAGGGGCACATGATAGCTGTCTTCAAGTATTAGAATGGCTGTCCTGTGGAAAAGGGATTAGATCGGTTCTGTTTGGCCCCACTGATCATCTCACCATGACACTACCCTACTTAAAAATCTTTAATGGCTCTTTATTTCCTCCAGGATGAAACACAAAACCATCAACCTGTCATTTAAAGACCTCTCCCCCACAATCTACCTCCCTAACTTTCTGGTATTATTTTACTTTCTCCCCTTCATATGCCCTCTGACCTCTAGTCAGACTGGCCTCCCAGCTCCTTCTTTTACATGACCTTTCATTTCCCCCATCTCCATGTGTTTGCCCAAGCTGCCCACATCATAATGGGATGTCCTCCCTCCTCCCCTTCACATCTTAGAATGCCTGCTTTCTTTCATAAATCAGTTCAGGTGCTCAAGTGAGTCCCTTAGTGATTCCGCCAGTTGTTAATGATTTCTTTTATTCAGTTGTGTACAACTCTTTGTGACCCCACTTGGGGTTTTCTTGGCAAAGATACTGGAGTGCCATTTCTTTCTCCAGATTATTTTACAGATGAGGAAATTGAGGCAAACCGGGTTAAGTGACTTGCCTGGGGTCACCCAGCTAGTGAGTGTCTGAGGTTGGATTTGAACTCAGGAAGATGAGTCTTTCTGACTCTGACCCAACTCTATTCACTGAACTATCTAGCTGCCCCTAGCTTGCCTAGCTCTTGAAATCACTTTGTATTTCATTTATGTTGTGTACTTCATTGCGTTCATTTGCGGTTTCTCCCTCCCCAACTCCTTCCCCATAGACTGTAAGATTGTTATGGGCAAAGACCATTTTGTCATGGATAATATATCAAATATAAATGAATATGTATAAATATAAA
The DNA here is from genome assembly GCF_028583685.1 of Petaurus breviceps papuanus. Taxonomy (NCBI): domain Eukaryota; kingdom Metazoa; phylum Chordata; class Mammalia; order Diprotodontia; family Petauridae; genus Petaurus; species Petaurus breviceps. Next base: position 1,113,697 of record NW_027187267.1, read on the forward strand.
GATAAATTGACAATGCATCAAATATAAATGAATATGAGTAAGCTGGTTTGTTAACCTTATTTCCTTAATATAAACATCTATTATTATTATTATTTCTAGAATAATCTCAAAGTGAAATCTCCCCCTGGCTACCTCTCTTCACCTCCTCTGCTTAGAGCACTAACCATCATCAGGCTTGACAGTATGCCATGTGCATGGGTACTTAGCATCATATGTATCTTGGTCTACACTGCTACCTTTCTCACCTCTTCCTCCTCACATCCTGTGTCGCCCTTGGCACCACTCAGTATTCTGGCTCTAGCCTTTCTGTAGATTTGTCAGCTTAAAAATCCTCATCATAGCCTCAGCCAATCAATAAAACCTTAGGATACCTTATTGTTTTTTCCTCCACCCACAACCACCTGTGATCTCTGGCTCACATCAGTGCTTCATAGCTCATTATCACTGCACCAGGGGAATATCACAGAACATATGGGCATCAAATAGCTTATAGATAATATCCCAAAAGCAAAAAACCCTCAAAGGTCACAGAAACCTCATTCCTTCATACTCCTACCCAGGCCCATCCTATCCTGTCTGCTCCATTCCCACTAATCTAGTCATTCTTCCTTCCCCTAGAGCTACCCTGGGTGAGGTTGAAATAAGAAGTTAGGGCCACTTCTTTCTCACCCAAAAAATTTACCTGGATCGAGGAGGGTCACTTAGCCTTGTAAGTCTGGAGTGTAGTAGGGAATGATTCACATGGAATCTAAAATCCCCTGGAGATTTCCAAAAGCAAACACCCTCCTTTAAAATTACTGTTAGCATACGATTATTGGTGACCACAAAGGGGTGGTAATCACAGTGGTTTGGTGGTCTCTGGTGTGGTGGAAAGAAAACTGAATTTAAGAGTCAGAGTACCTGGGTTCTGATCCTGACTCTACTTCTCATGGAAAATGATAAAATTGGATTAGCTGATTTCTAAGGTGTCTTCCAATTCTAATTTCTTCAGTCTCACTTTAATCTCTTTATCTGCAAAATAGGAGGATTGGACTAAATCACTTTTAACTTTCCATCCCACTCAAAACTCTGGGCCCAGTTCCCTCAGGACCACTTCTTTTTGCTCCCATCCTCCATCCAGCATCTCTGGCCTTGCATTCCTACAGTTAGTTATCTGCACTACTGCTTACCATGACCAACTCAAGTCTATCCCTGACAAAGCCAACCTGATTGCAGTTGACATCATGATGCCATCATATCTTCCAACCTATTTTCAATACAATGTCTCATGATGGTTCAACAAGTGGTAGGAAGGGGAAAAGGTTGAACAAAAGGACACATAAGGTGGAATTAATGGGATGAAGGTCATTTATGGATGATTTTAGAATGGCATGTCAGTCTGCAAAGTATTGGGTCAGAGTTCTTGATTCCCAAATAATAGATTGTAAGGAAATTGAACGTAGTAGGTACTTAATAAATATTTAATGCTGAATTGAAATATACCAGGTATTCCAAAAGTATTAGTGAAATTTTAAGCTTTAATAGCTAGGATTTGGGGAATAATCTGTATTTAAACTTCAGGGGGAGTGAATAAAATTATCCAATAGTAAAAACTTCTTCACTAATTTGTCAACTAGGCTGACTCTGAAATCTCATTTCCTTAGGAGAAAGGGGGAGTTTTTCATCATCTAGAGTTAGATTTTAGTTTGAAGCTGGGGAATGGACCAGATAAACTTTTAAGTCCCTTCTTATCTCAAGACTAGAAATACCAGAGGATGTGTGCCTAGCTTTCTTCTGAAAGCCATATGAGAACATCAACTGTGTTCATATGACTTTTAACCACACTCAGAACTCTTATAGTATTTATTGTATATATCACTTATTGGGACCGAGATCTTCTGGATAGATTGCTGGGTGATGCTGGGTGTGAATCCTGCCTCTGATACAAACTAGCTGTGTGACCCTGGGCAAGGTAGCCTCTCCTAGCCTTAGTGTCCTCACCCATAAAATGGGGATAACAATATCTAGAGTACCTGTCACATTATGTTATGAAGTTTAACTGAGAAAATGTCAGTAAAAAAAAACTATGTAAACCTTTACTAACAATGTTAGTGATAAGGGCCTTAGTATGTACCCTTCCTTGTAGGTTTATTCTTCAGTGTATGTGTTCTCTCTTCCCAACTGTTCTTGGAGATCAGTTACTATATATATTGTATATTGTACCTTAATGTTTTTTAGTTGGGGTAGTCATATTGGCAAGGGATATCCTGTCCCATGATTTTCCCTTTCTCTTCACTCCTAAAGGATAACTACCTCATTCATTTGATTCAATTCAATTTACTTATTTGACAAACCTATTAAGTCAGTTATTTATTTAATTTAAATTAATTATTTATTAAGAGATATTCATGAAGTACCTACCATGTACCAGGTACTGTGCTGAGCAGTGGGTATACAAAGAAAGGTAAAAGACAGTCCATGCCTTTGAGGAGCTCACAATCTAATGGAACCCACTCAATGCAAAGCTCTGTGTTCATTTAGAGATGGACCATAGGGACACAGAGATGGCAATGATACAGGCCCTGCTTTTGCAGAGCTTTAATCTGATAGAAGGTAAAGACCTATCTTGAAGATTTGGGTCAACCCTGAGAATGCGCCTGGAGACAGAATGGTGAAAGTCACGAACCAAGCCAGTTCCCTAAAGGCCTCTAATGCAGAGTTTCTAATACTTAAATACTGGATATTCCCTCTTCTCCTGTAGAAATACATAGGAAGTGGAAACTCCCAAGCCATTTCTGCTGGGGAAAGCAAAGGAACTCCACAGGTTCAATGAAGATCGTGGCTTCTCTGACAGGCACCTCTAATGTGTTTTCCTATCAGTAGCCTTTACCCAAAGATTGACTTTGTGCCCAACAAGCTCTGAGCTGGAAGCACTAGACCAGAGAGGAATTATAGAATACAGAATGTCTACACTGAAAGTAGACAAGACTCCTTGAGGCCTCCTCCTGTTTCACTTGTGTCTTTTACCCCTGGAGGAACTTAATAAACATATATTGATTGATTGCTTAATTGCCCTAAGAGGTTATTAGTTCTGCTCCCTCATTCTAAGGATGAGGAAACTCTATTCCAAAGAGTTTAGATACCATGCTCAATCAATGAATCAATCAATCAATCAACATTTAGATGACCAAGATCGCAGAGCTAGTCTGTGGAAGAGTCTGGACTAGAACTCAGGTCTCCCCTTCCCCTTCCTGCACCATTTTATCATAATGCTTCTTCAATACTTCTTCCTCTCCAGAGTCTGGTTACAATTTGCTTCTCTCTTAGGTAGTACTCAATTCTTGAATTTTTTCTGTCTGCACTATAGGAAAAATAGCTTTTCCCTCCTCTCTCCTTAGCAGGGGGAGGCCACGAGGTTACCACCAAGGTTTGTGAGAGAACAATCAAAATGTGTGTGCTTTCAGGGATGTGTCATTGAGAAGAGCAGGGGCAGCCAAGGGAGCCCATGACTGGGCCATCCGGTCCCCAATGTAATTTTTCTCTGCCACAAATAAGTTGTCTACTCAGGCCACTGGTGATTCCAGCTCAGAGCCTGCAGGCATCCAACCCTAGGCAAAGCCATCTTTCCTTTGAAGACATCAAGGCCTCGATCTGCCTGGATGCTGCCATCTTGGGGCAGGAAGTCACAGGCACAGCCAAGTCCCTTGATGTTAGTGGTTCACTATGAAGTGTTATTTTTTTTTTAAATAAAAGAATAATTTGCTTTTCTTTTGTTTTTGTTTTGCTGAGGGTTGTCTGTCACAGAGAGGGCTAACTGTACCATATCTCAGCTTTATTTATGATTTTAGTCCACCTTCTTTAATTGCCTAAGCATCACAAATAAGAAAAATGTTTTCCAGAGTAGTTATCCACAGGCCAGTCAGTCAACTAGCATTTATTAAGCTCTGACTTTGTGCCAGACACAGTAGAAAGAGTACTGGACTTACCAGTTAGGAGGCCTAGATTTAAGTCTAGATTCCTCTAGTAACTATGTGACCTTGGGCAAGTCTTTTTCCTTCTGAACCTCCTTAATTTCCTCTTCTGAAAAATGAGGGGTTTGGATAAGATGATGTCTGTGTTGCTTCCTAACTCTAAAGTTCTGTGACATATGTGAGAGGTTATCCAAGGGACTAGATTTCCCCCAGAGGAGAGTTGTACTAATTTATTTAAGGATGAACCCAGTCTAGAGTTAATTGGCTGGAGAGCCAAAGTAACACTGTTTTACCCCTCTAGATCACTAGTTCCCACCTCTTTCCTCCAACACACAGATCAGGCTCAGCAGTACAACACAAAGAGCAGTCCATCTGGAATCTGAGGCTTAGGGTTCAAATCCCACCTTTGATGCTTACTATTTATGTGATCCAGGCAGAGTCATTTGTCTCTGGTATTCACAGCCTGACCCCCTCCTAGTTTTTCATCCTCATTACACTGTATTTATTACACACACACACACACACTTTGATGCCCAGTGACTGGGGCTTCCTTC